>NC_086447.1:270942856-271252174 GCF_028390025.1 Pseudophryne corroboree | reverse complement strand
GCTAAGCGACACAAACACCTCAATATCACAGGAATTTTTTGTTCTAATCAATGGTATTATTGGTCCAAATCACTGGAAGAAAATGACAAAATCACAGGAATTATTAGTTCTAATCAATGGTATTATTGGTCCAAATCACTGGAAGAAAATGACAAAATCACTGGAATTATATGGCAGTAATGTCGGGAATTATATCAAATGGCAGTACCACTGGACATATACGAAAGTGTCAGACAGGACTGCACTTAAAAAAATAGTCCCCAAACAGCACATGATGCAAAGAAAAGATAAAAAGAGGTGCACTGTGGTCGCTGGATGGCTAAGCTAAGCGACACAAACACCTCAATACCACAGGAATTATTCGTTCTAATCAATGGTATTATTGGTCCAAATCACTGGAAGAAAATGACAAAATCACAGGAATTATTCGTTCTAATCAATGGTATTATTGGTCCAAATCACTGGAAGAAAATGACAAAATCACAGGAATTATTCGTTCTAATCAATGGTATTATTGGTCCAAATCACTGGAAGAAAATGACAAAATCACTGGAATCATTTGGCAAGATCACTGTAATTAATGATTAATTATAAATCACTGATATTAATTGGTAAAATCTCGCTATCGCCTGCCTAGTGAAGTGGAATCTAGATGGGATTTTGTACCGGGGACACAATAACTTCATCAATTGTCTAAATCCCAATGCACTAATGGCGGAAAACGGGAGCACGTCTAACAGCGCACTGATTATACTGAGAACTGATTATACTGATCAATCACTTATTATACTGAGCACTGATTTTACTGAACGCTGATGATACTACGGAGAACTGACACTGAGCAGCGAGAACAGCACTGGACTATTGTACTGTAATATATTGGTCACCACAATGCTGCACTGTACTACTATATACAGCTCACAACAATGCAGCACAGATATGGATACTTGAAGTGACACGGAGCTGCAAGATACAGCAATGGCCTACTGTACTGTACAACTATATACTGTTGGTCACCAATATGCAGCACTGTACTACTATATATACTGCTCACAAAAATGCAGCACAGATATGGAATGGATACTTGCAGTGACACAGAGCTGCAAGATACAGCAATGGCCTACTGTACTGTACAACTATATACTGTTGGTCACCAAAATGCAGCACCTCACAATATTATTTTTAGTCCTAAAATTTGCACCGAGGTCGCTGGATGACTAAGCTAAGTGACCCAAGTGGGAGGCACAAACACCTGGCCCATCTAGGAGTGGCACTGCAGTGTCAGACAGGATGGCACTTAAAAAAATTAGCCCCAAACATCACATGATGCAAAGATAAATAATAAAAAAAGAGGTGCAAGATGGAATTGTCCTTGGGCCCTCCCACCCACCCTTATGTTGTATAAACAGGACATGCACACTTTAACAAACCCATCATTTCAGGGACAAGGTCTGCCACACGACTGTGGCTGAAATGACTGGTTGGTTTGAGCACCCACCAAAAAAGAAGCAATCAATCTCTCCTTGCACAACCTGGCTCTACAGAGGCAAGATGTCCACCTCCTCCTCATCGTCTGATTCATCACCCCTTTCACTGTGTACATCACCCTTCTCACAGAGTATTAATTCGTCCCCACTGGAATCCACCATCTCAGGTCCCTGTGTACTTTCTGGAGGCAATTGCTGGTGAATATCTCCATGGAGGAATTGATTATAATTCATTTTGATGAACATCATCTTCTCCACATTTTGTGGAAGTAACCTCGTATGCCGATCGCTGACAAGGTGACCGGCTGCACTAAACACTCTTTCGGAGTACACACTGGAGGGGGGGCAACTTAGGTAAAATAAAGCCAGTTTGTGCAAGGGCATCCAAATTGCCTCTTTTTCCTGCCAGTATACATACGGACTGTCTGACATGCCTACTTGGATGCTGTCACTCATATAATCCTCCACCATTCTTTCAATGGTGACAGAATCATATGCAGTGACAGTAGACGACATGCCAGTAATCGTTGGCAGGTCCTTCAGTCCGGACCAGATGTCAGCACTCACTCCAGACTGCCCTGCATCACCGCCAGTGGGTGGGCTCGGAATTCTGAGCCTTTTCCTCGCAGCCCCAGTTGTCGGGAGAATGTGAAGGAGGAGCTGTTGACGGGTCACATTCCGCTTGAGTTGACAAGTGTCTCACCAGCAGGTCTTTGAACCTCTGCAGACTTGTGTCTGCCGGAAAGAGAGATACAACGTAGGCTTTAAACCTAGGATTGAGCATGGTGGCCAAAATGTAGTGCTCTGATTTCAACAGATTGACCACCCGTGAATCCTGGTTAAGCGAATTAAGGGCTCCCTCCACAAGTCCCACATGCCTAGCGGAATCGCTCCGTTTTAGCTCCTCCTTCAATCTCTCCAGCTGCTTCTGCAAAAGCCTGATGAGGGGAATGACCTGACTCAGGCTGGCAGTGTCTGAACTGACTTCACGTGTGGCAAGTTCAAAGGGTTGCAGAACCTTCCACAACGTTGAAATCATTCTCCACTGCGCTTGAGTCAGGTGCATTCCCTCTCCTTTGCCTATATCGTAGGCAGATGTATAGGCTTGAATGGCCTTTTGCTGCTCCTCCATCCTCTGAAGCAAATAGAGGGTTGAATTCCACCTCTTGCTTAAGCTGATGGTGGGGCAGGTTCAGGAGTGTTTGCTGGTGCTCCAGTTTTCGGCACGCGGTGGCTGAATGCCGCAAGTGGCACGCAATTCTTCGGGCCACCAACAGCATCTCTTGCATGCCCCTGTCATTTTTTAAATAATTCTGCACCACCAAATTCAATGTATGTGCAAAACATGGGACGTGCTGGAATTTGCCCACATGTAATGCACGCACAATATTGGTGGCGTTGTCCGATGTCACAAATCCCCAGGAGAGTCCAATTGGGGTAAGCCATTCTGCGATGATGTTCCTCAGTTTCCGTAAGAGGTTGTCAGCTGTGTGCCTCTTATGGAAAGTGGTGATACAAAGCGTAGCCTGCCTAGGAACGAGTTGGCGTTTGAAAGATGCTGCTACTAGTGCCGCCGCTGCTGTTCTTGCTGCGGGAGGCAATACATCTACCCAGTGGGCTGTCACAGTCATATAGTCCTGAGTCTGCCCTGCTCCACATGTCCGTGGTTAAGTGGACATTGGGTACAACTGCATTTTTTAGGACACTGGTGACTCTTTTTCTGACGTCTGTGTACATTCTCGGTATCGCCTGCCTAGAGAAGTGGAACCTAGATGATATTTGATACCGGGGACACACTACCTCAAGAAATTCTCTAATTGCCTGTGAACTAACGGCGGATACCGGATGCACGTCTAACAAAAACACAGCTGCCAAGGCCTGAGTTATCCGCTTTGCAACAGGATGACTACTGTGATATTTCTTCTTCCTCGCAAAGGACTGTTGGACAGTCAATTGCTTACTGGAAGTAGTACAAGTGGTCTTCTGACTTCCCCTCTGGGATGATGATCGACTCCCAGCAGCAACAACAGCAGAGCCAGGAGCAGTAGGCATTACACTCAAGGATCCATCGGAGGAATCCCAGGCAGGAGAGGACTCATCAGACTTGCCAGTGACATGGCCTGCAGGACTATTGGCTTTCCTGTCTAAGGAGGAAATTGACACTGAGGGAGTTGGTGGTGTGGTTTGCAGGAGCTTGGGTACAAGAGGAAGGGATTTAGTTGTCAGTGGACTGCTTCCGCTGTCACCCAAAGTTTTTGAACTTGTCAATGACTTCTGATGAATGCGCTCCAGGTGACGCATAAGCGAGGATGTTCCTACGTGGTTAACGTCCTTACCCCTACTTATTACAGCTTGACAAAGGCAACACACGGCTTGACACCCCATTTCTGTTAAAATAATTCCACACCGAAGAGGTGATTTTTTTTTGTAATTTGACCAGGCATGTCAATGGTCATATTCATCCCACGGACAACAGGTGTCTCCCCGGGTGCCCGACTTAAACAGACCACCTCACCATCAGAATCCTCCTTGTCAATTTCCTCATCAGCGCCGGCAACACCCATATTCTCATCCTGGTGTACTTCAACAGTGACATCTTCAATTTGACTATCAGGAACTGGACTGTGGGTGCTCCTTCCAGCACTTGCAGGGGGCTTGCAAATGGTGGAAGGCGCCACCTCTTCCCGTCCAGTGTTGGGAAGGTCAGGCATCGCAACCGACACAATTGGACTCTCCTTGGGGATTTGTGATTTAGAAGAACGCAGTTCTTTGCTGTGCTTTTGCCAGCTTAAGTCTTTTCATTTTTCTAGCGGGAGTATGAGTGCTTCCATCGTCATGTGAAGCTGAACCACTAGCCATGAACATAGGCCAGGGCCTCAACCGTTCCTTGCCACTCCGTGTCGTAAATGGCATATTGGCAAGTTTACGCTTCTCCTCAGACGCTTTTAATTTAGATTTTTGGGTCATTTTACTGAACTTTTGTTTTTTGGATTTTACATGCTCTCTACTATGACATTGGGCATCGGCCTTGGCAGACGACGTTGATGGCATTTCATCGTCTCGGCCGTGACTAGTGGCAGCAGCTTCAGCATGAGGTAGAAGTGGATCTTGATCTTTCCCTATTTTACCCTCCACATTTTTGTTCTCCATTTTTTAATCTGTGGAATTATATGCCAGTAATATATCAATAGCAATGGCCTACTGTACTGTCTGTACTACTACTGCTGGTCACCAAAATGCTGCACTGTCCTACTATATACTGCTCACAATAATGCAACACAGATATGGATAGTATACTTGACACAGAGCTGCAAGATACAGCAATGGCCTACTGTACTGTACTATATGTATACTGCTGGTCACCAAAATCCTGCACTGTCCTACTATATACTGCTCACAATAATGCAGCACAGATATGGATAGTATGCTTGACACAGAGCTGCAAGATACAGCAATGGCCTACTGTACTCTACTACTATAATCATATACTGGTGGTCCCCACAATGCAGCACACTGAGCACAGATATTTGCAGCACACTGAGCACAGATATGGAGCGTTTTCAGGCAGAGAACATAGATATTTGCAGCACACGGAGCACAGATATTTGCAGGACACTGAGCACAGATATTTGCAGCACACTGAGCACAGATACGGAGCTTTTCAGGGAGAGAACGCAGCCACATCCTCTCTGTTCAATCTCCAATGCACGAGTGAAAATGGCGGCGACGTGCGGCTCTTTATATAGACTACGAATCTCACGAGAATCTGACAGCGGGATGATGACGTTCGGCCGCGTTCGGGTTAACCGAGCAAGGCGGGAAGATCCGAGGCTGCCTCGGAACCGTGTAAACTAGGTGAAGTTCAGGGTGGGTTCAGATCTCGGAGAACCAAACCCGCTCATCTCTACTTAAAAGCAGAAAAATCTCAACACAAAGCTCTAAAAGCCTGAACTATATCATCCAGAAAAATGGCCATGACCTCTTTGGAGTGGTGGACATCATCAAACAGGTATATATGTGCATCACTAAAGAGCAGTTGAGGATGATGAACAATAAAGCCATTGACAGAGGTCAGGGCCTGACACATCGCCAGATACACCCTCCTTCTTACCAACTCTATGGTGGTTGGGCTCACTGAGTTAATCCAGTGCACTTGAGGGACAATCCCCGACCACCCAAACTTTATAAATGGGAAACTCTCCACCAACTGTAGAAAATCCCTATCCATTGAGGACCTAAGATCCAAGGATGAGCGGAATGTCAAATAATTGCCACCAAGGTGAATGACCACAAAAAATGGGCACCCATAGTCTGAAACATATTGCCACAAATCCACAAACCTGGCCCAGCGTATCTCCTGATGCTAATCCAGTGGGCAAATTGTAAATCGGGGTATTTCACTAAATCAGTCGCAGCAGGAGTCCAAGCCACCCAGAAGCCATAGGAATGACCGATAACCCAAATGAGTGAACCATCCAAATGAAATCCTAAAAGAAAAACAACAAAGAAATAAAAGAAAAATTCAGACATGAGAAATAAAACAAAAAAAAAACACGCATCAAATTCAAAGCCAAATACCAAATAAACAAAAAATTATAAATTAAGAAAGTTACAAAAAAAAGTGCACTGTGTGTAACATCTAATGGTGAGATAAAACTAAGAGGTGGAGTAGGCTAGGGGAATGATCCTGACTTGCCTAGAGGCTAGAACACAAAAACCTTCCAGGCAGGTATAATTCCAACATTTAATACACCCCGGCAGGAATAAAAAATCCTCAAAACCCCCATCAAAGATAGCGAGTATCTAATCCGCAAGTCAGGGGTGAGGATGCAGATCAAAACTTAATGTATCTATGATATACATTAAACCTACTTCTGCCCAACACTCGAATTTCTTTGATTGATAACCCAGCAGCTGCTGGCAATGACCCACCAATCCGAAAGGAATGCATCCCATAATACTCCTCCAGAGAAAGACCCAGGGCAAGAATGCAGCGCTTCAAGACCCATCCAAACTGGTACTTGGTATCCGGTGAACCATCCAAATACCTCAACTAAGCATCAGGACCCAAAGGCCTTCACTATAATTAACGGACAGCTAGATGCACGTGTCAAATTTTGGCCTTGATACAGCAATATAAAGAACTCCAGCGACCCCTGCCAAGCTGTACAGTCTTAGAGTGCTGCACCCTACACAACACCGAGTCATCACCCAAAATCACATGCTTGAGTAACAATTCGGGTTGAACCCTCTTCGATGCCACAACTAACTACTACACACAAAACATGCCATGAAACACCATGGAAAAGGTCAAACGAATCTCATAAGGAGACAAACAAATGGTAGGAACTACCCCCAACAAACACTGCAACAAATGGCCATCAATTTTTCTGCGTTGGTCCAGATTAACCGAAACTACCCTGGCCCAGCTTTTCAAAACCTATGACTACATAAACATCCGCGTAAAGTCTCTCTCCCCCTCAAATGCCAAAAATATGACACACCGGCAAGCAATTTACCAACTTACGCTCGTGACCTGCCCTCCTAATAGCAACATCAAACAAAAGCAAGAAGTAAGGCATTACAATCCTTATCTTGATTATTGCATAGCCACGCAAATCTTTCCCACTCCTGCCATGCAGCCCTGTATGCCCTCAAGGTCGATGGAGCCAACAGTCGCTGTCATACAACTTGTCGATGTCCCTTCCTGCTTTGCCTCTATAATGAGGCGAAGCAGGAAGTGTTATAGCGGCATGATGGTGTCACTATAATACATTTCCCCCATTGTCACATATGTTTACGTGGCATTGTTTGTTTTACTTTTAAAGTATATTTATGTTAATATTGGTTATGTTAATCAGTATTTTAAACTATTTATAGGCACCACTGTTTACAAAAATGAAAACCAAAAATATTATATAGCTCTAACATTAATTTGTCATTGAAGTGGTTAATGAAGGAACATTTTCCGCTGATTGCTGACAGTGCAGTTTAATACATAAATATACATATTTTATTCAGATGTACCATTGCAAGAAAGTTATTGTGAACATTTTGCCCCTTGTATGGTCGCACGATTTGTGCACAGCCATAGGAAATGCATTAGCTAGGCGCCGGTGCCGCAACTAATTGTACGCACACAAACACACACAAATATATATATTAATAAAAATCATACAAATTCAGCACTCACCTAATGTTAACAATTCAGACTGTAATTCATCTGAATTGAGGGAATGTTAGTTCCACATTATTGCAATAGTTTGTTAAGCTGACCAGCCCCTTCAGGCCATTCCCATTTGGTCAGTCCCTACACAGACTTTCAAAAATCTGAGCATTGCTCTCAGGCATCTTTTGGATTTTAAATGCACAGTATGCTTCTATTATGAATCTAGGCCCTGTCTCCCTATTTTAAAGAGACAGGAACCACACCCAAGCATATCAGTTAATAAACACCTGGGGAATTTCTTAACATTTCACTTACATATGGACAATAGGGGTGCATGAAAAAGTGCGACCACAAAAATGTTATATAAACAATAGGTTAGAACCCACAGCACTCATACATCTGCGGTGCCAGTGGTATTTGTGACCACACCATTTAAATAGAAAAATCATACAAATTCAGCACTCACCTAATATTAACACTTCAAACTGCAATTCATCTGAATTCAGGGAATGTTAGTTCCAAATTAATGCAATAGTTTGTTAAGCTGACCAGCCCCTTCATGGCCATTCCTATATATAGATATATATATATATATATATACATATAGCAAGTGGATGCGTGGCACTGTTATAATTAAGTTCTGTAGTATTTAGGCAGTCTAGGATACCGCCCATGCGCTTGCTATATGTACCTGCCACACCCTTATATTTTTGCACACTGTCCCTATTTTGAATTGGGGGGTGGGAGCCACAGGAAACTTTCGCCCTGGGCGCCACAACGTCTCTATAACAGGCCCTGTTCAAGCCTGTGGAGTCATACCCATCCTTGGACGATACTTGGTCAACTCCGTGAGAAAACTTCTGTTTTGAGGGGTTGCGACCGAGTACCAAATTGAGAGGTGGTCTGACCATGTGACTGAGTTTATTGCTAGGTCAGAGACTTCTAATCCAATTTGGAAGACAAAGTAAAGAGTGTGACCACTTTTATGTGTAGCAGAAGGAATAATCTGCTTGAGGCCCAGAGCATTCATTGTGCACAGGAGACCAAGGTGCGACAGTTCATCATCACCCATACATTGAAATCCCCAAGGATCACCCATCTTTGATGCTCCCAAACTAGTCCAGCAACAGTGTCTGCAATTTCCTGTAGAAATATCTTTCCATCTCCAGGGGGCCAGTAAATGGAAATACTCTATAACCTAACCCTGTAGAAGTCTTGCAGCGATGCATTGAAATGAGTGAGCAGTTTCCACTAAGTGGACCCTAAGTTTAAGTGCTTTGTTTAAAGCAGATGGCCACTCCACCTCCCCTGTGATTCAGTCTTGGGTGTGAATGACAAAATAATTTGTTGGGATTTCAGCTTCCAAGATAGGTGCTGCATTTTCATTTAGCCAAGTCTCTGAAATACAGCCTAGATCTGAAGATTCTATATGGTCAGCAATTGTAGCTGTCTTGTTTCTTTTAGATCTGGCATTACAAAGGACAGACCTGATTGGGCCTGTGGTTTTCTTTATGTTTAGTGTAGGGGCTCTGTGGATGGGAGTCACAAAGCAAGAATTTATAGTTCTGTTCTTCCAAGCACAGGGCCGTCTGTTAGGTACCACTTCTATTTGTATCCTATTTAAAAGTGGGGTGAGCCTGAGGGCAAGGAATTTGGGTGGTTGCATGAGAGCAGAGGATTTTGACCTGCTCGCTTCCCACGTCTGCCCTGGATGGGTTTTTTTCATTTTTTAAATGCCAAGTGATTGAAGAATGGAAGTCTGTGGAGGTTTAATAGGAACTGCTGCAAATGATGGGCGGAGAGAAAGAATAAAGCTGGAGCTGTACAAAAACTTTTGTATTTGCTAAGAGAGGGGGAATTAAACAGTTTTTTGGGGTTATTTTTTTACTTTTTTCAATTCTTTGTGTGATCCAGAAATTATAATGGGTTCATGAACAGGGTCTGATTTATCTTGGTTATTGCTCTATCCAGTTGCTACTCTCTAATCCAAATTTTAGGCAGGGAGTAATTAAATAAATTATCTTTTCATCTATGATGCTAATTCAGAGTCAAACAAATTATTCCAGAACAAAGTAGGTTGTGGAAAGGTGTTAGAATGCAATCCTATTGTGTAGGTACGAGAATTCCAGCATTAGACCCCTTTTGAAGTGGACATTGCTTGCAAGGGTACATATAAAATATCTCCTGGGAATTAGAGGCCGGAGATATTGTATATAAGTTTATTAATGCAAGAAATCAAAGTTATTTGCTGATCAGAGAATAGAGGTGAATGATGTCTACGGAGGAGCTGGAGTGTTTTCTACAGCACCTTGCTCTGGAATGTTCTCTGCAGAGGTAATGCCTATCTGAAGTCCTAGTGGAAGAGGCAAAGGTTTCAATTAAATCCAATATGAATCTCAGTGCAAGAATACAATCTGTTTATTTTTAGAGAGTTGTCTGTGTAGGGTAGCACAAGTTAATATTAATTATAATAATTTTATTTATAAAGCGATCTTTCTTCCATAGGACTCACAGAGCTATACAGACATCGAAGACATAGCATATGGTACAAGGATTTTGTATTAAAGCAAGTAGAAAAAACACTCAGGAATAAAAGAAAGAAAAATAAAACCTATGAGTCCAACAGGCACAATGCAGGGTTGGAGCAGACATTTTAGGTAATAACTTCCAATGGTTATATGTTCCATGGTAATTCCTTGGATATTTATAATGATTCTGAAGTCAGTGTTTAAATGAGGCTGTTTTTTGGCGATGTTCAGTAGCATATAGAAGGTGAAGCAGCCATCTTGGCGCACTCAATAAATAATAATTGATGCTTGCAGTGATGTGAATGGCGTAACCAACATGGGCGTAAGGTGTGCAGTGCAGAGAGTCTATATAAATTATATTACATTAATGCAGTGGTTCTCAAACTCGGTCCTCAGGACCCCACACAGTGCATGTTTTGCAGGTAACCCAGCAGGTGCACAGGTGTATTAATTACTCACTGACACATTTTAAAAGGTCCACAGGTGGTGCTAATGACTTCCTTGTGATTCTGTGAGGAGATCTGCAAAACATGCACTGTGTGGGGTCCTGAGGACCGAGTTTGAGAACCTGTGCATTAATGCATTGTGCATATGATAGAGAACACCAGTACACACTAGACAGTGTCTTAAACTTAATGAGAATTGCATTAGGTCTAGTAAAAGTCAAATTACATATCACTGGGATGACTTAATTGTTGGTTACTTTCTTGTTTTTACAATATTTTATATTTTAAATAATATTTTAAAACAAGAAAACATTAGAGTTGTTAATCCAACCACTACTTTTGATGAACAGTAGAACAAATCTTGGTGCAGTTTCTATAAAAACAAACCAAACACTCATGTTCCTGCCCTGCCCTGCCAGGTAACCAACCATCTAATAGAGTAGCAATGTATAATTTGACATTAGAGGAGGGGTTGGTGTCCGATGGCATTTCGTATGTCAAGATGCCAACTACATTCTGCAGAGGAGACAACCCTGGCCACCTATACTGACTATCTGAGTAACCTGTATGAAATATGAGCAGTAAACCAGTACCAGAAGAAGATTGAAGTTAATAAATCCCCAAACTAGATTTCAGATCGCATCAGGGTTTTAAACAAATCCAGTGTAGTTGGACCTACATCAAAAATATAAAGAAAATATAGAGCGTATTGTTCCACTTTGATCATATAATGTGTCCAGTGAACTCATCTAATAAAAGTATTCCAATATGTAGCTTTTTCCACAATATAAGAAAATAATCTATACTCTGTAAAAGATTGACCTACATAATGCAGCGTGCCTGTGTCAGCTCTGGAAGGGGGGGGGGGGGGGGGAAGGGAGGGGATCATGGATGTAATAATAGGAATTTGATACCTGCTGGTAACTCATTTTCTCCTAGTCCGTAGTGTACACTGGGATTCTGTACTTTAGTATCATTGGGGTATGGATCGGGTCCACTGGAGCCTGGCACTTTAAAACCTTTAGTGTGAATATGTGTGTGCTGGCTCCCTCTATGCCCCTCCTACCAGACTCAGTGTAGGAAAAATGGGCCCGAGGAGACGGACATACCACAAGAGAAGAAACAATACAACAGCAGAGCAGTGAGGCAACAAGCCAACACACAACCATAACCGAAAGGAGGGTGCTAACCAGAACATAGGATAGCACCACCAACCAAACCAGGATAGCAAGCTATCCCAATAACATACTGGGACCGCAACAGCGGGCCAACCAAAGCTTACTCATGTAAGTAGGATTGAAGCACTGAGGCAGGCGCCCAGTTTCCACTACGGACTAGGAGAAAAGGAGTTACTGGTAGGTATCAAATTCCTATTTTCTCTTACGTCCTAGTGTATACTGGGATTCTGTACTTTAGTACTATGGGGATGTCCCAAAGCTCCCAAACGGGAGAGTGCTGAGAACCCTGTAAAACCGCCTGACCAAACTGAAGGTCTTCTTTAGCCAACGTGTCGAACCGATAGAATTTCACAAAGGTGTTCGAACCAGACCAAGTAGCAGCTCGGCACAACCGTAAAGGCGAGACACCCCGGGCAACCGCCCAGGAAGAGCCCACAGACCTCGTCGAGTGAGCCTAAATAGACATCGGCAAAGGCATTGCCACCAATGTATAGGCCTGATGAATGGTCAACCTGAGTCAATGAGCAACTGACTGCTTTGAAGCCGGATGACCAATCTTGGTGGCATCATAAAGGACAAACAGCGAATCAGATTTTCGATGATGAGCCGTCCTCTAGACTTAAATCTTCAGAGCCCTTACCACATCCAAGGACGCTGGCCCAATTGAAGCGTCGGACCCCAATGGGCTGATTGACATGGAACGCTGAAACCACTTTTGGCAAAAACTGAAGTCCGGTCCTGAGATCCGCCCTGTCAGCATGAAAAATCAAATAAGGGCTCTTACATGATAAGGCCCCCAATTCAGATACACATCTGGCAGACGCCAATGCTAACAACATCACCATCTTCCAGGTGAGGAATTTTAACTCCACCCTATGTAAGGGTTCAAACCAGTCTGATTGAAGAAAGGACAGAACCACATTCAGATCCCATGGAGCCGTGGGAGGAACAAAGGACCGTTGCATATGAAGAACTCCTTTAAGGAATGTCTGTACTTCCGGTAACACGTTAAGCTGTTTCTGGAAGAAAATAGAAAGCACCGAAATCTGGACTTTGAGGGAGCCCAATCATAGGCCCAAATCCACTCCCGTTTGCAGGCAAAGTAGAAAATGACCAATTCTAAATTCCACGGCAGTAACCTTTCTACTTTCACAACAGGAAACGTACTTCTTCCAGATACGATGATGGTGTTTTGACGTAACCATCTTCCTGGCCTGGACCATAATGGAGATAACCCTGGAGGGAAGGCCTTTCCTTGCTAGAATGGACCTTGCTGAAGAAGATCCCTTCAAAGCGGCAGAGGCCAAGGATCCTCCAGCGCCACGGTTAGGAGGTCTGAGTACCAAGCCCGTCAAGGCCATCCGGGGCAATCAGAATTGATTGAACACTTTCCCTTCTTAGTTTTTTTAGAACCCTTGGGATTAGTGGTAGAGGAGGGAACAGGTACACAAACTGGTGCGTCCACGGAGCCAACAGCGCGTCTACTGCTACAGACTGTGGATCCCTCATCCTGGACCAGTAACAACATAGCTTCTTGTTGAGGCGAGAAGCCATCAGATCTATCTGCGGATGCCCCACCGGTGAATTAACTGTTGAAACACCTGGGGATGTAGGCCCCATTCCCCCGGATGGAGGTCGTGCCTGCTGAGGAAGTCTGCTTCCCAGTTGTCCACTCCTGGAATGAATATGGCTGAGATGGCCCTTGCATTGGCCTCTGCCCAGACGAGTATTCTTGACACTTCGCGCATCGTCGCTCTGCTTCTTGTTCCCCTTGTCGGTTTATGTATGCCAGCGCCGTGGCATTGTTCGATTGAACCTGGATTGCCTGATCCTTCAGGAGGTGGGAAGCTTGCAGAAGAGCATTGTAAATCACCCTGAGTTCCAGGATGTTTATTGGCAGAGCCAATTCCTGAATTGACCATATCCCCTGGAACTGGGCCCCTTGAGTCACAGCACCCCAACCCCAGAGGCTGGCATCCGTTGTCAGTAGAATCCACAAGTGGATATTGAAAATCCTGCCTTCTACCAGGTGAGGAACTTGTAGCCACCATAATAGAGAAATCTGGGCTTTTGGAGTTAAGGTCACTTCCTCATGCATGTGAAGGTGAGACCCTGACCATTTGTCCAGCAGATCCAGCTGAAATGGCCACGCATGAAATCTGCCGTATTGGAGTGCCTCATAAGCAGCTACCATCCTGCCCAACAAGCATATGCAGAGATGTATTGATACCTTGCGAGGACTGAGCACGGAGCGGACCATAGCTTGGATAGCCAAGGCCTTGTCCATCGGGAGAAACACCTTATGAGACACTGTGTCCAATATCATTCCCAAGAACTGAAGACATTGGGTTGGTTCCAGTTGAGAATTATGGAAATTTAGGATCTACCCATGATTCGTAAGTAGGCGAGTTGTCAGATCGATGCTGTGCAATAGATGCTCCCTAGACATAGCCTTTATCAGGAGATCATCCAAGTAGGGGACTATATTGACTCCCAACATACGCAGTTGCAGCATCATCTCCGCCATGACCTTGGTGAAGACCCTTGGAGCTGTGGACAGGCCAAAGGGCAAGGCCTGAAACTGTAAGTGGTCATCCAAGATGGTGAACCTGAGGTAAACCTGATGAGGGGGCCACATGGGAATGTGTAGGTAAGCATGCTTGACATCTAGGGATTCCAGGAAATCCCCCTCCTCCAGACCGGACACCACTACCCGCAGGGATTCCATCTTCAATTTGAACACTTGCAGATATGGGTTCAGAGACTTCAGGTTTAAGATGGGTCGTACCGAACCGTCTGGTTTTGGAACGACAAAAGAATCGGAGTGAAAACCCCTGTTGTGTAAAGGAGGAGTTACCGGAACCACCACCCCTGTCCGCAAATTTTTTTGAATGGCTTCTTGCACTCCAGTGATGTTAAGCATAAAGGTGGTTGTATTAGATGCACATGTACCACGTGCAGATTTACTATACCTGGAAATATTTTTTTCCACCCACATTCAGGTCAGAAGTTTATCATTAGACATACGCTCAGTTGTGAATCTAAATTTGTTGTCTATCAAACACTATGTCCCTGCGGTTTCTCCTATATTGGAAAGACGTAGAGGACATTTAAGGAAAGGATGACTGCTCACTGGTCCACTATTAGAGCTGCCCTTAATAGTGGACAGGGTGACCAACCAGTCACACGTCATTTTTCTGCTATGTGCCATTCATTGGCTTCGTTAAAATATCGTATGATAGATCACGTCCCTTTAAATATCTGTGGTGGAGATAGGGCATTAAAACTCTTGCAGTGTGAGACCAAATGGATATACCATTTGGATACCATTGCACCTCGGGGACTTAATGAGAATCTTGGGATTAGCTGCTTAATGAGATAAATATATTGAGTAATCTCTAAATTTTATATAGTCTTACATATTTCTGTTACTTTTCCTTAGACCTATTTACTGTATTAGTGGGAATTCTATATGTGGAATGTGTATTATGAATCTGGAGGGTGCCTATCTAACAATAGACATTGTGTTATTAGTGGATTATGCGGTGCCATGGTGACGGCGCTATGTGATTAAATAGATCTATGGCTATAAAGTTATATTGTATTAACCAGCATACTGATGATTTTCTTGCTATCCAGATTATTGTTCTATCCAATATGTTGTTGTTGTCACATTACCCTCATACATACACTGTGTTTAGAATTGCTATGGTGGTGGTTGCACTTGTTGTGGATACGTGTCACCCGGTGCGACTGATGCTGGACGTGATGACGTCATCCGCTATGCGCAGAGTGACGACTGGGACTGCCCCACTTCATTCCTGCGGTCACAGAGGTGTATAAAGGTATGTTTGTGTGTGTCTTGTATTTTATATCCTGATGAAAATGCATAATAAATTGGATTGAAACGTTGAACAAATACTGCTTGAGTTATAACCGTTTCTACCAGCGTGGAGTGCCGAACATATCTTCCTACCTGTCTCTCCCCAGTGAAGGCAACCAGCTAAGTACTGTTTAAGGCTTATATTTGTGGCGTGCCGGTTTATGCCTTAGTATATACTGTGTATATATATATATATATATATATATATATAGAATAGTAAAAGATTCTCGTGGGAGCCAATACGCCTTTAGTATGACAATATTTAAAAGTTTTTATTCATACAGAAATGAACGATATTTGTAACCTAAACATTCGTCATTGACACAAGTTTATAAAAGTTCAATAAAACAATATAACAATCTCATACATAAACATTTTTCAGTTGATGTGAGGAATTTATAGTCAGGTGATCACAGTCAGAACTTGAAAGAGATGTATCTCCAACCAGATGCTTGTGGCAAAGGCTTTATTAACCCAATATCGCGAAACCCAACGCGTTTCGTCCGTTAGGACTTCATCAGGGGTTTATAATCAGTTTTTATAACAGAATGGATTACCACTGGTTAAAATTCTCAATGTTACATCCAATCACACATTCGGTTCAATTGATATGGTATCTAAATAGGCTTCATCGTAACAAAAAATAACAATTAGGTTGAAGTCAGATGGTGTAATATTCCCTAATCTCTTCAAGGATAGTAGAACCCTACAATCCACATCTGCTTCAATAAGTATCACCAAAAATGGGTCTTAAGAAATTTCAAATCCTGAACAGCACTACTCCTTTTTCATAGGGACAGGTACAACCTCACAGGATCACAACTACCCATATATATATATATATATATTAGTGATGTGCACCGGACATTTTTCGGGTTTTGTGTTTTGGTTTTGGATTCGGTTATGCGGCCGTGTTTTGGATTCGGACGCGTTTTGGCAAAACCTTCCTGAAAATTTTTTGTCGGATTCGGTTGTGTTTTGGATTCGTTTTTTTTTTTTCAAAAACAGCTTACGGTAAATCATAGAATTTGGGGGTCATTTTGATCCCATAGTATTATTAACCTCAATAACCATAATTTCCACTCATTTTCAGTAGAGATGAGCGGGTTCGGTTCCTCGGAATCCGAACCCGCCCGAACTTCAGTTTTTTTTACACGGGGCCGAGCGACTCGGATCTTCCCGCCTTGCTCGGTTAACCCGAGCGGGCCCGAACGTCATCATCCCGCTGTCGGATTCTCGCGAGGCTCGGATTTTATCGCGAGACTCGGATTCTATATAAGGAGCCGCACGTCGCCGCCATTTTCACACATGCATTGAGATTGATAGGGAGAGGACGTGGCTGGCGTCCTCTCCGTTTAGAGTGACTAGAGTACTAGAGAGAGACACAAATTTTGGGGAGCATATAGGAGGAGTACTACTTGCTGCTGATAGTGTGACCAGTGACCAGTGCCACCAGTTTAATTAATCCGTTCTCTGCCTGAAAAAAAAACGATACACAGTGTGACACAGTCACACATACCATATCTGTGCTCAGCCCAGTGTGCTGCATCATATACTGTATATCATTATCTGACTGCACTTAAGTACAGTGCACACTTTTGCTGCCAGAGTGCCACTGCCAGTGTGACTGACCAGTGACCACTGACCACCAGTATTGTGATTGTCTGCTGACCACCAGTATATTGTGATTGTCTGCCTGAAAAAGTTAAACACTCGTCGTGTGGTGTTTTTATAAACGCATTCTGCAGACAGTGTCCAGCAGGTCCGTCATTACATAATATATACCTGTCCGGCTGCAGTACTAGTGTGATATATATATATATATTTTAATTTTATCTCATTATCATCCAGTCTATATTAGCAGCAGACACAGTACGGTAGTCCACGGCTGTAGCTACCTCTGTGTCGGCAGTCGCTCGTCCATCCATAATTGTATACCACCTACCCGTGTTTTTTTTTTTTTCTATCTTCTTGATACTAGTAGCTTACTTTAGGAGTCTGCAGTGCTGAGTCTGACAGACAGTGTCCAGCAGGTCCGTCATTACATAATATATATACCTGTCCGGCTGCAGTACTAGTGTGATATATATATATATATATATATATATATATATATTAATTTTATCTCATTATCATCCAGTCTATATTAGCAGCAGACACAGTACGGTAGTCCACGGCTGTAGCTACCTCTGTGTCGGCAGTCGCTCGTCCATCCATAATTGTATACCACCTACCCGTGGTTTTTTTTTTTCTATCTTCTTGATACTAGTAGCTTACTTTAGGAGTCTGCAGTGCTGAGTCTGACAGACAGTGTCCAGCAGGTCCGTCATTACATAATATATACCTGTCCGGCTGCAGTACTAGTGTGATATATTTATATATTTTAATTTTATCTCATTATCATCCAGTCTATATTAGCAGCAGACACAGTACGGTAGTCCACGGCTGTAGCTACCTCTGTGTCGGCAGTCGCTCGTCCATCCATAATTGTATACCACCTACCCGTGGTTTTTTTTTTTCTATCTTCTTGATACTAGTAGCTTACTTTAGGAGTCTGCAGTGCTGAGTCTGACAGACAGTGTCCAGCAGGTCCGTCATTACATAATATATACCTGTCCGGCTGCAGTACTAGTGTGATATATATATATATATTTTAATTTTATCTCATTATCATCCAGTCTATATTAGCAGCAGACACAGTACGGTAGTCCACGGCTGTAGCTACCTCTGTGTCGGCAGTCGCTCGTCCATCCATAATTGTATACCACCTACCCGTGGTTTTTTTCTTTCTTTCTATCTTCTTGATACTAGTAGCTTACTTTAGGAGTCTGCAGTGCTGAGTCTGACAGACAGTGTCCAGCAGGTCCGTCATTACATAATATATATACCTGTCCGGCTGCAGTACTAGTGTGATATATATATAAATTTTAATTTTATCTCATTATCATCCAGTCTATATTAGCAGCAGACACAGTACGGTAGTCCACGGCTGTAGCTACCTCTGTGTCGGCAGTCGCTCGTCCATCCATAATTGTATACCACCTACCCGTGGTTTTTTTTTTTCTATCTTCTTGATACTAGTAGCTTACTTTAGGAGTCTGCAGTGCTGAGTCTGACAGACAGTGTCCAGCAGGTCCGTCATTACATAATATATACCTGTCCGGCTGCAGTACTAGTGTGATATATATATATATATTTTAATTTTATCTCATTATCATCCAGTCTATATTAGCAGCAGACACAGTACGGTAGTCCACGGCTGTAGCTACCTCTGTGTCGGCAGTCGCTCGTCCATCCATAATTGTATACCACCTACCCGTGGTTTTTTTTTTCTATCTTCTTGATACTAGTAGCTTACTTTAGGAGTCTGCAGTGCTGAGTCTGACAGACAGTGTCCAGCAGGTCCGTCATTACATAATATATATACCTGTCCGGCTGCAGTACTAGTGTGATATATATATATATTTTAATTTTATCTCATTATCATCCAGTCTATATTAGCAGCAGACACAGTACAGTAGTCCACGGCTGTAGCTACCTCTGTGTCGGCAGTCGCTCGTCCATCCATAATTGTATACCACCTACCCGTGGTTTTTTTTTTTCTATCTTCTTGATACTAGTAGCTTACTTTAGGAGTCTGCAGTGCTGAGTCTGACAGACAGTGTCCAGCAGGTCCGTCATTACATAATATATACCTGTCCGGCTGCAGTACTAGTGTGATATATATATATATATATTTTAATTTTATCTCATTATCATCCAGTCTATATTAGCAGCAGACACAGTACGGTAGTCCACGGCTGTAGCTACCTCTGTGTCGGCAGTCGCTCGTCCATCCATAATTGTATACCACCTACCCGTGTTTTTTTTTTCTATCTTCTTGATACTAGTAGCTTACTTTAGGAGTCTGCAGTGCTGAGTCTGACAGACAGTGTCCAGCAGGTCTGTCATTACATAATATATATACCTGTCCGGCTGCAGTACTAGTGTGATATATATATATTTTTTAATTTTATCTCATTATCATCCAGTCTATATTAGCAGCAGACACAGTACGGTAGTCCACGGCTGTAGCTACCTCTGTGTCGGCAGTCACTCGTCCATCCATAAGTATACTAGTATCCATCCATCTCCATTGTTTACCTGAGGTGCCTTTTAGTTGTGCCTATTAAAATATGGAGAACAAAAATGTTGAGGTTCCAAAATTAGGGAAAGATCAAGATCGACTTCCACCTCGTGCTGAAGCTGCTGCCACTAGTCATGGCCGAGACGATGAAATGCCAGCAACGTCGTCTGCCAAGGCCGATGCCCAATGTCATAGTACAGAGCATGTAAAATCCAAAACACCAAATATCAGTAAAAAAAAGGACTCAAAAATCTAAAATAAAATTGTCGGAGGAGAAGCGTAAACTTGCCAATATGCCATTTACCACACGGAGTGGCAAGGAACGGCTGAGGCCCTGGCCTATGTTCATGGCTAGTGGTTCAGCTTCACATGAGGATGGAAGCACTCAGCCTCTCGCTAGAAAAATGAAAAGACTCAAGCTGGCAAAAGCACCACAAAGAACTGTGCGTTCTTCGAAATCCCAAATCCACAAGGAGAGTCCAATTGTGTCGGTTGCGATGCCTGACCTTCCCAACACTGGACGTGAAGAGCATGCGCCTTCCACCATTTGCACGCCCCCTGCAAGTGCTGGAAGGAGCACCCGCAGTCCAGTTCCTGATAGTCAGATTGAAGATGTCAGTGTTGAAGTACACCAGGATGAGGAGGAAATGGGTGTTGCTGGCGCTGGGGAGGAAATTGACAAGGAGGATTCTGATGGTGAGGTGGTTTGTTTAAGTCAGGCACCCGGGGAGACACCTGTTGTCCGTGGGAGGAATATGGCCATTGACATGCCTGGTAAAAATACCAAAAAAATCAGCTCTTCGGTGTGGAAGTATTTCAACAGAAATGCGGACAACATTTGTCAAGCCGTGTGTTGCCTTTGTCAAGCTGTAATAAGTAGGGGTAAGGACGTTAACCACCTCGGAACATCCTCCCTTATACGTCACCTGCAGCGCATTCATAATAAGTCAGTGACAAGTTCAAAAACTTTGGGCGACAGCGGAAGCAGTCCACTGACCAGTAAATCCCTTCCTCTTGTAACCAAGCATCTGGTCCGGACTGAAGGACCTGACAACGATTACGGACATGTCGTCTACTGTCACTGCATATGATTCTCTCCCCATTGAAAGAATGGTGGAGGATTATATGAGTGACCGCATCCAAGTAGGCACGTCAGACAGTCCGTACTTATACTGGCAGGAAAAAGAGGCAATTTGGAGGCCCTTGCACAAACTGGCTTTATTCTACCTAAGTTGCCCTCCCACAAGTGTGTACTCCGAAAGAGTGTTTAGTGCCGCCGCTCACCTTGTCAGCAATCGGAGTACGAGGTTACTTCCAGAAAATGTGGAGAAGATGATGTTCATTAAAATGAATTATAATCAATTCCTCCGTGGAGACATTGACCAGCAGCAATTGCCTCCACAAAGTACACAGGGAGCTGAGATGGTGGATTCCAGTGGGGACGAATTTATAATCTGTGAGGAGGGGGATGTACACGGTGATATATCGGAGGATGATGATGAGGTGGACATCTTGCCTCTGTAGAGCCAGTTTGTGCAAGGAGAGATTAATTGCTTCTTTTTTGGTGGGGGTCCAAACCAACCCATCATTTCAGTCACAGTCGTGGGGCAGACCCTGTCACTGAAATGATGGGTTGGTTAAAGTGTGCATGTCCTGTTTATACAACATAAGGGTGGGTTGGAGGGCCCAAGGACAATTCCATCTTGCACCTCTTTTTTCTTTAATTTTTCTTTGCGTCATGTGCTGTTTGGGGAGTATTTTTTTGAAGGGCCATCCTGCGTGACACTGCAGTGCCACTCCTAGATGGGCCAGGTGTTTGTGTCGGCCACTAGGGTCGCTTAGCTTACTCACACAGCTACCTCATTGCGCCTCTTTTTTTCTTTGCGTCATGTGCTGTTTGGGGAGTGTTTTTTGGAAGGGCCATCCTGCGTGACACTGCAGTGCCACTCCTAGATGGGCCAGGTGTTTGTGTCGGCCACTAGGGTCGCTTAGCTTACTCACACAGCTACCTCATTGCGCCTCTTTTTTTCTTTTTGCGTCATGTGCTGTTTGGGGAGTGTTTTTTGGAAGGGCCATCCTGCGTGACACTGCAGTGCCACTCCTAGATGGGCCAGGTGTTTGTGTCGGCCACTAGGGTCGCTTAGCTTACTCACACAGCAACCTCATTGCGCCTCTTTTTTTCTTTGCGTCATGTGCTGTTTGGGGAGTGTTTTTTGGAAGGGCTATCCTGCGTGACACTGCAGTGCCACTTCTAGATGGGCCAGGTGTTTGTGTCGGCCACTAGGGTCGCTTAGCTTACTCACACAGCTACCTCATTGCGCCTCTTTTTTTCTTTGCGTCATGTGCTGTTTGGGGAGTGTTTTTTGGAAGGGCCATCCTGCGTGACACTGCAGTGCCACTCCTAGATGGGCCAGGTGTTTGTGTCGGCCACTAGGGTCGCTTAGCTTACTCACACAGCTACCTCATTGCGCCTCTTTTTTTCTTTGCGTCATGTGCTGTTTGGGGAGTGTTTTTTGGAAGGGCCATCCTGCGTGACACTGCAGTGCCACTCCTAGATGGGCCAGGTGTTTGTGTCGGCCACTAGGGTCGCTTAGCTTAGTCATCCAGCGACCTCGGTGCAAATTTTAGGACTAAAAATAATATTGTGAGGTGTGAGGTGTTCAGAATAGACTGAAAATGAGTGGAAATTATGGTTTTTGAGGTTAATAATACTTTGGGATCAAAATGACCCCCAAATTCTATGATTTAAGCTGTTTTTTAGTGTTTTTTGAAAAAAACACCCGAATCCAAAACACACCCGAATCCGACAAAAAAAATTCGGTGAGGTTTTGCCAAAACGCGGTCGAACCCAAAACACGGCCGCGGAACCGAACCCAAAACCAAAACACAAAACCCGAAAAATTTCAAGTGCACATCTCTAATTTTCAGTCTATTCTGAACACCTCACACCTCACAATATTATTTTTAGTCCTAAAATTTGCACCGAGGTCGCTGGATTACTAAGCTAAGCGACACAAGTGGCCAACACAAACACCTGGCCCATCTAGGAGTGGCACTGCAGTGTCAGGCAGGATAGCACTTCAAAAAAATAGTCCCCAAACAGAACATGATGCAAAGAAAAAAAGAGGTGCACCAAGGTCGCTGGATGGCTAAGCTAAGCGACCCAAGTGGCCGACACAAACACCTGGCTCATCTAGGAGTGGCACTGCAGTGTCAGGCAGGATGGCACTTCAAAAAAATCGTCCCCAAACAGCACATGATGCAAAGAAAAAAAGAGGCGCAATGAGGTAGCTGTGTGACTAAGCTAAACGACCCAAGTGGCCGACACAAACACCGGGCCCATCTAGGAGTGGCACTGCAGTGTCAGACAGGATGGCACTTCCAAAAATAGTCCCCAAACAGCACATGATGCAAAGAAAAATGAAAGAAAAAAGAGGTGCAGGCATCGCAACCGACACAATTGGACTCTCCCTGGGGATTTGTGATTTAGAAGAACGCACAGTTCTTTGCTGTGCTTTTGCCATCTTAACTCTTTTAAGTTTTCTAGCAGGAGGATGAGTGCTTCCATCCTCAGGTGAAGCTGAACCACTAGCCTTGAACATAGGCCAGACCCTCAGCCATTCCTTGCCACTCCGTGTCGTAAATGGCACATTGGCAAGTTTACGTTTCTCCTCAGACGATTTTGTTTTAGATTTTTGGGTCATTTTACTGAGCTTTATTTTTTTTTATTTTACATGCTCTCTACTATGACATTGTGCATCGGCCTTGGCAGACGACGTTGATGGCATTTCATCGTCTCGGCCATGACTAGTGGCAGCAGCTTCAGCACGAGGTGGAAGTGGATCTTGATCTTTCCCTATTTTAGCCTCCACATTTTTGTTCTCCATTTTTTAATGTGTGGAATTATATGCCAGTATCATTAGCAATGGCCTACTACTATATATACTGAGCACAACTGAAATGCACCACAGGTATGGATGGATAGTATACTTGACGACACAGTGGTAGTTAGAGCAGTGGCCTTCTGTACCGTACTGCTATATATTATATACTGGTGGTCAGCAACCTGTGCAAAACTGAGATGCACCACAGGCATGGATGGATAGTATACTTGACGACACAGAGGTAGGTAGAGCAGTGGCCTACTGTACCGTACTGCTATATATTATATACTGGTGGTCAGCAAACTGTGCAAAACTGAAATGCACCACAGGTATGGATGGATAGTATAATTGACGACACAGAGGTAGGTAGAGCAGTGGCCTTCTGTACCGTACTGCTATATATTATATACTGGTGGTCAGCAAAATTATGCACTGTACTCCTACTATATACTACAATGCAGCACAGATATGGAGCGTTTTTCAGGCAGAGAACGTATAATACTGGTGGTCACTGGTCACTGGTCAGCAAAACTCTGCACTGTACTCCTCCTATATAATACTGGTGGTCCCCAGTCCCCACAATAAAGCAGTGTGAGCACAGATATATGCAGCACACTGAGCACAGATATGGAGCGTTTTTCAGACAGAGAACGTATAATACTGGTGGTCACTGGTCAGCAAAACTCTGCACTGTACTCCTCCTATATAATATACTGGTGGTCCCCAGTCCCCACAATAAAGCAGTGTGAGCACAGATATATGCAGCACACTGAGCACAGATATGGAGCGTTTTTCAGGCAGAGAACGTATAATACTGGTGGTCACTGGTCAGCAAAACTCTGCACTGTACTCCTCCTATATAATATACTGGTGGTCCCCAGTCCCCACAATAAAGCAGTGTGAGCACAGATATATGCAGCACACTGAGCACAGATATGGAGCGCTTTTCAGGCCGAGAACGTATAATACTGGTGGTCACTGGTCAGCAAAACTCTGCACTGTACTCCTCCTATATAGTATACTGGTGGTCCCCAGTCCCCACAATAAAGCAGTGTGAGCACAGATATATGCAGCACACTGAGCACAGATATGGAGCTTTTTTCAGGCAGAGAACGTATAATACTGGTGGTCACTGGTCAGCAAAACTATGCACTGTACTCCTCCTATAATACTGCTGGTCCCCAGTCCCCACAATAAAGCAGTGTGAGTACAGATATTGTTAGGCGCCGGGGTCTGCATGTCCGCGCGGCCCGGCGCCTAGCAACTAGGGACGCCGTGCACTTTCAGCCGCCGGCTCCCTAGCAACGCTAGACGCCGGGCGCGCTGAGCCGCACGGACCCTAGCAACGGGGACGCCACGGGCGGACCGCGTTCCCCGTTGCAGGGCCTAATTAACAAGCACACACACTTGTCCTCTGGCCGTGCAGCAAGGCAGCTGCACGGCATTTATTCCCAATCAGGCTCTAAGCAGCTGATTGGAGGACTCCCTGTTAAATACCTTCCCAGTACTTCTCACAGATGCCGGTAATAGCTTCCTGCATGCTGCTTTGGTTTGCTGAGAGTCTGTTCCAGTCCTGCTGTATCCGGTCATTCCTGTCCTCAGAAGTAATGTATTCGGGAGTTGTCATCTCATCCCAGGAAGTCGTTTGGTCCCCAGTTGTCCTGACTGATCACCTTTGTATATCGAGTGGTGTTCCGTGAGTTGCGGCTCTGCCGTGTGTTGCGGCTCAGCCGCTTTATCTTTATATATTCTGTTTTTGGAGCATTTGCGGAGGGTTCCGCTTCTACAAGTCCTCTCTGGAACTCGGCGGTGCTGGGTAGGAGAAGTGGACAAGTGGATATTTTGGTTGTCCGTTTCCCTGGCGGTGTTTCCGCACATATTCTAGTTTTCTCTATCGTCCTAAGTGGATGCTGGGGTTCCTGAAAGGACCATGGGGAATAGCGGCTCCGCAGGAGACAGGGCACAAAAGTAAAGCTTTTACAGGTCAGGTGGTGTGTACTGGCTCCTCCCCCTATGACCCTCCTCCAGACTCCAGTTAGATTTTTGTGCCCGGCCGAGAAGGGTGCAATTCTAGGTGGCTCTCATAAAGAGCTGCTTAGAGAGTTTAGCTTAGGTTTTTTATTTTACAGTGATTCCTGCTGGCAACAGGATCACTGCAACGAGGGACAGAGGGGAGAAGAAGTGAACTCACCTGCGTGCAGGATGGATTGGCTTCTTGGCTACTGGACATGAAGCTCCAGAGGGACGATCACAGGTACAGCCTGGATGGTCACCGGAGCCACGCCGCCGGCCCCCTCACAGATGCTGAAGCAAGAAGAGGTCCAGAATCGGCGGCTGAAGACTCCTGCAGTCTTCTTAAGGTAGCGCACAGCACTGCAGCTGTGCGCCATTTTCCTCTCAGCACACTTCACACGGCAGTCACTGAGGGTGCAGGGCGCTGGGGGGGGGGCGCCCTGGGAGGCAAATGAAAACCTTTAAAAAGGCTAAAAATACCTCACATATAGCCCCAGAGGCTATATGGAGATATTTACCCCTGCCTAAATGTACTAAATAGCGGGAGACGAGCCCGCCGAAAAAGGGGCGGGGCCTATCTCCTCAGCACACGGCGCCATTTTCTGTCACAGCTCCGCTGGTCAGGAAGGCTCCCAGGTCTCTCCCCTGCACTGCACTACAGAAACAGGGTATAACAGAGAGGGGGGGCAAAATAAATGGCAATATATTAATATAAAAGCAGCTATAAGGGAGCACATAATCATAAGGCTATCCCTGTCATATATAGCGCTTTTTGGTGTGTGCTGGCAGACTCTCCCTCTGTCTCCCCAAAGGGCTAGTGGGTCCTGTCTTCGTATAGAGCATTCCCTGTGTGTCTGCTGTGTGTCGGTACGTGTGTGTCGACATGTATGAGGACGTTATTGGTGTGGAGGCGGAACAATTGCCAAATATGAGGATGTCACCTCCTAGGGGGTCGACACCAGAATGGATGCCTTTATTTGTGGAATTACGGGATAGCGTCAACTCGCTTAAGCAGTCGTTTGCCGACATGAGGCGGCCGGACACTCAATTAGTGCCTGTCCAGGCGCCTCAAACACCGTCAGGGGCTGTAAAACGCCCCTTGCCTCAGTCGGTCGACACAGACCCAGACACAGGCACTGATTCCGGTGGTGAAGGTGACGAATCAACCGTATTTTCCAGTAGGGCCACACGTTATATGATTTTGGCAATAAAGGAGATGTTACATTTAGCTGATACTACAGGTACCACTAAACAGGGTATTATGTGGGGTGTGAAAAAACTACCAGTAGTTTTTACCGAATCAGAAGAATTAAATGACGTGTGTGATGAAGCGTGGGGTGCCCCGATAAAAAACTGCTAATTTCAAAGAAGTTATTGGCTTTATACCCTTTCCCGCCAGAGGTTAGGGAGCGCTGGGAAACACCTCCTAGGGTGGACAAAGCGCTAACACGCTTATCAAAACAAGTGGCGTTACCCTCTCCTGAGACGGCCGCACTTAAAGATCCATCAGATAGGAGGATGGAAAATATCCAAAAAGGTATATACACACATGCAGGTGTTATACTACGACCAGCTATTGCGACTGCCTGGATGTGCAGTGCTGGGGTAGTTTGGTCAGAGTCCCTGATCGAAAATATTGATACCCTGGACAGGGACAATATTTTACTGTCGTTAGAACAAATAAAGGATGCATTTCTTTATATGCGTGATGCACAGAGAGATATCTGCACACTGGCATCACGGGTAAGTGCTATGTCCATTTCGGCCAGAAGAGCTTTATGGACACGACAGTGGACAGGCGATGCGTAGAGGAGTTATTTGGGGTCGGTCTATCGGATTTGGTGGCCACGGCTACGGCCGGGAAATCCACCTTTCTACCTCAAGTCACTCCCCAACAGAAAAAGGCACCGACTTTTCAACCGCAGCCCTTTCGTTCCTTTAAAAATAAGAGAGCAAAGGGCTATTCATATCTGCCACGAGGCAGAGGACGAGGGAAGAGACAGCAACAGGCAGCTCCTTCCCAGGAACAGAAGCCCTCCCCGGCTTCTACAAAAGCCTCAGCATGACGCTGGGGCTTCGCAAGCGGACTCGGGGGCGGTAGGCGGTCGTCTCAAGAATTACAGCGCGCAGTGGGCTCACTCGCAGGTAAATCCCTGGATCCTGCAGATAATATCTCAGGGGTACAGGTTGAAATTAGAGACAGAGCCACCTCGCCGTTTCCTGAAGTCTGCTTTACCAACGTCCCCCTCAGGAAGGGAGACGGTTTTGGAAGCCATTCACAAGCTGTATTCTCAGCAGGTGATAGTCAAGGTACCTCTTCTACAACAAGGGAAGGGGTATTATTCCACTCTTTTTGTGGTACCGAAGCCGGATGGCTCGGTAAGGCCTATTCTAAATCTGAAGTCCTTGAACCTGTACATAAAGAAGTTCAAGTTCAAGATGGAGTCACTCAGAGCAGTGATAGCGAACCTGGAAGAAGGGGACTTTATGGTATCCTTGGACATCAAGGATGCGTATCTCCACGTTCCAATTACCCCTCACACAGGGGTACCTCAGGTTCGTTGTACAAAACTGTCACTATCAGTTTCAGACGCTGCCGTTTGGTTTGTCCACGGCA
The DNA here is from genome assembly GCF_028390025.1 of Pseudophryne corroboree. NCBI lineage: Eukaryota > Metazoa > Chordata > Amphibia > Anura > Myobatrachidae > Pseudophryne > Pseudophryne corroboree. The sequence goes on along the minus strand of NC_086447.1, from coordinate 271,223,843 downwards.
CCTCGGGTCTTTACAAAGGTAATGGCCGAGATAATATTTCTTCTTCGAAGAAAAGGCGTATTAATTATCCCATACTTGGACGATCTCCTAATAAGGGCAAGGTCCAGAGAACAGCTAGAGATGGGTTTAGCACTATCTCAAGAGGTGCTAAAGCAGCACGGATGGATTCTGAATATTCCAAAATCCCAATTAATGCCGACAACTCGTCTGCTGTTCCTGGGGATGATTCTGGACACAGTTCAGAAAAAGGTTTTTCTTTCCGAAGAAAAAGCCAAGGAGTTATCTGACCTGGTCAGGAACCTCCTAAAACCAGGAAAGGTGTCTGTACATCAATGCACAAGAGTCCTGGGAAAAAATGGTAGCTTCTTACGAAGCAATCCCTTTCGGCAGATTCCATGCAAAGGGATCTGTTGGACAAATGGTCAGGGTCGCATCTTCAGATGCACCTGCGGATAACCCTGTCGCCGAGGACAAGGGTATCCCTTCTGTGGTGGTTGCAGGAGGCTCATCTATTGGAGGGCCGCAGATTCGGCATGCAGGATTGGATCCTGGTGACCACGGATGCCAGCCTGAGAGGCTGGGGAGCAGTCACACAGGGAAGAAATTTCCAGGGAGTGTGGTCGAGCCTGAAAAAGTCTCTTCACATAAGCATTCTGGAACTAAGAGCAATCTACAATGCTCTAAGCCAGGCGGAACCTCTGCTTCAAGGAAGACCGGTGTTGATCCAGTCGGACAACATCACGGCAGTCGCCCATGTAAACAGACAGGGCGGCACAAGAAGCAGGAGGGCAATGGCAGAAGCTGCCAGGATCCTTCGCTGGGCGGAGAATCACGTGATAGCACTGTCAGCAGTATTCATCCCGGGCGTGGACAACTGGGAAGCAGACTTCCTCAGCAGACACGACTTTCACCCGGGAGAGTGGGGACTTCATCCAGAAGTTTTCCACATGCTATTAAACCGTTGGGTAAAACCAATGGTGGACATGATGGCGTCTCGCCTCAACAAAACACTGGACAGGTATTGCGCCAGGTCAAGAGATCCGCAGGCAATAGCTGTGGACGCGCTGGTAACACCTTGGGTGTACCAGTCGGTATATGTGTTTCCTCCTCTGCCTCTCATACCAAAGGTATTGAGGATTATACGGCAAAGAGGAGTAAGACTAGTGGCTCCGGATTGGCCAAGAAGGACTTGGTACCCGGAACTTCAAGAGATGGTCACGGACGATCCGTGGCCTCTACTTCTGAGAAGGGACCTGCTTCAGCAGGGTCCTTGTCTTTTTTAAGACTTACCGCGGCTGCGTTTGACGGCATGGCGTTTGAATGCCAGATCCTAAAAGGAAAAGGCATTCCAGAAGAAGTCATTCCTACCTTGATAAAGGCAAGGAAGGAAGTCACCGCGAAGCATTATCGCCGTATTTGGCGAAAATATGTTGCGTGGTGCGAGCAGCGGAGTGCTCCGATGGAGGAATTTCAACTGGGTCGTTTTCCTACATTTCCTGCAATCAGGATTGTCTATGGGTCTCAAATTGGGATCTATTAAGGTTCAAATTTCGGCCCTATCAATATTCTTCCAAAAAGAATTGGCCTCAGTCCCTGAGGTCCAGATTTTATCAAAGGAGTACTGCATATACAGCCTCCTGTGGTGCCTAAGGTGGCACCGTGGGATCTAAATGTAGTTTTAGATTTCCTCAAATCCAATTGGTTTGAACCACTAAAGAATGTGGATTTGAAATATCTCACATGGAAAGTGACTATGTTACTGGCCCTGGCTTCGGCCGGGAGAGTATCTGAACTGGCGGCTTTGTTTTATAAAAGCCCTTATTTAATTTTCCATTCGACATAGGGCAGAGCTGCGGACGCGTCCGCATTTTCTCCCTAAGGTGGTATCAGCGTTTCACCTGAACCAGCCTATTGTAGTGCCTGCGGCTACAGACGACTTGAAGGACTCCAAGTTGTTGGACGTTGTCAGAGCCTTAAAAATATACATTTAAAGGACGGCTGGAGTCAGAAAATCTGACTCGCTGTTTATACTGTATGCACCCAACAAGTTGGGTGCACCTGCTTCTAAGCAGTCGATTGCTCGTTGGATTTGTAACAAAATTCAACTTGCACATTCTGTGGCAGGCCTGCCACAGCCTAAATCTGTTAAGGCCCATTCCGCAAGGAAGGTGGGCTCATCTTGGGCGGCTGCCCGAGGGGTCTCGGCATTACAACTCTGCCGAGCAGCTACGTGGTCAGGGGAGAACACGTTTGTAAATTTTTACAAAATTGATACCCTGGCAAAGGAGGACCTGGAGTTCTCTCATTCGGTGCTGCAGAGTCATCCGCACTCTCCCGCCCGTTTGGGAGCTTTGGTATAATCCCCATGGTCCTTTCAGGAACCCCAGCATCCACTTAGGACGATAGAGAAAATAAGAATTTACTTACCGATAATTCTATTTCTCGGAGTCCGTAGTGGATGCTGGGCGCCCATCCCAAGTGCGGATTATCTGCAATACTTGTACATAGTTATTGTTAACTAATTCGGGTTATTGTTTAGGAAGCCATCTTTCAGAGGCTCCTCTGTTATCATACTGTTAACTGGGTTTAGATCACAAGTTGTACGGTGTGATTGGTGTGGCTGGTATGAGTCTTACCCGGGATTCAAAATCCTCCCTTATTGTGTACGCTCGTCCGGGCACAGTACCTAACTGGAGTCTGGAGGAGGGTCATAGGGGGAGGAGCCAGTACACACCACCTGACCTGTAAAAGCTTTACTTTTGTGCCCTGTCTCCTGCGGAGCCGCTATTCCCCATGGTCCTTTCAGGAACCCCAGCATCCACTACGGACTCCGAGAAATAGAATTATCGGTAAGTAAATTCTTATTTTAAGTTAGCTTGTAGCCCCTGGCCTGGTTGTTTAGTCAGAGGGCCCCTTGTTATCACCCTGTCTCGGATTTCCCTTTGTCTCTCATTAAGACCTGGGGGGGCATCGGAGTTGGGCAGACATAATCCGCCCTTCAAACGCGGCTGCCATGGGCTCAAGCAACCATAGTCTCGCAGGGGATTTCCGACAGCACGGGTGAGACAACGGAGTTAGGGCGCAAGGGGCTATTTTCCATTCCAGCTCCCTTCCCCAGCATTTCGTTCCAGTGCTCCGGTCCTCGCAAAAAGATCTCCTCAGACCAGAGTGCTGGAATCATAACATTATTACCGGCCATACCAAAAAATTTAAATTAAACAGGGCTTTAATTTTTTCCTCTCATTCAGTTTTTGTTAAAAATTTTTGGCCTCATGAATCCGACAGGTTTAGGGCCAAACCCTGGCCAGCTCTTAGTCAATCAGATTCAAGAACTTACTCAGATGGTTCAGGATCTTTCTCTTCGGGTGAGGTCGCAGGAAGATCTTTTGCGAGCCTCCCCAAAGGTAGTCCCTGAACCAAAGATGCATTTGCCTGACCGTTTTTCTGGCGATAGAAAATAATTTTTTAGTTTTAAAGAATCCTGTAAACTTTATTTCCATTTAAGACCTACTTCCTCTGGTTCTGAATCTCAGCGGGTTGGGATTATTATTTCTTTACTCCAGGGGGATCCTCAGACCTGGGCGTTCGGTTTAAGGGCAGAGGATCCTGCGTTGTTGTCAGTAGACGCTTTCTTCAAGTCTTTAGGGCTTTTGTATGATGACCCAGATAGAGAGGCGTCCGCTGAAAGTCAGCTGCGCGCTCTCAAACAAGGAAGAAATCCTGCAGAGGTTTATTGTACTGAGTTTCGCCGTTGGTCGAACGACTGTGGCTGGAATGACCCAGCCCTGCGCAGTCAGTTTCGCCTCGGCTTATCAGAGTCTATTAAAGACAGTCTCCTCCAGTACCCCGCTCCTGAGACTCTCGATAAACTCATGGAGCTTTCTATTAAGATTGATCGTCGTCTCAGAGAGCGGAGGGCTGAAAGAGGAACACCTGTAAGGTCAACTCCTTGTGTTTATTCCATTCCAGAAGACGTAGAGGAGCCCATGCAGATGGGTCTCTCCCGGCTGTCTCCTGAGGAAAGGGCCAGAAGGCAAAATTCCGGTCTTTGTTTGTACTGTGGTGGTAAGGGACATTTTGCTCGTAACTGTCCGAACAAGTCGGGAAACGCTTTGACCAGGTGAATTGTGAGGGGGTTCACCTAGGTCTGCAGCTTATCTCCTCGAATAACTCTCTTTTAGTCCCAGTTAAGGTTTCCTTTGGCAGCCTCAGTTCTTTGGTGTCGGCTTTTGTTGACAGTGGAGCTGCAGGAAACTTTATGGATTTAACTTGGGCTAAGGCCTTAGGCATTCCTCAGTTACCATTGGGTAGGTGTGTCACCATGCATGGCTTAGATGGGAGTCTGCTTTCCAACGGGGTTATTACTCACCGTACACCTCCCGTAGTACTTACAGTAGGAGCTTTACATTCCGAAAAGATTGAGTTCTATCTAACACATTGCCCAGCAGTTCCAGTTGTTCTGGGTCACCCTTGGCTGGCCTTTCATAATCCCACCATTGATTGGCGGTCCGGGGAGATTTCACAATGTGGTACTTTTTGTGCTAAGGAATGTATTTCGTTTCCAGTTAGAGTAGCAGCTATCATTCCAGAACTCAAGCCTGTGGAATACCAGGAGTTTGCCGATGTATTCTCCAAAGGCAATGCGGACATTCTGCCTCCCCATCGGCCTTATGATTGTGCTATTGAGCTAATCCCTGGTGCCGCATTGCCAAAGGGGAGATTATATGCATTGTCCGGGCCAGAAACTTCGGCTATGAATGACTATGTTCAGGAGAGCTTACAGAAAGGTTTTATTAGACCATCAAAATCCACTTTAAGTGCTGTTTTTTTCTTTGTGGAGAAAAAGGATGGCTCGCTTAGACCATGCATAGATTTTAGAGCCTTGAATAAAATCTCAGTCAAAAACACCTATCCTTTGCCGTTGATTTCTGTACTCTTTGATCAGTTACGTTCTGCTGTGATTTTTTCTAAAGTTGACCTGAGAGGAGCTTACAACCTCATCCGAATTAAATCTGGAGATGAGTGGAAATCGGCTTTCAGTACTCAGTTGGGTCACTACGAATACCTGGTGATGCCGTTCGGCCTGTCTAATGCTCAAGCAGTTTTTCAAGACCTCATTAACGATGTGCTCCGTGACTTCCTAGGGAAATTCGTGGTCGTTTATTTAGACGACATCTTGATTTTTTCTGAATCGATGGAACAACATATCACCCAGGTGCGTCTGGTTCTTCAAAAGTTACGTGAGAATCATTTATATGCAAAGCTGGAGAAGTGTGAATTTCACGTCACGAAAGTATCTTTTTTAGGGTACATAATTTCCCCTCAGGGATTTTCCATGGAACCTAAGAAGCTTCAGGCCATCCTTAATTGGGCGCAACCCACCAATTTAAAAGCAATTCAGCGCTTTTTAGGGTTTGCGAATTATTATATAGGAGGTTCATTCATTCTTTTTCTGACCTGGTTGCTCCCATTGTGGCTCTGACAAAGAAAGGATCGGATCCTACCAACTGGTCGCATGAAGCTGAGTTGTCCTTCCGGGCTCTGAAACAAGCCTTTGTCTCAGCTCCAGTCCTCAGACATCCTAATCCGGAATTGCCCTTTGTTGTGGAGGTTGATGCCTCAGAGGTTGGAGTGTTGGAGTGGGGGCTGTCCTTTCTCAAAAGGATCCGGTGTCTTTGGACTTACATCCTTGTGCCTTTATGTCCAGGAAGTTCTCCTCCGCTGAATCCAATTATGACGTTGGTAATCGGGAGTTACTGGCGGTAAAGTGGGCTTTTGAGGAGTGGAGGCATTGGCTGGAAGGAGCAAAGCATACTATTTCGGTATTGACTGACCATAAGAACCTGCAATACATTGAATCAGCTAAACGGCTTAATGCCCGGCAGGCACGTTGGGCATTATTTTTTACTCGTTTCAAATTTATAATCACTTTCAGGCCTGGTTCCAAGAATACTAAAGCTGATGCCCTGTCACGTAGTTTTCTTCCGGTTCACAATAACAATCCTGTTGTTACCCCAATACTTCCATCTTCGGTCATCCGGGCAGGCCTCACACAGGATTTATTTACCCAGTTAAACCAGCTTCAACACCAAGCTCCTAGATTTACTCCTGCTGGTCGTCTTTACGTTCCTGAATTTTTGAGAGCTACTGTTTTAACTGAATTCCATGACAACAAGGTTTCAGGGCATCCGGGAATCACTAAGACATTGGAGTTAGTCTCTCGCTCAGTATGGTGGCCTAGTATGTCTAAAGACGTTAGGGAATTTGTTTTTTCATGTCAGGTTTGTGCACAGCATAAGTTTCCCCGTTCCTTGCCAATCGGGCAACTTATGCCCTTAAGTGTCCCTCTCAGGCCATGGTCTCATATTTCCATGGATTTTGTGGTTGACCTTCCCCTTTCAGCCGGATTCCGAGTCATATGGGTGGTAGTGGACCGTTTTAGTAAAATGGCTCATTTTATTGCTCTTCCCCGATTGCCTTCTGCTCAAGGGTTGGCAGTTTTGTTCCTCCGCCATGTGTTTAGGCTTCATGGGTTACCCACTGATATTGTTTCTGATCGGGGTCCACAATTCATCGCACAATTCTGGAGATGTTTTTGTGCTTCATTAAAGATGAAACTGTCATTAACATCCGGTTATCACCCACAATCCAACGGGCAAACCGAACGAGTTAACCAGTCATTAAAACAATATCTGCGCTTGTATTCAGCCAAACTCCAGAATGATTGGTCCGAGTTTCTTCTTTTGGCTGAATTTGCTTACAATAATTCCTGTCATTCCTCCACTAAAGAGTCTCCATTCTTTTCAGTTTTTGGTTTTCACCCCAGAGCTAATTCTTTTTTTCATCATTCTCCAGTCTCCTCGCTGGCATTGACCTCCCATCTCAGAGCAATTTGGAAAAAAGTGCACCTTGCTCTCAGAAAAGCGGCCTTTCGAGAAAAGAAATTTTCTGACAGGCTCCGACGTCCTTGCACTTTTAAGGTGGGAAACAAGGTGTGGTTGTCAACTCGCAACATCAGGCTTCGACAATCCTCGGCTAGACTGGGACCCAAATTTATTGGACCATTTCTTATTATTAAAAGAGTCAACCCAGTTGCCTTTCGGCTACGTTTACCAAGATCTCTCAAGATTGGAAATACGTTTCATTGTTCCCTGTTGAAACAATAAGTTTCTTCCAGTAGATTTCCTCGGAGGATCTCTCAGGGTAGATCTCCAGTGGATGTACAGGGACAACAGGAGTTCTTGGTAGAGAAAGTTCTTGATTTCAAATTGTCCCGGGGTCGGCTTTATTTTTTAGTTCACTGGAAAGGCTATGGTCCGGAGGAAAGGTCTTGGGTCCTAGATAAGGATCTTCATGCCCCTAGGCTCAAGAGGGCATTTTTTCGGGAATTTCCTCAGAAGCCTGGCTTTAGGGGTTCCTTGACCCCTCCTCAAGGGGGGGGTACTGTTAGGCGCCGGGGTCCGCATGTCCACGCGGGCCCGGCGCCTAGCAACTAGGGACGCCGTGCGCGTTCAGCCGCCGGCTCCCTAGCAACGCTAGACGCCGGGCGCGCTGAGCCGCACGGACCCTAGCAACGGGGACGCCACGGGCGGACCGCGTTCCCCGTTGCAGGGCCTAATTAACAAGCACACACACTTGTCCTCTGGCCGTGCAGCAAGGCAGCTGCACGGCATTTATTCCCAATCAGGCTCTAAGCAGCTGATTGGAGGACTCCCTGTTAAATACCTTCCCAGTACTTCTCACAGATGCCGGTAATAGCTTCCTGCATGCTGCTTTGGTTTGCTGAGAGTCTGTTCCAGTCCTGCTGTATCCGGTCATTCCTGTCCTCAGAAGTAATGTATTCGGGAGTTGTCATCTCATCCCAGGAAGTCGTTTGGTCCCCAGTTGTCCTGACTGATCACCTTTGTATATCGAGTGGTGTTCCGTGAGTTGCGGCTCTGCCGTGTGTTGCGGCTCAGCCGCTTTATCTTTATATATTCTGTTTTTGGAGCATTTGCGGAGGGTTCCGCTTCCACAAGTCCTCTCTGGAACTCGGCGGTGCTGGGTAGGAGAAGTGGACAAGTGGATATTTTGGTTGTCCTTTTCCCTGGCGGTGTTTCCGCACATATTCTAGTTTTAAGTTAGCTTGTAGCCCCTGGCCTGGTTGTTTAGTCAGAGGGCCCCTTGTTATCACCCTGTCTCGGATTTCCCTTTGTCTCTCATTAAGACCTGGGGGGGCATCGGAGTTGGGCAGACATAATCCGCCCTTCAAACGCGGCTGCCATGGGCTCAAGCAACCATAGTCTCGCAGGGGATTTCCAACAGCACGGGTGAGACAACGGAGTTAGGGCGCCAGGGGCTATTTTCCATTCCCGCTCTCTTCCCCAGCATTTCGTTCCAGTGCTCCGGTCCTCGCAAAAAGATCTCCTCAGACCAGAGTGCTGGAATCATAACAGATATATGCAGCACACTGAGCACAGATATGGAGCGTTTTTCAGGCCGAGAACGTATAATACTGGTGGTCACTGGTCAGCAAAACTCTGCACTGTGCTCCTCCTATATAATATACTGGTGGTCCCCAGTCCCCACAATAAAGCAGTGTGAGCACAGATATATGCAGCACACTGAGCACAGATATGGAGTTTTTTTCAGGCAGAGAACGTATAATACTGGTGGTCACTGGTCAGCAAAACTCTGCACTGTACTCCTCCTATAATACTGCTGGTCCCCAGTCCCCACAATAAAGCAGTGTGAGCACAGATATATGCAGCACACTGAGCACAGATATGGAGCGTTTTTTAGGCAGAGAACGTATAATACTGGTGGTCACTGGTCAGCAAAACTCTGCACTATACTCCTCCTATAATACTGCTGGTCCCCAGAATAAAGATATTTGCAGCCCCCTGAAACAAAGTGAGAGGACACCAGCCACGTCCTCTCACTATCATTTCCAATGCACGAGTGAAAAATGGCGGCGACGCGTGGCTCCTTATATAGAATCCGAATCTCGCGAGAATCCGACAGCGGGATGATGACGTTTGGGCACGCTCGGGTTAACCGAGCAAGGCGGGAGGATCTGAGTCACTCGGACCCGTGAAAAAAAAGGTGAAGTTCGGGCGGGTTCGGATCCCGAGGATCCGAACCCGCTCATCACTAATATATATACATATATATATTAGTGATCCCGCTGTCGGATTCTCACGAGATTCGGATTCTATATAAGGAGCCGCGCGTTGCCGCCATTTTTCACTCGTGCATTGGAAATGATAGTGAGAGGACGTGGCTGGCGTCCTCTCACTTTGTTTCAGGGGGCTGCAAATATCTTTATTCTGGGGACCAGCAGTATTATAGGAGGAGTACAGTGCAGAGTTTTGCTGACCAGTGACCACCAGTATTATACGTTCTCTGCCTGAAAAACGCTCCATATCTGTGCTCAGTGTGCTGCATATATCTGTGCTCACACTGCTTTATTGTGGGGACTAGGGACCAGCAGTATTATAGGAGGAGTACAATGCAGAGTTTTGCTGACCAGTGACCACCAGTATTATACGTTCTCTGCCTGAAAAACGCTCCATATCTGTGCTCAGTGTGCTGCATATATCTGTGCTCACACTGCTTTATTGTGGGGACTGGGGACCAGCAGTATTATAGGAGGAGTACAGTGCAGAGTTTTGCTGACCAGTGACCACCAGTATTATACGTTCTCTGCCTGAAAAACGCTCCATATCTGTGCTCAGTGTGCTGCATATATCTGTGCTCACACTGCTTTATTGTGGGGACTAGGGACCAGCAGTATTATAGGAGGAGTACAATGCAGAGTTTTGCTGACCAGTGACCACCAGTATTATACGTTCTCTGCCTGAAAAACGCTCCATATCTGTGCTCAGTGTGCTGCATATATCTGTGCTCACACTGCTTTATTGTGGGGACTGGGGACCAGCAGTATTATAGGAGGAGTACAGTGCAGAGTTTTGCTGACCAGTGACCACCAGTATTATACGTTCTCTGCCTGAAAAACGCTCCATATCTGTGCTCAGTGTGCTGCATATATCTGTGCTCACACTGCTTTATTGTGGGGACTGGGGACCACCAGTATATTATATAGGAGGAGTACAGTGCAGAGTTTTGCTGACCAGTGACCACCAGTATTATACGTTCTCGGCCTGAAAAACGCTCCATATCTGTGCTCAGTGTGCTGCATATATCTGTGCTCACACTGCTTTATTGTGGGGACTGGGGACCACCAGTATTATATAGGAGGAGTACAGTGCAGAGTTTTGCTGACCAGTGACCAGTGACCACCAGTATTATACGTTCTCTGCCTGAAAAACACTCCATATCTGTGCTGCATTGTAGTATATAGTAGGAGTACAGTGCATAATTCTGCTGACCACCAGTATAGAATATATAGCAGTACGGTACAGAAGGCCACTGCTCTACCTACATCTGTGTCGTCAATTATACTATCCATCCATACCTGTGGTGCATTTCAGTTTTGCACAGTTTGCTGACCACCAGTATATAATATATAGCAGTACGGGACAGTAGGCCACTGCTCTACCTACCTCTGTGTCGTCAAGTATACTATCCATCCATACCTGTGGTGCATTGCAGTTTTGCACAGTTTGCTAACCACCAGTATATAATATATAGCAGTACGGTACAGTAGGCCCAGGGCCGGTGCAAGGTTTCTCAGCACCCTAGGCAAAATCGTCGGTGCACCCCCCCCACCCCCCCTGTTTAAAAAGCTTTAATAGAACAATCACTTAAACTATATAAATAGGCAACTCATTATCTTTAGAACATACAATGGCCATACTATTCATGCCGCTCAATCCACAGCAGTCCTACAGTTCTGGATGCCTCTGGCTCTCACAATCACCGGCAACTGTGTGGAACGCATAAACACATGACCAGAGGCTCAACCAATGCAGTGTGACGGCTGCTCTGGGCTGCTTTCTACCCACGTCTGCAGTGGAATGCAATCACTTATATACAAGCTGCCAATGAACAGACCATACTGGCCAAGTAGTCAAATCTACTCTAAGTAGCCTATCTCTAAATTCACTACATTTTTCTACACATATAAAAAAAATACCACCAACCAAATGCCACCAACATTTACATATGGGCTTTTCCACAAAATACATACAGGAAAAAGTATCTTGTGACAGGTTTATGCCAATCCTAACAATATATCTCTGAAAATGTAAATGCAGAAAACCTAAAGCCATATAGTAACATATAATGGGTGGGATGTACTAATGCAGAAATGCGGTAAAACCAGTGGCGGATCTAGACTTAACTTTTAGGGGGGGCGGTTTAAGAATGATGACTCCTCCCCCTAATCATAGCCCCTCCCACTTAGTAATGCCCTTCCCGTTCGCTTCTAAAATGTCCTATTGTTGCCATTACTAATAAAATGTTGCCAGTTAGTGGAGAGAACCCTGCGCACTGGTGATACAGACTGGCGAATCGCATGGGATTAGACATAAGGATATTCTTACAAAGAAATAAGGATCAGATAAGGTTAGAGATAAAAATAATGTAAAAAAAAAAAAAAAAAGGGGGCAGACTAGATGGGCCAAGTGGTTCTTATCTGCCGACAAATTCTGTTTTTACAGCTCACAGAATGAGCCGAAATTCACATTATAGCACACTGTATGAGCTGAAATTCACATTGTAGCACACAGTATGATCCAAAATTCACATTATAGCACACTGTATGAGCCGAAATTCACATTACAGCACGCAGAATGAGCCAAAATTCACATTATAGCACGCAGAATGAGCCGAAATTCACATTGTAGCACACTGAATGAGCCGAAATTCACATTATAACACACTGAATGAGCCGAAATTCACATTGTAGCACACTGAATGAGCCGAAATTCACATTATAGCACACTGAATGAGCCGAAATTCACATGATAGCACGCAGAATGAGGGAAAAATCACATTATTGCACACTGTATGAGGCAAAAATGACGTTATAGCACGCAGAATGAGCCGAAATTGACATTATAGCACACTGTATGAGGCAAAAATGACGTTATAGCACGCAGAATGAGCCAAAATTGACATTATAGCACACTGTATGAGGCAAAAATGACGTTATAGCACGCAGAATGAGCCGAAATTGACATTATAGCACGCAGAATGAGGCAAAATTCACATGATAGCACGCAGAATGAGGGAAAAATCACATGATAGCACGCAGAATGAGGGAAAAATCACATTATAGCACACTGTATGAAGCAAAAATCACATGATAGCACGCAGAATGAGGGAAAAATCACCTTATAGCACACTGTATGAGGCAAAAATCACATGATAGCAGGCAGAATGAGGCAAAATTCACATGATAGCACACAGAATGAGGGAAAAATCACATTATAGCACACTGTATGAGGCAAAAATCACATGATAGCACACAGAATGAGGGAAAAATCACATTATAGCACACTGTATGAGGCAAAAATGACATAGCACACGGAATGAGGCAAAATTCAGCCAAATAATGCAGGGAGAAGAGGGGGGGGGGGGGGGGGGAGAAATGGGAAACACACACACACTCACACTCACACACACTCCCACCTCATAGATGGAGGCCGGGTCCCGCCGCGGTATTGGGAACGGGGTGCAGAGCGGTGCAGCACGGCGGAGGACGAAGACAGAGAGAGAGCGTCCTGACGCGCGTACAGGAAGGAGGGGGCGTGGTCAGAACAGAGGTCGCTGTATGCGCATCAGTACGCTCCTCTCTCTCCTCGTGCCCCGCCGTGCTGCACCGCTCTCCACCCCATTCCCAATACCGCGCCGGGACCCGGCCTCCATCCCGGTGCCGGAATATGTAGGGGGGGGCGTTCGCCCTAATCGCCCCCCGCTAAATCCGCCACTGGGTAAAACCCCCAAATGTACTAAGCCCCGACATCAGGGCTCCGATGCAGAGGTTAATGCCTGCTACCCTATGGGCTTCTTAACGGATTGTGCTATGTGCCGATTGGATCCCTCCCAGCATGCCCCACATCCTGTGCAGGTGCAGACGGACTCCTGGGTCATAAACCCTGGAAGTCCAGGGACCAGAGTGCATCGCAATGGGCAGCTTTTATCAGAAGAGCTGTCATTTGCAATACTAATCGCATATGTTAGTACATATGCGATTAGTATGGATGCGATGTGTGGCGGGATATACACCACAAAGGTGGTCATTCCGAGTTGTTCGCTCTGTATTTTTCTTCGCATCGCAGCGATTTTCCGCTTACTGCGCATGCGCAATGTCCGCACTGCGACTGCGCCAAGTAAATTTGCTATGCAGTTAGGTATTTTACTCACGGCTTTTTCATAGTTCTGCTGATCGTAATGTGATTGACAGGAAGTGGGTGTTTCTGGGCGGAAACTGGTTGTTTTATGGGTGTGTGTGAAAAAACGCTACCGTTTCTGGGAAAAACGCGGGAGTGGCTGGAGAAACGGAGGAGTGTCTGGGCGAACGCTGGGTGTGTTTGTGACGTCAAACCAGGAACGACAAGCACTGAACTGATCGCAGATGCCGAGTAAGTCTGGAGCTACTCAGAAACTGCTAAGAGAGGTCTAATCGCAATATTGCGAATCCGTCGGTCGCAATTTTAAGAAGCTAAGATTCACTCCCAGTAGGCGGCGGCTTAGCGTGTGCAAAGCTGCTAAAAGCAGCTTGCGAGCGAACAACTCGGAATGAGGGCCAAAGTTTTTACATCCCGCCCAATAAATCAAAAACCAGAGATCCAACACAATCTTAGATCACTATATTAAAAGAATGCATATGAAAAGAATCTATCTTAAATTGAAAAAAATATATATATTTCTATATTTATCAAGGTATGTCCAGGGGATGTGGTCAAGATCCCCCCAGACGGAATCCCGGCGGTCGGAATACAAACACCGGAATCCCGTTCGGCACAATCCCAACATATTCTCCCTCTGTGGGTGTCCTAGACACCCATAGAGGGAGAATAAATTAGTGTGCCGAGCGTAGCGAGGCACCGTGACCGCAGCATGGCGAGCGCAGTGAGCCCGCAAGGAGCTGTGTTGCGCTCGCCCCCCTGTCGTGCTGGTCGGAATCCCGGTGTTGGTATTCCGACCGCTGGGGTCCTGTCCGGTGGGATCTTGTACTGATTCCATGTCCGGCACTCACCCCTACTGCAACAGCTTGTCCAAGTGCCACTCCAAAGAAAGCATATATCCAAGGTGCATTGGATGGCACTCCAGGACTGCAATCCCAATCAAATAACGTAGGCAAAGCCCAAAAGTTATAGTCAATGTTTCAGTGTTAGCTCTTTTATCAAGACCTCACACAATTTACAAAAGGCATACTATATAAACCTGTATATTCACTACATGTGCACCAATCTTCCGTCATCACTGAACGCTGCGGGATCCCGGTGACGTCATAGGCAGTTGCTGGCGCCCAGGACCTGTCACGGGGGCGTGATGCAGGAAGTGTATACCATCACCATGGTGACAAAGATCAACTACAGAGAGACAGTATAAATGTAAAAGAATGTCACAAACATAATGCATTATACAAATCAGCATCAACGCAGGGTAGATACCCCAGAAAGGCATAAAATAAATTCTTATAATATTCAGAATGCAACGGCATGTAAGCGTAGGTGCAACCGTGCAACCACACAGGGGGCATTGTTAGATAAATGCAATAATACACTAAGCAGACCAGAGCAATGCACTGTGACCAAGCAAGGCATATAAGGGATAACAATGTATAGGATGTCAAAGTAATGCATAAGCTTGATAGCTGTGAAGGCAGCAGCAGGTACTTATGAGATGCGGCCCGCCGCCCGCGGGAGCCAGTCGCGGGATTGCGGGGGGGAGCGCGGATATCAATTTGCACTCGATTGTAGGGAGAGGCGGCGCCCGATGCGGCAGTAGAGCGGACCAGGCCAGCGGGTGACTCCTTCATGTGCCCTGTGCCCAAATGCAGGGGTGATGGGGGGGGACGCGGGAGACCATCGCGGTGGGGGAGCGGCAGGTAGTCAGTGATAGGCTGATAGCTCATAATGTGGGACCCAGGACCCCGGACTCAGGAGCGCAGGCGGCAGCAGGCTGCACATTATAACACATTCCACTATGTCTGTGGCTGTGGGCTATGATCGCAGAGGTGGGGGGGGGGGGGGGGGCGGCGGCACGGCAGGGTTGAAGAAGAAGTAGGCACACAGTCAACTCACGTTTGAAGGCAGACAGTCAGACGTGGTGGACCGGGCGCCAACGAGCTGCTCCTCTTAAAGAGTAGGAGGAGTTTGGCTGGGCTGGCTGAGGCAGAGGATGAAAAAGTGTTCTTTCACTTTCGTTCACTAAGCGGTGCCGCCCTCCAGTGGTCGCCGCCCATAGGCAGCTGCCTAAAGCTGCCTAGTGGTAGCGCCGGCCCTGAGTAGGCCACTGCTCTACCTACCTCTGTGTCGTCAAGTATACTATCCATCCATACCTGTGGTGCATTTCAGTTGTGCGCAGTATATATAGTAGTAGGCCATTGCTATTGATACTGGCATATAATTCCACACATTAAAAAATGGAGAACAAAAATGTGGAGGGTAAAATAGGGAAAGATCAAGATCCACTTCCACCTCGTGCTGAAGCTGCTGCCACTAGTCATGGCCGAGACGATGAAATGCCATCAACGTCGTCTGCCAAGGCCGATGCACAATGTCATAGTAGAGAGCATGTAAAATCCCAAAAAATAAAGCTCAGTAAAATGACCCAAAAATCTAAATCAAAATCGTCTGAGGAGAAGCGTAAACTTGCCAATGTGCCATTTACGACACGGAGTGGCAAGGAACGGCTGAGGCCCTGGCCTATGTTCAAGGCTAGTGGTTCAGCTTCACCTGAGGATGGAAGCACTCATCCTCCTGCTAGAAAACTTAAAAGAGTTAAGATGGCAAAAACACAGCAAAGAACTGTGCGTTCTTCTAAATCACAAATCCCCAAGGAGAGTCCAATTGTGTCGGTTGCGATGCCTGCACCTCTTTTTTCTTTCATTTTTCTTTGCATCATGTGCTGTTAGGGGACTATTTTTGGAAGTGCCATCCTGTCTGACACTGCAGTGCCACCCCTAGATAGGCCAGGTGTTTGTGTCGGCCACTTGGGTCGCTTAGCTTAGTCACACAGCTACCTCATTGCGCCTCTTTTTTTCTTTGCATCATGTGCTGTTTTGGGACTATTTTTTTGAAGTGACATCCTGCCTGAAACTGTAGCGCCACTCCTAGATGAGCCAGGTGTTTGTGTCGGCCATTTGGGTCGCTTAGCTTAGCCATCCAGCGACCTTGGTGCACCTCTTTTTTTCTTTGCATCATGTGCTGTTTGGGGACTATTTTTTTGAAGTGCCATCCTGTCTGACACTGCAGTGCCACTCCTAGATGGGCCAGGTGTTTGTGTCGGCCACTTGTGTCGCTTAGCTTAGTCATCCAACGACCGACCTTGGTGCAAATTTTAGGACTAAAAATAATATTGTGAGGTGTGAGGTGTTCAGAATAGAGTGAAAATGAGTGGAAATTATGGTTATTGAGGTTAATAATACTATGGGATCAAAATGACCCCCAAATTCTACGATTTAAGCTGTTTTTGAGGGGTTTTTGTAAAAAAAAAAACGAATCCAAATCACAACCGAATCTGACAAAAAAAAATTCAGGGAGGTTTTGCCAAAACGCGTCCGAATCCAAAACACGGCCGCGGAATCGAATCCAAAACCAAAACACAAAACCCGAAAAATGTCCGGTGCACATCACTAATATATATATATATATATATATATATACAAACACAGAGATGGTGGCACTCACGGGTCTTTCAGTCAAAGTATAACGGACACAGCGGTATCAGATAAAGATCAACGTTTCGTTAATTTAATAACGTCATCAGGATACAGATACAAGAAAGAAACAACAATATATAGCCACTTACCACACCTCGTAAGTCCGAGGTGTGGTAAGTGGCTATATATTGTTTTTTTTTTCTTGTATCTGTATCCTGATGACGTTATTAAATTAACGAAACGTTGATCTTTATCTGAGACCGCTGTGTCCGTTATACTTTGACTGAAAGACCCGTGAGTGCCACCATCTCTGTGTTTGTGCATTTGGTTGAGAGACTTTCGTGGGAGGCTCTGAGATCTTCAAGGAGCGAGTGCCGGCCATACATCTATTATACATATATATATATATATATATATATAAACAATTTGACCGGCACTCCACATAAATGTTATTATACCTTGGTGCCTTCCCACGGACCAAAAGTGAACCATGCAATGTACTGAAGGAAATGGTTTTGCAAGAAATGTTGTAGCTGTCTTCATTTCTTCCAAAACTGTAGAGTGCCGCCCATTAATCCCGACGTTGCTTGGAACGCTGACCGCCGGAATCCCGAACAAGTGTTTGCCGGACCACCAGAGGGGTAAGCTGCCGGGGGGGGGGTCTAGGTTAGGGTTAGGCTGCAGGGAGGTGGTTACGTTTAGGATGCGGGGAGGGAGGGTTAGGTTTCGGCACCCTTGGGGAGGGTTATGGTTAGGCTGCGGGGGAGGGGGAGGATCAGGTTTAGGCTGCGGGAAGGGAAGGTTAGATTTAGGCACCACACAGGGAGGGTTAGGGTTAGGCTGCAGGGGTGGGGGAGGGTTAGCTTTAGACTGTGGGAAGGAAGGGTTAGGGGGCATTAGGGAAAGGTAAGTTTATTTACCTTGCTCCTGTCGGGATTTTCGCCATCGGGAAGCAGGGGGCGGTATACAGATCGACTGCCAGCATATCAGACCCAGCCGCCCACAGTATGTATGTACTGTATATATGGGTGTATGTGTGTATATGGGTGGTCTTCAGTATGCCGGCGGTCGGGCTCCCGGCGCTCAGTATACCGGCGCTGGGAGCCCGACAGCCGGCATACCGACACTTATTCTCCCTCGTGGGGGTCCACGACCCCCCTGGAGGGAGAATAAAATAGTGTGGCGCGCGTAGCGTGGCGAGCGCAGCAAGCCCGCAAGGGGCTCATTTGCGCTTGCCACACTGTCGGTAAGCCGGCGGTCGGGCTCCCGGCGCCGGTATGCTGGTTGCCGGGAGCCCGGCCGCCGGCATATCGTAGTGAACCTGTGTATATATATATATATATATATATATATTTACAGTATGCGTGCGTATATTATGTATATATATAATATATATAAATATCTCTTATCTCTGTCTCTCTCTCTCTCTCTATCTATATATATATATATATATATATATATAGAACAAACAAGATTCCTAAGTGCGCTATATTAGTTGAACATTTGTTCTTCAACTCTTCCAAACAATGGACCCAGTGGGTGCAGACTGTAAATTGGAGAATTCTTAGAGAGATTATTCACACGGTAACCTGTAACAGATATCAACTCACCAGGTGTATGTGTTTGTGTGTGTGTGTGTGTGTGTGTGTGTGTGTGTGTGTGTGTGTGTGTGTGTATATATATATACATATATATATATATATATATTATTATTATTATTATTATTATTTTGTGTGTGTATGTGTGTACATATAATACTTTTAATTTTAGACCTTAGGGCCCCCTGTCTTAAGTACCCCAGGCCCCCCAATGCCTTAATACAGCTATGTGTTCATCTCCTGTGTCTTACCTTCAACTGGAAATAAAAAAGGTCACAAGGAGTTGACATTCTGGAAATATTTAATTATCTTCCAGTCAATTGGAGTTCTGGCACAACATCTAACCTTGGTAAAATCTTGAAATGTATAAAATAATTACATATACTTATAGAAATGCTATTAGCTATTGATAATATAAAGCAAATTGAATTTTAAAATACGAGGTATTAAAACTGATTTCATTGCATTGCCCACCTGCTCGTATAGCTGGTAATCAGAGCTGGATTAAGGCTTTGCGGGTCCCGGGGTCCTTAAAACAGGGGGGCCCTAAGGTCTAAAATTTTATATATGTATATATATATATATATATATATATAAATAGAAAAGGGTAAGGCCCTCCATGTAATAGAACACACAACGCCGGTGCCCCTGTAAAACTGTAGTAGATAGATCAAAACAAGGACGTGGCACTCGTGCATAACATCAAAATTACATACTCAGATGTAGTTTACAACGTTTCAGTGGACGCACCACTGTCGTCAGGCTTTATTGAAATAAAACAAATACAACATACCTTTTTAAACCACCCGCGTGAGTTCCCTCAGCTGATCCACGCCCAAACATCCGGGCGGGAGCTGCGGAAATGATGTAATAATGCCATTAGCATATTACGTGCAACAAACCATCACCATGGAAACCAGACTAAAACACATGCAGCGCTATAGAATAAATCAGATACGAAAATCATCAGTGAATCGCAGATACAATGTACATGCACATTTCTTAAAAGAGAGCACTATGCAACATTATTGCTTCCGCTTAAATATCAATACAAAAAGCTACAGTCACTGATACAAACTAAATCAGTCATGCAAACTTTAAGAAAGAAACAACAAAATCACTTTGAACTATGTAGCTAATATAAAAACAATCTAGAATTGTGATATCAGTACAAATAAACAGAGTAGATGATAAAGGGGACTGATATCATTATGGTTATGGTTTGTTGCACGTAATATGCTAATGGCATAATTACATCATTTCCGCAGCTCCCGCCCGGATGTTCGGGCGTGGATCAGCTGAGGGAACTCACGCGGGTGGTTTAAAAAGGTATGTTGTATTTGTTTTATTTCAATAAAGCCTGACGACAGTGGTGCGTCCACTGAAACGTTGTAAACTACATCTGAGTATGTAATTTTGATGTTATGCACGAGTGCCACGTCCTTGTTTTGATCTATCTACTACAGTTTTACGGGGGGCACCGGCGTTGTGTGTTCTATTACATGGAGTGCCTTACCCTTTCCTATTTGTATAGACGATCACAGCCAGTGATCCTCTTGGTAACGGCAACCAGCCTCTCAAATATTTGAACTGCCTACAGGATTTCCTTCATTCCGGTCCGAATGTCGGACGTTTTAACAGAGTACCTGCCATAGGTGCTTAGGATTGTGGAAACCAGACTGCAGACATTTTGCAAACATGACCAGCAGAAGTTGGAGACAGTTCTGCGTGTGAGACAGAATGGATGAGAATCAGGAGCAGTGGAGCCTGTTCAATTTCCCTGTGGGTGATGTGCTCTCTTACTCGGAGTCTGATGCAGAAACGATTCTTCGTAAGAAAGGTATGCAAGATGAAGCGCAATCGATGGCTCCCAATATTATCTTTAGAGACTTGCTTAATTTAAGAAAAAACGAAGTCGACTTTGACTTACACAGCTTATCGTTGAGTGATTATTTTCGATCCAAAAAGATACCTAGAGGGTTCAGAGTACGGAACTGTTCCACTATAGGTAGACATGATGCCAGTTTTTGTCGCCGGTGGATTGCAATCTTAAATAAGTGTTCGCTAGATCTAATTCTGTTAGTCATTGAACAGTCCACCAAAGAACTGGAATCTATTAGATCTAAGATTGCTACATTTGAAAGTTCTAACATGTCTGTTTTAACTGCGGACCAAGATGGCGACTGGGTGAACAAATTACAAGTGCAAATATCACAGTACAAGAAGGAGTTAATTGACTTCAAAAAATGTAAGCTGATTAAAGTTGAGGAAGACTATGAAGGACATGCAGTATATCGATGGCTTTCTGGGAATAGAACTGATGTGAATAAACGTCCGTTTTTCCGTCGACAGCATAATTATAAATTTCGTTTTGACACAGACTCTTCACAAGAAACAACGAGTGAATCAGATAAATCCAATCAAGCCTCTGCCCCTTTAGGGGTCAGTACAAGGGCTTTAATCGACATAGAAAACGTAGATTCACGTGGAGGGGCCACCAATGTGAAAGGCAGAGGACGAGCAGGCAGGCCGCCGCGCTCAAAGACCAAGAAATAGTTTGTAATCTATCATCATATGAACTATCTGATTCAGAGTACAAGTTATTGAGTAAAGGCCTTTCATTTGTGCCCACGGTTCCTTTCAACAGTTTACAATGGAACATTGAAAAATATTCTTTGCAACGTAAGATTAAGTTAAGAGAACATTTTGGTTCCACCGTGAGATCTGATTCGTATGCCTTGATTCCTCCAAAATTGCAACAATTTCGTTCTAAATCAGTATTTGACCCCTTGTCTAATAATTCGAGCTTGAAAACGTTCATGAGACTATTAGATCGTGAAGTTAAAGAAACTGTTTCTTCTAGTGGCAAAGTACATCCAAATCTTACTAGATTGGAGAGAAATGCCCTTGAATCATTGTCTAAGAACGACAAGCTCATTATTAGACCAGCGGACAAGGGGGGAGCAATTGTCCTTCAGGACTTCTGTGACTACAATACTGAAGTGTTACGTCAATTGTCTTCTACTGATGTATATGTGAAATTGCATGTGAATCCGACAGTGAGTTGTAAGAAACGGTTACTTGAAGTTTTGGCACATGCATTATCTGTTGAGTTAATCACCAATGAAGTGATGGATACTTTGATTCCACCTTTCCCAATTGTGCCTGTATTTTACTTATTGCCGAAAATCCACAAAAAGATACATCCTCCTCCTGGTCGATCGATTGTGTCGGCCAGGGGATCGTTGTTACAACCTGTATCTGTTTTTCTTGATTTTCTGCTGCAACCGTTATTATGTGACGAACCTAGCTTTTTATTGGATACTACATCATTTCTCAACAAACTACAATCTATTAATTCTTTACCTGATGGTTGTTGGTTGGCAACTATCGATGTTGTGAGTTTATACACATCAATTCCCCATGCTATGGGGTTAGCAGCAGTAAAAAGATTTCTGGTTAAAAGGCAAGTGTTTGATGCAGGCAAGATTGAGGTGATCCTGTTATTACTTGAGTTAGTTCTAACGAATAACTTTTTTCTTTATGACAAGCAATTTTTCCTGCAGATTCAGGGGTGTGCAATGGGATCTGTTGTATCTCCAACGTACGCAAACATTGTGATGTTTGCGATTGAGGAAGATCTATTTTATAACAATGAGATCTTTAAAGCTCAAGCAGTCCTATTTAGTCGCTACATCGACGATCTGTTTGTTATTTGGAAAGGAGATCAAACATCTCTAACAGAAATTGTAGATCAGCATAATGCAAGTAATAGTACCATCAAATTTACATTGGATATGAATCAAAGTGAAATTAACTTCTTGGATGTTAAGGTTATGATCCTAGACGGGAAAGTAACCACCACGATTTATGTGAAGCCGACTGACCGCAGTCAATTGTTACATGCACACAGCTGTCATCCATCGTCTCTTAAGAGAGGGCTTCCTTACTCTCAAATGATTCGCATTATGAGAGTAAATAGTGATGCGGAATCGGCTTCGCAACAAATTGATGCTCTTATAGCAAAATTGTTACTCAGAGGTTACTCACATGAGCTGTTGGTGGCAGCAAAAACTAAAGCCATGGCAATGGATAGATCTAAATTATTAAAGAAAAAAATCAAGAATGAGCAACATATGGTGAGGTTCCCCTGGGTAAATAAATTTACCAACAAATCGGAATTAATTGCCAAAATTTCAAAGAAAAATTGGCCAATAATAGAAACTGATGAACATTTGCATCTAGCAAATACTAATATAATGCCATGTTATTCCAGGGGTAAAAACCTTAGGGATTACCTTGTTAAAACAGATGTCTCGAAAATTAACTTAAGTACCACACAATCTGTCACGCATTTTCTGTCCACACAGAATACTAAATTAGGATGCATAAAATGTACATGTGTAACGTGCCAATATTTATTGGCTGGTGATTCTTTTAATCACCCACACACGGGCAAAAAAATCATGATCAAACATCGTCTTACGTGTAATTCTACTCACATAGTTTACCAAATGATATGCCCCTGTTATATTGGTAAAAAGGATTGGAAGTTCAAAGAGAGAATGACATGTCTCCGGTCAGCCATCAGAAATGCCTTGCAAACAGGTAATAATGAGCAACCTGTGGCAAGACATTTTTTAGCCTGTAAGCATCCTATTAGTAGTCTTCATTACAGGATGATTGATCATGTTCCCAGTGATATAAGAGGAGGTGATCGCAGCTCTAAATTATTACAGTTAGAAGCTAGGTGGATAGCCAAGCTCGATGTAATACATCCAAGAGGTCTTAATGAGCATGTGTCTTATGCTTGCTTCCTTTAATGATATCAGTCCCGTTTATCATCTACTCTGTTTATTTGTACTGATATCACAATTCTAGATTGTTTTTATATTAGCTACATAGTTCAAAGTGATTTTGTTGTTTCTTTCTTAAAGTTTGCATGACTGATTTAGTTTGTATCAGTGACTGCAGCTTTTTGTATTGATATTTTGAGCGGAAGCAATAATGTTGCATAGTGCTCTCTTTTAAGAAATGTGCATGTACATTGTATCTGCGATTCACTGATGATTTTCGTATCTGATTTATTCTATAGCGCTGCATGTGTTTTAGTCTGGTTTCCATGGTGATGGTTTGTTGCACGTAATATGCTAATGGCATTATTACATCATTTCCGCAGCTCCCGCCCGGATGTTCGGGCGTGGATCAGCTGAGGGAACTCACGCGGGTGGTTTAAAAAGGTATGTTATATTTGTTTTATTTCAATAAAGCCTGACAACAGTGGTACGTCCACTGAAACGTTGTAAACTACATCTGAGTATGTAATTTTGATGTTATGCACGAGTGCCACGTCCTTGTTTTGATCTATATATATATATATATATATATATATATATCTATCGCTGGTCCGGCACTCCTTGCTTGCCAATAAACTGTGTCGGTGCCTTCACTGAGACGGGATACAAAGCATACAGAGGTGCGGCACTCAGACTGGAACAAAGGACTCAAAGTCTGTGGATTCTTTATCAACGTTTCAATATATTACATATTGTCATCAGGATATACAAAATACAAACAAACATACCTTTTATAAGAGACCATCACACGTGAATGGGAGCATCAGGGCCGGGACCACACACCCACCCCGTTGCCACGCTGTTAGGTGACGTCATTAGAATGCGCCGTACACCTGTGAGAAACTTAACCCATTACCATACTTCTAATAGATACACAGAATATAGATGAACAAGACATAACAATGTAGCAAGCATTTGGATGTGAATAAATAATTGCAACATGACAAACAGTCTGTACTTATTCCTGGTAATGTATCTCTAGGTATATGGATGTACTAATGCCCTAGCATCATACACGGGAAAAAGATGTCAAACTGATTCTATCCATAATTAAAGACACCTTGTATTACCAAGTAGGGATAACTCTTAAAAACGGAATACAATTACACCGTAGCAGCACTCACCAGTATAACCTCACAGCCAAGTCAAATCTGAGGCTGTGCCAATGTACCCCCCAGTCATGAAATAAACATTAATTAGCGGCCACTGCACCGTTAACGTAAAGCAGCATAAGATAATTTTTCATTTAAGCCTTTAGGGTGGATGACATTAAGCCTGTAAATCCACCTTGCCTCACACTGTAAAAGCTTTAAAGAACGATCACCACCACGTTTATTAACAGTGATGGTATCGATCATTCTGTAGCGCAAACTGGATAAGGAATGACGGGCCTCCGCAAAATGACGTGCGACCGGCTGGTCGCTGGAGCCAGAGATCAGGGCTGCTCGAATGGCAGCTCTGTGATTGGCCATACGTTCTTTAAATTTAGATTCCGTTTTACCAATATAACTCAATCCGCAAGGGCAGATGAGTTGATAAATTACAAACGTGGAGTTACAGGTAAAATAATGTTGTATCTTATAAGTCTTGCCTGAATGTGGATGATTAAAAGTGTCACCCACCAACAAGAATTGGCATGTGGTGCACGTACATTTAAAACAACCCACCCGGGTATTGCTCAAAAAAGTGGTTCTACCAACAGAAGGTCTGGTAGTGTCTGTTTTTACCAGAATATCTTTTAGATTGCGGCCACGGGAATAACACGTTAGTAACCTGTGATTCTTCAAATTAAGTTTACTATCACTATGGATCACGGGCCATAATGATTTTGCAGTCCTGTTTATTACTGATGAAGAGGCATTGAATTTATTAACCCATGGAAGACATGCTTCAGTGGGGACATTCTCCGACACTGCCTCTTCCAATAGTGCCTGTCTATCCAAAGCCAACACTTTTTGTTTACATAATTCAAGACGCCTCGCATCATACCCTCTCTCCAAAAACTTCAAAACCACCTGATCAATTTGTAAGGAAGCCACCATAGGGTCACTGTTAATACGAAAAACTCTTAACATTTGAGAATAGGGTAAACCATTAACTAATGAACGTGGATGGCAACTCTGCGCTTGCAATAGCGTGTTTCTATCTGTAGCTTTGGAAAAAAGGCTGGTATGAACAACACGGTTTGAAATAGAAACATGTACATCCAAGAAATCCAACGATACCTTACTATAAGTGTACGTGAATTTGTTATGTCTTGTTCATCTATATTCTGTGTATCTATTAGAAGTATGGTAATGGGTTAAGTTTCTCACAGGTGTACGGCGCATTCTAATGATGTCACCTAACAGCGCGGCTACGGGGTGGGTGTGTGGTCCCGGCCCCGATGCTCCCATTCACGTGTGATGGTCTCTTATAAAAGGTATGTTTGTTTGTATTTTGTATATCCTGATGACAATATGTAATATATTGAAACGTTGATAAAGAATCCACAGACTTTGAGTCCTTTGTTCCAGTCTGAGTGCCGCACCTCTGTATGCTTTGTATCCCGTCTCAGTGAAGGCACCGACACAGTTTATTGGCAAGCAAGGAGTGCCGGACCAGCGATATATATGTGGAGTAGACACCGTGGAGTGAGTACTCTGTCAGGGCACCTTGCAAAGTTTCTTTATTCATCATAATGGATGGACTTTTGCTGTTTCATTACAGTTTGGATTTTAAAGGTGTTTGGTGATTTGGAAGTTCACATAGTAGCGGGCATTACAAGTTACAAGCATTTGAGGTGGTGATTATTGGCACATTGTTTCAGCTTGACCTAATTACACATTCAGTTGTGTTATCAAGTTTTTTGGCAATCATGACTGAGGCAACAGTTGAGATGGACACTACTACTGCTTTATTTCATTTCCCAGTAGAGGACATACATACTTTCTCGGAATCTGAAGTAGAGGCTATTTTACATGACGCAGGAATGAAAGATGAAGCGGAAGCATTGTCACCTGAGATTATATACAGGGATCTATTACGTTTAAAAAAGAAGGAAATAGACTTCCATTTGCATGGGTTATCATTAAGTGACTACTACAAATCTAAAAAGATTCCACGCAGATTCTGCGTCCGTAATTGCCCTACTTTAGGACGTTTTGACCCGGTGTTTTGCAAAAAGTGGGTAGGAATCCTAAATCGCTGCTCATTTGATCTTATGCTTTTGGTAATTGAACATGCTTCTAAGGAATCAAATCTCATTAAGGATAAGATTTCCCAGTTTGAGGCCATCCATCTCCCTTTATTAACCGTTGATGAAAGTACTGATTGGTTGGAACGTTTAAAACAACAACTTATCACTTATAAAAAAGATCTTCTGCAATTTAAGAAAGAAAAATTATTAAAAGTGGAAGCAGATTATGAGAAACACACGGTTTATAAATGGCTAGCTGGTAATCCCTCACAAGAACAGAAACAACCATTTTTTAGCACGCTTTGACACGGATTCTTCAAATGAATATGCAAGTTCTAATAGTGAGCAGGAAAAAGCGGATTCTGCCGCAGCCCCTTTGGATACATGTTCCAGGGCAGTAAAGAAAAATGCCAACGAAGGCGGCAAAGGAAATATACGCGGAGGGACAAACAGTCAGAAAGGCAGAGGCAGGGTAGGCCGCCCCCCGCTGTCCAGAAAAGTCTAATTTTCAATTTGTCATCCTATGAGTTGTCTCAAGGTGAAATCAGTTTACTTTCAAAAGGGCTATCTTTTGTCCCTACTTCACGCTTTGATGGCTTTGATTGGGGGAAGGAGCAATATGAATTGGCTCGGAGTTTGAGGCTCAAGGAACAATTTGGAGCCTC
The DNA here is from genome assembly GCF_028390025.1 of Pseudophryne corroboree. Classification (NCBI taxonomy): domain Eukaryota; kingdom Metazoa; phylum Chordata; class Amphibia; order Anura; family Myobatrachidae; genus Pseudophryne; species Pseudophryne corroboree. Next base: position 271,196,769 of record NC_086447.1, on the reverse strand, counting down.
TAGTGTTAATCTGAAGGATCAGCTACCAAAGCAGTTAAAGAAATTTGCCCCACGTTCTAAATACGACCCACTTTCCACAAATCCTACCATCAAGACGTTTATGAGGTTACTTAATCAGCAAGTCAGTAAATCTATGAATGTGGAGGGGAACCCCCATCCAAACCTTACCCCAGTAGAAAGGCAAGCGTTGAAGACGTTGTCTAACAATAAAGAAGTAATTATTCGGCAAGCGGATGAAGGGGGAGCGATAGTCCTTCAAGACTATCAAGATTACCATAAAGAGGCTATGCAACAGTTGTCGGATCAATCAATCTATAGAACTTTGCCAGGTGATCCATCTAAATTATGTAAGAAAGAATTATGGTGGTCATTCCGAGTTGTTCGCTCGTTGTTATTTTTTTGTCGCAACGGAGCGATTAGTCGCTAATGCGCATGCGCAATGTCTGCAGTGCGACTGCGCCAAGTAAATTTGCTATGTAGTTAGGTATTTTACTCACGGCATTACGAGGTTTTTTCTTCGTTCTGGTGATCGTAATGTGATTGACAGGAAGTGGGTGTTTCTGGGTGGAAACTGGCCGTTTTATGGGTGTGTGCGAAAAAACGCTACCGTTTCTGGGAAAAACGCGGGAGTGGCTGGAGAAACGGAGGAGTGTCTGGCCGAACGCTGGGTATGTTTGTGACGTCAAACCAGGAACGAAACTGACTGAACTGATCGCAGTTGCCGAGTAAGTGTGGAGCTACTCAGAAACTGCTAAGAAGTGTCTATTCGCAATTTTGCTAATCTTTCGCAATTTTGATAAGCTAAGATTCACTCCCAGTAGGCGGCGGCTTAGCGTGTGCAAAGCTGCTAAAAGCAGCTTGCGAGCGAACAACTCGGAATGAGGGCCCATATCAGCTCCTTTTAGCTGCCCTGGACATGGGTCTCATTTCAGAACAGATTATGGAAGTACTGTATCCTGCATCCCCCGTCATACCCATTTTTTACACAATACCGAGAGTGCATAAGGGGATGGATCCGCCACCGGGTCGCCCCATTGTTTCAGCTCGGGGCTCCCTTTTCGAGCCTGTAGCTTCATTCCTTGGCCCTCATTCCGAGTTGATCGGTCGCAAGGCGAATTTAGCAGAGTTACACACGCTAAGCCTACGCCTACTGGGAGTGTATCTTAGCTTCTTAAAATTGCGACCGATGTATTCGCAATATTGCGATTACAAACTACTTTGCAGTTTCTGAGTAACTTCAACCTTACTCTGCCTGTGCGATCAGTTCAGTGCTTGTCGTTCCTGGTTTGACGTCACAAACACACCCAGCGTTCGCCAAGCCACTCCTCCGTTTCTCCAGCCACTCCTGCGTTTTTTCCGGAAACGGTAGCGTTTTCATCCACACGCCCATAAAACGCCGTGTTTCCGCCCAGTAACACCCATTTCCTGTCAATCACATTACGATCGCCGGAGCGATGAAAAAGCCGTGAGTAAAAATACTATCTTCATTGTTAAATTACTTGGCGCAGTCGCAGTGCGAATATTGCGCATGCGTACTAAGCGGATTTTCATTGCGATGCGATGAAAAATACCGACCGATCAACTCGGAATGAGGGCCCTTGATTCCATCTTGCAACCACTAATACAAAGTGAGGATACATTCCTCCTGGATACAACATAATTTTTGAGGAAATTACGGACGGTTCCAGTTTTTGATGATGATTATTGGCTGGTTGGCATTGACGTGGTTAATTTATACACGTCAATTCCACACAGCCTAGGTTTGCACCATTTACGGTTATTTTTGGAATCTAAAAGTTTATTGTCTGCTGATAAAATTGATATAATTTTGCAATTATTCAATCTCATTTTGCATAATAATTATTTCTTGTACGACAACATTTTTTATTTACAGGTACAAGGCTGTGCCATGGGTAGTTCCATGGCACCGGCCTATGCTAATATAGTAATGTTCTTCATTGAACAATTGGTTTTCTTTTCTGAGACTGCTAAGAACCACATTGTCTTGCTACTGAGATATATAGATGATTTGTTCCTAATTTGGCGGGGTGACATTGTGGACCTACAATTGTTGTTGGAGGAACACAATGCCACGGATAACCCGATCAAATTCACGTACACTTATAGTAAGGTATCGTTGGATTTCTTGGATGTACATGTTTCTATTTCAAACCGTGTTGTTCATACCAGCCTTTTTTCCAAAGCTACAGATAGAAACACGCTATTGCAAGCGCAGAGTTGCCATCCACGTTCATTAGTTAATGGTTTACCCTATTCTCAAATGTTAAGAGTTTTTCGTATTAACAGTGACCCTATGGTGGCTTCCTTACAAATTGATCAGGTGGTCTTGAAGTTTTTGGAGAGAGGGTATGATGCGAGGCGTCTTGAATTCTGTAAACAAAAAGTGTTGGCTTTGGATAGACAGGCACTATTGGAAGAGGCAGTGTCGGAGAATGTCCCCACTGAAGCATGTCTTCCATGGGTTAATAAATTCAATGCCTCTTCATCAGTAATAAACAGGACTGCAAAATCATTATGGCCCGTGATCCAGAGTGATAGTAAACTTAATTTGAAGAATCACAGGTTACTAACGTGTTATTCCCGTGGCCGCAATCTAAAAGATATTCTGGTAAAAACAGACACTACCAGACCTTCTGTTGGTAGAACCACTTTTTTGAGCAATACCCGGGTGGGTTGTTTTAAATGTACGTGCACCACATGCCAATTCTTATTGGTGGGTGACACTTTTAATCATCCACATTCAGGCAAGACTTATAAGATACGACATTATTTTACCTGTAACTCCACGTTTGTAATTTATCAACTCATCTGCCCTTGCGGATTGAGTTATATTGGTAAAACGGAATCTAAATTTAAAGAACGTATGGCCAATCACAGAGCTGCCATTCGAGCAGCCCTGATCTCTGGCTCCAGCGACCAGCCGGTCGCACGTCATTTTGCGGAGGCCCGTCATTCCTTATCCAGTTTGCGCTACAGAATGATCGACACCATCCCTGTTAATAAACGTGGTGGTGATCGTTCTTTAAAGCTTTTACAGTGTGAGGCAAGGTGGATTTACAGGCTTAATGTCATCCACCCTAAAGGCTTAAATGAAAAATTATCTTATGCTGCTTTACGTTAACGGTGCAGTGGCCGCTAATTAATGTTTATTTCATGACTGGGGGGTACATTGGCACAGCCTCAGATTTGACTTGGCTGTGAGGTTATACTGGTGAGTGCTGCTACGTTGTAATTGTATTCCGTTTTTAAGAGGTATCCCTACTTGGTAATACAAGGTGTCTTTAATTATGGATAGAATCAGTTTGACATCTTTTTCCCGTGTATGATGCTAGGGCATTAGTACATCCATATACCTAGAGATACATTACCAGGAATAAGTACACACTGTTTGTCATGTTGCAATTATTTATTCACATCCAAATGCTTGCTACATTGTTATGTCTTGTTCATCTATATTCTGTGTATTTATTAGAAGTATGGTAATGGGTTAAGTTTCTCACAGGTGTACGGCGCATTCTAATGACGTCACCTAACAGCGCGGCAACGGGGTGGGTGGGTGGTCCCGGCCCCGATGCTCCCATTCACGTGTGATGGTCTCTTATAAAAGGTACGTTTGTTTGTATTTTGTATATCCTGATGACAATATGTAATATATTGAAACGTTGATAAAGAATCCACAGACTTTGAGTCCTTTGTTCCAGTCTGAGTGCCGCACCTCTGTATGCTTTATATATCTATATATACACAGTAAGTATATATATATATATATATACTGTATATATAAGCATATGTATATATACTGTACATCTGTATATATATATATATATATATATATATACATATATAGCTATCTTATATATTTTTCCAGATCTGTGACTCTATGACTCATTTGCTAACGCTGGGCGTGGCTAGGAGGTCTGAGTCATAGAGTCCCAGATCTGGATAGGAGAGACCAGGTAAAACACACGCTGACTAATACCCCTTTCACACTGATAAATATTTCCTGAGGTATATTGCACATGAACACACATCAACGCGGGAATTTGCTCTGCGTGAAAGTAGAGATGAGCGGGTTCGGTTAGTCGAGATCCGAACCCCCCCGAACTTCACCTATTTTACATGGGTCGAGGCACCCTTGGATCTTCCCGCCTTGCTCGGTTAACCCGAACGTCATCATCCCACTGTCTGAGTCTCGCTAGATTCGTATTCTATATAAAGAGCCGCGCGTCACCGCCATTTTCACCTGTGTATTGGAGATTGAACGGAGAGGGCGTGGCTGCATTCTCTCCCTGAAAAGCTCCATAATCTGTGCTCAGTGTGCTGCAAATATCTGTGCTCAGTGTGCTGCATTGTGGGGAATGGGGACCACCAGTGTATATAATTATAGTAGTACAGTACAGTAGGCCATTGCTGTATCTTGCAGCTCTGTGTCAAGTATACTATCTCTGTGCTGCATTATTATGAGCAGTATATAGTAGGACAGTGCAGCATTTTGGTGACCAGCAGTATACATATAGTACAGTACAGTAGGCCATTGCTGTATCTTGCAGCTCTGTGTCAAGTATACTATTTCTGTGCTGCATTATTATGAGCAGTATATAGTAGGACAGTGCAGCATTGTGGTGACCAGCAGTATACATATAATACAGTACAGTAGGCCATTGCTGTATCTTGCAGCTCTGTGTCAAGTATACTATCTCTGTGCTGCATTATTGTGAGCAGTATATAGTAGGACAGTGCAGCATTTTGGTGACCAGCAGTATACATATAGTACAGTACAGTAGGCCATTGCTGTATCTTGCAGCTCTGTGTCACTTCTAGTATCCTGATCAGTGCTCAATATCTGCTGCATTGTTGTGACCAGTATGTATACTGTACTGTGCGACATGTGTTATACACCTGGTGACTTTATACATCCTGTAATCTGTACTGAGCGATGTGTGAGATACACCTTGGGATTATACACCCTATATACTGTACTGTGCGATGTGTGTTATACACCTGGTGATTATACATCCTGTAATCTGTACTGAGCGATGTGTGAGATACACCTGGGGATTATACACCCTATATACTGTACTGTGTGATGTGTGAGATACACCTGGGGATTGTACACCCTATATACTGTACTGTGTGATGTGTGAGATACACCTGGGGATTGTACACCCTATATACTGTACTGTGTGATGTGTGAGATACACCTGGGGATTATACACCCTATATACTGTACTGTGCGATGTGTGTGATACACCTGATAATTAATTATGCACCCTGTATACTGTACTGTGCGACGTGTGTTATACACCTGGTGATTATACATCCTGTAATCTGTACTGAGCGATGTGTGAGATACACCTGGGGATTATACACCCTATATACTGCACTGTGTGATGTGTGAGATAAACCTGGGGATTGTACACCCTATATACTGTACTGTGTGATGTGTGAGATACACCTTGGGATTGTACACCCTATATACTGTACTGTGTGATGTGTGAGATACACCTGGGGATTATACACCCTATATACTGTACTGTGCGATGTGTGTGATACACCTGGTAATTAATTATACACCCTGTATACTGTACTGTGCGACGTGTGTTATACACCTGGTGATTATACATCCTGCAATCTGTACTGAGCGACGTGTGAGATACACCTGGGGATTATACACCCTATATACTGTACTGTGTGATGTGTGAGATACACCTGGGGATTATACACCCTATATTATTATTATTATTATTATTATTATTATTATTATCCTTTATCTATATGGCGCCACAAGGGTTCCGCAGCGCCCAATTACAGAGTACATAAATAATCAAACAGGAAAACTGCAACTAACAGTTGATGACAGTATAGGACAAGTACAGGGTAAATAAACATAGTTACATCAGCAGATGACACTGGAATAAATATCAGGTGGCAGAAGACTGCTGGATGTGGTACAGTTGAAGATTATTAAAGTAAGACAAAGGATAAGCACATGAGGGAAGAGGGCTCTGCTCGTGAGAGCTTACAAACTAAAGGGGAGGGGTAGACAGACATGGGTGACACAGATGGGGTACATAGAGAACGTGGAACAGAGGGTTAGGATGAGATTTGGCTGGGTTTGGTGAAGAAGTGGACCCCCAGAAGGCACAAGTCAATACTTAACATTGCAACATTTTACTGGGCTATGCAGGAGAAAATTAAAAATAGGGGAAAATAAAAATTAAAAAAAAGAATCGATAACTTCTACCGCTTTCAAAAAGGTCAATGGAAGCTGAAATAATGGACAACTACCTCATGGAAGCCAGATACAGTATACCAAACAGTACTTAGCAGAGTTAGGAATGAGTGCTTATGAAATACAGTAACATTTTGTCATAATATTTCAGAAACTGCATGGCTGGTCTCTTGCACTCTTTTGCTCTAATATACCACCTGCTTTAGGATTTATGTTCAAAAACATTATGTCTCCATAATCCCAAAAACGTCAGTCTTCTTGGAAAGTGGTTTGTTCCTTTGTAAGGGAAAGAGAACAAACGTTCTCAAACAACGGTTTCTCAGTATCTTTTTTTCCTCTGGGAAGGGATTGTGGATTCGCAGGAATATTTATTTATTTATTAACAGTTTCTTATATAGCGCAGCAAATTCCGTTGCACTTTACAATTTTAAATAACAATAACAAACTGGGTGATAACAAACAGTCATAGAGGTAGGAAGGACCTGCTCGCAAGCTTACTATCTATAGGGAAATAGGCATATGTACACAAGGAAAAGTGCGATCTATTGCATAGAATGAGAAGACATGTGAGGATATGTGTGGACTGTACAGAGTGGATGCAATTTGATAGGAAGGTTCATGAAAGTTATGTGGGCGGTTCTGGAATTTGATATGCTTGCCTAAAGAGGTGAGTTTTCAGGGAACGCTTGAAGGTTTGGAGACTAGAGGAGAGTCTTATTGTGCGTGTTAGGGCATTCCACAGAGTGGGTGCAGCCCGATGAAAGTCCTGCAATCATGAGTGGGAGCGAGTAATGAGTGTGGATGAGAGACGCAGGTCTAGTGTGAATAGCGAAGAGGTCGGGTTGGGAGATATTTTGAGATAAGCGAAGTGATGTACGTTGGTGTAGTTTGGTTAATGGCCTTGTGTGTGAGTAAAAGTATTTTATATTGAATGCGGTAGAGTACAGGTAACCAATGGAGGGACTGACAGAGTGGATCTGCAGACGATGAACGTCTAGCGAGGAAGATAAGCCTCGCCGCTGCATTCAGAATGGATTGTAGTGGTGAGAGTCTCGTTTTGGGAAGACCAGTTAGGAGACTACTGCAATAATCAATGCGGGAGATAATGAGAGCGTGGATTAGAGTTTTAGCAGTGTATTGTGTAAGGTATGGTCGTATTTTGGATATGTTTTTTTAGATGCATGTAACATGATCTTGAGACAGATTGAATGTGGGGAACAAAGGACAAATCAGAGTCAAGGATGACACCTAGGCAGCGAGCTTGTGGGGTAGGGTAGATAGTCGAGTTTTCAACAGTGATAGAGATATCAGGTTGGTACCTATCTGAGCATTTCTGTAATCAGAAAGCAGCGACTTTCTACAAATGTTTACGAATAATTCCAGTGATTTTGTCATTTTCATCCAGTGATTTGGACCAATAATACCGTTGATTAGAACGAATAATTCCAGTGATTTTGTCATTTTCTTCCAGTGATTTGGACCAATAATACCATTGATTAGAACAAATAATTCCTGTGATATTGAGGTGTTTGTGTCGCTTAGCTTAGCCGTCCAGCGACCACAGTGCACCTCCTTTTCTCTTTTCTTTGCATCATGTGCTGTGTGGGGCCAATTTTTTTAAGTGCCATCCTGTCTGACACTGTAGTGCCACTCCTAGATGGGCCAGGTGTTTGTGCCGCCCTCTTGGGTCGCTTAGCTTAGTCATCCAGCAACCTCGGTGCAAATTTTAGGACTAAAAATAGTATTGTGAGGTGTTCAGAATAGACTGGAAATGAGTGGAAATTGTGGTTATTAAGGTTAATAATACTATAGGATCAAAATTACCCCCAAATTCTATGATTTAAGCTGTTTTTGAGGGGTTTTTGAAAAAAACACCCGAATCCAAAACACACCCGAATCTGACAAAAAAATTTCAGGGAGGTTTTGCCAAAACGCGTCCGAATCCAAAACACGGCCGCGGAACCGAATCCAAAACACAAAACCCGAAAAATTTCCAGTGCACATCTCTATTTGAAAGGGTCCTGTAAGAATATCCCGGGTCAAGCGTCCCGGCATTTCATCCCAGGTCTCGACCTGGATTGAACCCGGAATCGACCCGGGATGCGCGCAGTGTGAACGGGTATGCCGGGTCAAGGCGACCCGACACCCATTCTCTGCATAGGAGGAGGCGGTGCTTGGAGATGATTATCTCCAAGTACAGCCTCCGGTAGCATCAGCGGTGACGTCACCAACCCGGCAATATGAAGGGGTCTCAAGCCGGCTCGCACCTGGGAAGCACCCGTGTACACATTCCCGGGTGTGACCCGGCTATTGTCAGTCTCAAAGGGGTATTATAGTAATAATAGCTACACCTAGCAGCAGCCAGTGTCCTGATAACAACCCCCCAGGGGTAATGGGGCAATTAGCAGTGACCTCGGGACAATGCACTGTATCACTGAGCCCCGCCACTGCCCAGGTGGGTGCCATGCTGCTGTGGCTGCAGAGGAACTTCTGTCAGTCCGGGATCGGGGGGAAGAGGAGGAGGGAGGGGGGGTGATCTCACCTGTCGGGCGGACAGCCGGACACCCGCCCAGGGGCCCCTGTCAGCTGTCAGGTCATGTGCCGATGCTGGAGGCAGGAAGGGGGGGGGGGTGATGACGGCCTCCCTTCGTGCCCACTCCGCTGCGATCCCCCACGGCATCTCTCCGCCGCTCACATCCCAGCCTCAGCCGCTGCTGTCGGCGGTCCCCTGGTCGCCATGTTAACACTCAGCAGCCGACGCGCAGCTCTCAGTCAGGAAGGAACATGGTGGTTGCTGGTTCTGGTGCTGGTGCAGAGTGAGAGTCTGTAGTGTGCAGTGTGTGGGGACAATGAAGCTGGTGAGAGGCTAATACCATAGAGTGTTATGAGGGATAAGTCCCCAGCACGCACACTGTGTATGTGATGTTATATAGGGGAAGGGACTATATAGTGATATATATACATATGAGAAATAATCTCCCAACACACACACTGTGTATGTGATATTTACCAAACACTGGGGGTCATTCTGACCCGATCGCACGCTGCAATTTTTCGGAGCGTAGCGATCGGATCAGAACTGCGCACGTGCCGGCGCCGCAGTGCGCCGGCACATGGCCGCCCATCGCTGTGCTACAATCGCCTCTGCCTGATTGACAGGCAGAGGCGGTCGATGGATGGGAGGGGGAGAAACAGCAGCGTTTGGCTGCCGTTTCATGGGCGCGGTCTGGCCAACGCAGGCATGGCCGGACCATGCAGGGAGTGGCCTGCAGCGGCTGCGTGACATCACAAGCAGCCACTGCGGGCCGGGGAGCGAAGAGTAGCTCCCGGCCAGCACGCTAAAGCTGCGCTGGTCGGGAGCTACTCTTGAAGTGCAACGGCATTGCCGCTGTGCGATGCCTTTGCACTTCTGCAGGTGGGGGGGCGGCAGCACTGACATGCGGGGTGGACTAGCCCTGTGCTGGGCGTTCCCCCCCCATGTCTGAGTTCATGATCGTAGCTGTGCTAAATGTAGCACAGCTAGGATCAACTCGGAATGACCACCATTGTCTTTATACCTAAATTATGTACACATACCATATTATTAACACACTAGGTCATTCATCGTGCCCTGCGTCCGCTCTTCACGCCGTCACAAGCGACTACGCCCCCTTGACCATCGCACGCCCTTTGGCCATAAAATATTTATCCACTAACAACATTATGCTGGAAGGTAATACTCCATATAATACAAATATTGGGGGTAATTCTGAGTTGATCGCAGCAGCAAGTTTGTTAGCAATTGGGCAAAACCATGGCCCTCATTCCGAGTTGATCGCTCGGTATTTTTCATCGCATCGCAGTGAAATTCCGCTTAGTACGCATGCGCAATATTCGCACTGCGACTGCGCCAAGTAATTTTACAATGGAGATAGTATTTTTACTCACGGCTTTTTCATCGCTCCGGCGATCGTAATGTGATTGACAGGAAATGGGTGTTACTGGGCGGAAACAGGCCGTTTTATGGGCGTGCGGGAAAAAACGCTACCGTTTCCGGAAAAAACGCAGGAGTGGCCGGGGAAACGGGGGAGTGTCTGGGCGAACGCTGGGTGTGTTTGTGACGTCAAAACAGGAACGACAAGCACTGAACTGATCGCACAGGCAGAGTAAGTCTGAAGCTACTCCGAAACTGCTAAGTAGTTAGTAATCGCAATATTGCGAATACATCGGTCGCAATTTTAAGAAGCTAAGATTCACTCCCAGTAGGCGGCGGCTTAGCGTGTGTAACTCTGCTAAAATCGCCTTGCGAGCGATCAACTCGGAATGAGGGCCCATGTACACTGCAGGGGGGGGCAGATATAACATTTGCAGAGAGAGTTAGATTTGGGTGGGTTATTTTGTTTCTGTGCAGGGTAAATACTGGCTGCTTTATTTTTACACTGCAATTTAGATTTCAGTTTGAATATACCCCACCCAAATCTAACTCTCTCTGCACATGTTATATCTGCCCCTCCTGCAGTGCACATGGGCCCTCATTCCGAGTTGATCGGTCGCAATGCGAATGTAGCAGAGTTACACACGCTAAGCCGCCGCCTACTGGGAGTGTATCTTAGCTTCTTAAAAGTGCGACCGAAGTAATCGCAATATTGCGATCACAAACCTCGTAGCAGTTTTGGAGTAGCTTCAGACTTACTCTGCCTGTGCGATCAGTTCAGTGCTTGTCGTTCCTGGTTGACGTCACAAACACACCCAGCGTTCGCCCAGGCACTCCCACCGTTTCTCCGGCCACTCCTGCGTTTTTTCCGGAAACGGTAGCGTTTTCAGCCACACGCCCCTGAAACGCCGTGTTTCCGCCCAGTAACACCCATTTCCTGTCAATCACATTACGATCGCCGGAGCGATGAAAAAGCCGTGAGTAAAATTACTTTCTACATAGCAAAGTTACTTGGCGCAGTCGCAGTGCGAACATTGCGCATGCGTACTAAGCGGATTTTCATTGCGATGCGATGAAAAATACCGAGCGAACAACTCGGAATGAGGGCCATGGTTTTGCCCAACTGCTAACAAAATTGCTGCTGCGATCAACTCAGAATTAGGCCCATTGTCCGCCCAAAGGACGTGCGTCGGTTAAGGGGGCGTAGCCCCTTGCGGCGGTGTGAAGAGCACCTGTAGGGCGCGATGAATCACCTTATATATAAATATATATATATATATATATATATATATATACACTGTACACACATATATACGTACATATACTGTATATACATATATACACACACCCGCAACTATCTACTAATTAATTGAGAGAGCCAAATATCACTATCTATCTATATATAATATATATATATATATATATATATAAAATATATATATATATATATAATATATACATATATATATATATATATATACATGATATATATACATTATTGCTTCTCTCTGTTTCTTCTTCAAGGAAGCAGCAGCAGCAGCACACAATGGGGTCTATTTATGAACATTATTTTTACTAAAATAATGTGAAAAAGGGTGTTTTCACACCCTTTTCACATTATTTTAGTATCACCTGGATGTATTAAAGGGCATTTGGAGCAGTTTTCATAAAAAACTGCTCCAAACCCTTTTTTCAATTTTTTTTAGTAACCCACATTGCTTTCCCCATACTTATAATGGGAAAAGTGATGTGGCGAGTTCACAGGGCAGCACAGCGATGTGCACCCTTTTGCCCAGCTTTCTCCGCCCCTGGCAGAGAAAGCTGAGCTGGGACCCAGCAGAGTGATCACAGTGTAAACAAAAAGCTGATCACAGTGTAAAAAAAAAAAAAAAAAAGTAAAAACATACTCACCTGTCCAGGGAGCCGGTGTCCGCTGCTCTGGTGAGCGCTGCCGGGCGCCGGGTCCCCCATATGTTGCACTGTGACCCGGTGCAGTAAAGTGATGCTGTAAAACGGCAGCACACTCTACAGCACCGGAGGTCACAGCGCAGGAGAAGGACCCGGCGCCCAGCAGCCTCCTGAAGCAGCGCGGACCGGCTCCCTGGACAGGTGAGTATATTGATCTTCTGGGGGGGTTCCGCGGTGCACGGGGGTAGTCGAGACGGGGGGTCGACCGGGCAGCGGTGGTAGCGGCGATGTCAGCGGGGGCGGCGCATGCGCAGCAGGACATCAGGGTATTTTTTACGAAAAATACCCTGATGATGCTGTGAAGAGGCATCGCAGGGACAGAGCTTGACCGCAAGCTCTGTTCCTGCATGCGATAATTGATACATCCCTGCGATGTAATTAATTATCGCGGTGCGAGTTGGGGAGATTTTATCACCTGTCATGCGAATCCTGGATGCGGATGGTGATAAATAGGCCCCAATGTCCAAGCTCCACACACCGCCAGGGTTCTCTCCTCCTCCTGCACTACATACTGCATCCAGCGCGCATGGTCAGGCTGCTGACACACTGTACTGGACAGCTGAGCCGTGCTCAGCTGCCCTGCTTGTACTGCTGTACAGCATTGGCGTTTGCCAGGGCAGTGGGGAGCCGGGAGTGCAGCAACGCAGATCAGATCGAGATCCAATCTGCTGCAGGTGGCGGGGGGCCCTTTTAGAAAGGGGGGCCTTGGGTACTTAGCCCCAGGGCCCCCGCCCCCCTTAATCTGGCTCTGCTGGTAATGGAGACTTTCCATCCATCTGGCCTGCTACAGAGGGTTCTACAAGCTGTGATGCCCTCCATGTCCTCCCATGTGAACTCATCCGTGCCAGTAACCCGCAGATGTGTATTTGAAGCAGTTATTTATTTATTTATTTATTACGTTTCTTATATAGCGCAGCAAATTCCGTTGCGCTTTACAATTGGAAATAACAATGATATAACAAAACTGGGTAATAACAAACAGTCATAGAGGTAGGAAGGCCCTGCTCGCAAGCTTACAATCTATAGGGAAATAGGCATGGATACACAAGAATAGGTGCTATCTATTGCATAGTTGTCCGCCAGATTGCAAAGGCTCTTGGTGGGCTGTATGATATGGTCATACAGCAATGATGAACCGGGGTCGAGAGGAAGGATGAGAAGACATGTGAGGATATGTGTGGACTGTGCAGAGTGGATGCAATTTGATAGGAAGGTTTATGAAAGTTATGTGGGCGGTTCTGGAATTTGATATGCTTGTCTAAAGAGATGAGTTTTCAGGGAACGTTTGAAGGTTTGGAGACTAGAGGAGAGTCTTATTGTGCGTGGCACGGTATTCCACAGAGTGGGTGCAGCCCGATGAGGGTAGATTGTCGAGTTTTCAACAGTGATAGAGATATCAGGTTGGTACCTACTATTGGCTGGTGGAAATATAATTAACTCTGTCTTTGAAATATTAAGTTTGAGGTGGCGAGATGTCATCCACTTATTAAGCAGAATGGATCAAATGCAGGTTAAGAAAGGCAGCTGTGATCCCATTTCATCTGTGCAGATTATAGGGCAGGGATCAATTAGAATTAGAATTGGTGAGCAGTTGGTGAATTGGAACGGAGGGTGATCTGATCTGGGACGTCTAAGCTACCTCTTGCACTTTTATGGTATCCGGAACCTTCAGTGCAGCCTTGAGACCATCCTAGGAGGGTAACTCTGACCACCAGTAACGACAGCACCCTGTTTTTTCCACTTGCAGTGGCTACATGCTTGTTTTATCTGTCAAAATTGTGAGTTTCCTGTGTTAAATAAATCCTTTGTCCCCCTAAAGTGGATCTGCACCATGATCTCTTTTCTCTTTGTTTGAGCTAAGGAAATTGATTCACAGAACCAAAGGGCATATGAATTACGGGACGTTTGGAACACGGAAATCTCCATATTAGAAATGAATTGTATTCACTTAGTCCATCAGGACACCTTTTTATGTAAGATTTGATTGATATTCCTGCGCCGATTAGACAAAATTCTTATCTGTCTAATTATTGTGGAATTGTATGTGAAGGTTCCTATTGTCTTATTGGCTGCATTATATCTTTGGCAGCGCATTTATTCACTCCTCCCCTCTTTTTTCAGATCTGATTGTAGCAGCATATTTGTTAGCTAATGAGCAAAACCATGGTGGTCATTCCGAGTTGTTCGCTCGCTGCTATTTTTAGCAGTAATGCTAATAGGCTAAAATCCGTCAGTTCTGCGCATGCGTATGCACAGCAGGGCGCATGCGCTAAGCAATTTTACACAAAACAATGCTATTTTACTCACGGGGGAACGAAGCTTTTCAATTGCTCTGCTGATCGTAGTGTGATTGACAGGAAGTGGGTGTTTCTGGGCGGAAACTGGCCGTTTTCAGGGAGTGTGCTAAAAAATGCAGGCGTGCCAGGTAAAAACGCAGGAGTGGCTGGAGAAACAGAGGAGTGGCTGGCCGGACGCTGGGCGTGTTTGTGACGTCAAACCAGGAACTAAACGGACTGAGGTGATCACAATCTAGGAGTAGGTCTGGAGCTACTCAGAAACTGCAAGGAAATACTTAATAGCAGAATTGCTAATCTTTCGTTAGCAATTCTGCTATGCTAAGATACACTCCCAGAGGGCGGCGGCTTTGCGTTTGCATTTCTGCTAAAAGCAGCTAGCGAGCGAACAACTCGGAATGAGGGCCCATGTGCACTGCAGGGGGAGCAGATATAACAGGTGCAGAGAGAGTTAGATTTGGGTGGGGTGTGTTCAAACTGAAATCTAAATTGCAGTGTAAAAATAAAGCAGCCAGTATTTACCCTGCACTGAAACAATATAACCCACCCAAATCTAACTCTCTCTGCATATGTTATATCTGTGCTCCCCCTCCCCCTGCAGTGCACATGGTTTTGCCCATTTGCTAGCAAATTTGCTGCTGCGATCAGATCTGAATTAGGCCCATTGTGAGTACATTACAACTGGGTGAATTTGAACATGTTTTGCCCACACAATAAACTTGGTGGTTCAAATTTTTTATTTATTTATTTTTTTAATTACAAGGGTGTGCAGGAGATGCTGTCTTTGGCCTGAAAAATGTCTGGACATTTTTGGCATTCATTCACCAACCGTGTGTGCAAGAATAGTTCTATTTGCCAAAATTGCCATGCCATGCAAGAGGTAGTGACCACTGACCAGATGGAATTGCACCATTTGTATGCTTTAGCAAATGGAGGAATAGCAACAAGCCATCAAAACATACACAAGAGGCTATAACATAGGAAGAGGGGGGGGATGGGGGGGGGGGGGGGGGACTGTATCTTATTCCAGCACACTGGAGAATGCTCTCTATTTTATGCAAGCTACTGAAACCATTTGAAGTAGCAACTAATGAAATGTGGAAAACCACTCATGTTTGTGAAAATGAACTGCAAATTCTATGCCAACAAAGTACAGAGACTGTGTGCATTTTTATACTTTCCCTTTATTAGAGGCAATGTTTTTTCTTTAGCATTATCAAGTATTGTTTAGATTTCAGGTGTACACATGGATCCCCTATCCCCGAATGGAGGGATCCCTTGTGACTCCTATCACTTGGGGACCCATCAGCCAATCAGGGAGCGCCATGTCATAGTGCTGTCCTGATTGGCTGTGCGCTCCCGGCCTGTCAATCAAGAGGAGTGCATAGGCAGTAATGGGGAAAGAAATCCCCATTATCGCCTATGGTGGGAACCTGCGGTCTGCGGTAGACTGTAAGATTAATTGAGGTCACTCTTGTGGGTGACCTCAATTAATCTTGTGGTCTACCGCAGACTGCAGGTTCCCACCATAGGCAATAATGGGGATTTATTTTGGAACAAACACAAATAAACCTAAAATACACATAGAAAAATAAAATCTATACTTTTTCTTGCAAAAAAACAATAGCAGCAGCCTCTGTAAACTTAAAGAAAGAGTTGTAGATTATCTTAAATCCAGTAATTTACAGGATCCCAAACAGCATGGATTCACTGGGGGGAGATCATGTCAAACAAATCTTATTGACTTTTTTGACTGTGTGACTAAAGTGTTGGATAAAGGTGGAGCCGTGGATATAGCTTATCTAGACTTTAGTAAGGCTTTTGACACTGCTCCACATTGCAGACTGCTAAATAAACTTGGAAGCTTGGGATTGGATACTAGGATTGTTGAATGTATAAGATCTTGGTTGCAGGATAGAAAACAGAGAGTTGTGGTAAATGGAGTGCATTCCCAGGTGGGAAATGTTACCAGTGGAGTACCCCAGGGATCTGTACTTGGACCAGTGTTTTCTAATATCTTTATTGGTGACATTGCAAATGGTATTAAAGGGAAAGTATGCCTTTTTGCAGATGACACAAAGGTATGCAACAGGGTAGACACACCAGGTGGGGTAAAACAAATGATTGAGGATCTAGGTAGACTAGAGGAATGGTCAAGAGTGTGGCAATTACAGTTTAATGCCAAAAAATGAAAAATCATGCACTTGGGTCTCAAAAATCCAAAGGCTAAAAATAGTATTAATGGCACTATACTGGAAACTACTGAGGAGGAAAGGGATCTAGGAGTCACTATTTCAGGTGACTTAAAGGCAGGTAAGCAATGTAACAAAGCAATGAGGAATGCTAGTCAGATGCTTGGCTGCATTAGGAGAGGAATCAGCAGCAGAAAGAAAGAAGTAATAATGCCACTGTATAGGTCATTGGTATGGCCTCATCTAGAAAACTGTGTTCAATTCTGGAGGCCATATCTTCAAAAGGATATTAATACATTAGAAACTGTACAAAGGAGGGCAACTAAAATGGTGCATGGCCTACATCACAAAACATACCCAGAAAGACTAAAAAATCTCAATATGTATAGTTTGGAGCAGAGAAGGGTAAGGGGGGACATGATAGAAACTTTCAAATATATCAAGGGTTTTAACAAAGTCCGGGAGGGAAACATTCTCCAAATGAAGAGAAGCAATAGGACACAAGGACATGTACTGAGACTGGAGGGGGGGAGGTTCAGGGGAAATTTGTGGAAAAATTACTTCACAGAAAGGGTAGTAGACTAGTGGAATAGCCTCCCATCAGAGGTGGTAGAGGCTAAGACAGTAGAGCAATTTAAACATGCATGGGATAGACATAAGGATATCCTTACAAAGAAATAAGGATCAAATAAGGATTGAGCTAAAAATATGGTTAAAAAAAAAAAGGGGCAGACTAGATGGGCCAAGTGGTTCTTATCTGCTGTCAAATTCTATATTTCTATGTTTCTATGTTACATCCTGGACAGGACTCAGGAAGACTCTTTGTGTGGCTTTCTCTTTAGACCTTAATGCTCTTATTAGAGCCAGACAGGGAGGAGGAGAAGCTGGTATCCCTGGGTCACTTAGAGCTCATTTCCCCCTCCTATTTATCCCCTGGTCGGGTAGCTCCATTTGTAGCTCATGACACCTGATACTCCTGTGTCTCTCCTGCACTGCATACTGTCCTGATTATATTCTGGCTGCCTAGTTCTGCTACTGCACAAAAGGGAGAGCTACTGATATCAGTGTGATTTGGCCGGGGGGGGGGGTACAGTATGCCCTGACAGAGGGGGGCCCAGGGTACAGTATGCCCTGCGCCCCCATCTTAATCTGGCTATGGATGAACACTTCGCCTGCGTTAGTTGTTGTAATCAAAATTTGCTTTCTTTATTCCAACTGCAAAATTGTAAGAAAGTTCCCACTACTTTGGTGCATCCTTTTTGCTAATTGTAGTCTGGACTGGGTGTCTCAGGAGAAAACACCTCGCCCTGAGGCCGCCTGTGATAAGCAGGGAGTACTTCCAATAGGAAGCCACTGGCAGTGCCAGGCAGCCTGCTATTGGGGTGTCTGGTTTCATTTGGGGGGGAGGGGCTGCAGCTCCTATGTAAAATCCGCCACTGCCTATTACGATGATAAATGTTTCATCGCTTTTGATAAATTGGCTCTAAATAATTTAACTATTTTATTACATATACAGATATGTGCTCCCTCATCGTTGCTACAGTCAAGTTAAACAGTCCTTCTAGTCGCGCGTAGTCCTGATCGCATTTACTAACGCTGAGCATCTTTTTGTGCATTTTTCACCCGGAAAATGCGTCTTATTTGCATTGAGTGTGCTTGTGCGTATTATTTGCATAGCAATGCGAATAAGACACATTTTTAGGAGAAAAAGACAATCGGTGCTGGCCAAGTCGCACAGAAGCTGGTGCAACTCATTACGTACGGAGGCTAGATGAACAGCATGTATATAGCATTGCCTACCGTGTCCAAGCTCCTGATAGTATCACATTCAGGAGCTTGGTACATATAGTAAATGTGGCCAAAAACAGCAGTTTTTGTAGTTGTGACACATTTCTACTTTAGTAGAGCCCGTCCTGTAAGCTGATCCAAAGAATCATCCAATTAACATTCTGTATTCAGGAAGGAATTTTACTTGATTTAACACAATTTAGACTATTCGTTTTCACCCTTCTCTGGACCAGCACTGGTTTTTTTTTTTTTTATCAAAGATTTTTATTACGAGTAATAAACAGCGTTAACAACATACGGTAATAAAGCGAACAAAAATACAGTAAACGTGACATGGGTCAAATTTCACAAGATTCTTCAAAAAAAGTGTAATGACATTAGAGATTAATTTGTAATCAGGTGAGGGAAACTCTCAAAGGGAAAGAAAAAAAAAAAAAAAAAAGGGGGAAAGATAGAAAGAGGAAAAAGAAAAGGAAGAAAAATAAAAAATAAAGAAATAAAAATAAAAAGGTGTGTCTCCAATTATTGTTGCTATCGTATCGTGAGAGTTAGACAGAACGAGAAGAGGGGGTTGTTGGGTGGATAAAATGGGGTTAGGAGAAGTAGAATGTAGGGGGAGGACTCCGATTAACCCGGAGCTCGGGTAATAGGGGAGATAGAGAAGGAGAGGGAAAGAAAGATCAATTCAAATGCGTACAGTGTGAGTTACAGTCTAGCTAAGTCCCGGAAGGGGTGAGTTTTTATATCTGTACCAGGGAAGCCAAGTGGAGTGGAATTTTTGGACCGTGTTGTGTTGGAGACTGGTGATGTATTCCATTTGTGCGATGAACCAGATCCTATTTGTTAGTGCCTGACGGCTGGGGGCGTCTGGTGCTTTCCAGTTGCGTGCTATTTGGTATTTAGCTGCACATGATATATGGAGGATCAGTTTGTTTGAGTCTCTGGGCACCTGGTCCACGGGGGCGCAGAGGAGAAGATGGGTGGGTGAGAGAGGCTGCGGAAGGTCTAGTAACTGGGCAAGCAGGGCACGGACCATGGTCCAGTAACGTGTGATCACTGGGCAGGACCACCATGTGTGGAAGAACGTGCCCACCTGACCACAGTTTCTCCAACAAAGGTTTGAGGTGCTAGGGAACATTTTATGTAGGCGGTCTGGGACCAAATACCACCTTGTATATATTTTAAACGAGTTCTCGCGGATGGCCACGCTGATGGAGCACTTCGAGATCGCAGCCCGGACAGCTTCCCATTCTTCGGCCTCGAACTGTTGTCCCAAGTCAGTTTCCCAGGCCAGTTCGTTTTGTAGAGAAGGGAGATGATTCCTCTGTCAGTAGGATTATGCAGGCAAAGCCTTTCGAAAGAAGAAGGGATTGGGAGTGGGAATGGGAGGTGCAGAGAGGAGATGTAGTGCCGTATTTGTAAGTATTGGTAGTGTAGGGAGTTGGGCAGGTCATATATAGTCTGTAGATCCGAGAAGGATCTGATGGCGTGTTTCTCTGTAAAGTGGTGGATTCTAGTGACACCAGCAGAGATCCAAGGACGAGCCATTGCTGAGGATAAGCCTGGGGGGAATGCTGAATTGTTCCAAATAGGGGTTAGGGGGGAGGGGTAGATAGGCAGTTTTAATTTTTTGCTTAGGGTCTTCCAGTTTCCGAGCGTATCCGCTACAGTGGGTGTAGGGAGGCTAGTTTGGGGGTAGCTTTTGCTGTGGGCCCAAGGTAGATGGGAGACTGAAGAAATGCCGATTAAGTCGCTCTCCAGGTCAACCCATCGTTTGGTGCCTCTCGGCGCGTGCCAAGCTACCAATTGGCTCAGTTTAGTCGCAGCTAAATAGCGGTGAAGGATGGGGAGGCCTAGGCCGCCCAGTTGGGAGTGCTTGGCCAAAATTTCTCGTCGGAGTCGAGGCTTTTTATGGTTCCAAATAAAGTCACCTAGCGAGGATTGGAGAGAGCGGAGGGTGTGTGAGGGGATCTGAATTGGAAGCGTTTGGAATAAGTACAGGAGTTTGGGGAGTACATTCATTTTTATGGCGTTAATACGTCCGACCCAAGAGAGGTAATAAGGTTCCCATTGGCGGATATCCTTGAGAATTGAGGTTATGAGTGGGGGGTAGTTGGCTCGGTAGAGAGAGTTGTATGATTTAGTTATGAGGACTCCTAGGTATTTAAGTGAGTGTTTACGCCATGAAAATTCGAAGTTTGCCTGTAACAGAGTCTTTATGCGCTTGGGGATGTGTAAGGAAAGGGCTTCGGATTTTGACTGATTGATTTTATATCCCGAGAGGTTGCCGTATATAGATAGCTCTCGAAATAAATTGGGGAGAGAGATGGTCGGGTTCGATAGTGTGAGGAGTATGTCGTCAGCGAATAAGGATATAGTGTATTGAGTGCGGTTAACAGTGATCCCAGAGATGTCTGGGTTGGCTCTGATGTGGCACGCGAGGGGTTCGATAATCAATGCGAAGATGAGGGGGGATAGTGGGCAACCTTGTCTGGTTCCGTTGGAGATCGTGAAGGGATCCGATAGTAGGCCATTTGTGTGTACTGAAGCCGAGGGATTGTGGTACAAGGCTTGTATAGCCTGTAGGAATTTATCGCGAAAGCCGAAGTGTTGCAGGGTTTGTAGCATGAAGGGCCAGGAGACCCTGTCAAAGGCCTTCTCCGCGTCCAGAGCAAGCGCCAGGGATGGGATCTTATGGAGGTTAATATAGTGAATAACGTCGATCGTGCGTCTAGTGTTGTCAAGCGCTTGCCTGGACGGGACAAAGCCCACCTGGTCTGGGTGAATCAGTGAGGGAAGGATCGGGTTAAGCCTGTTAGCTAGAACTTTGGCAAAAATTTTGAGGTCTGTGTTCAGGAGTGAGATAGGTCGGTAGTTAGTGATTAGTTGGGGGTCTTTATTCGGTTTCGGAATTACAGTGATAGTTGCCTTGGTGGTTTGAGAGTGGAAGGGGGAGCCCTCTAGAATTAGGTTAAATACCTTCGTGAGATGGGAAAGTAGCGAGGGTTGGAAGGTTTTGTAGTATGACATAGGAAAGCCATCTGGGCCAGGGGCTTTAGACGGTTTCTGAGATTTAATCGCGAAGGCAATTTCTTCCTCTGAGATAGGCCTGTCCAGGCCCGACGAGGTCTCAGGGTCTAAACGGGGCAGGTCACATGATATCAGGTAGTCGGGAGTGGGCGGGTGGGTTTGGTCGGGAGTGGGCGGTCTATCTGGGAGATTGTAAAGCCGCTCATAATAAGCTTTAAAAAGGGAGTTGATGGTGGAGGGGTTATATTGGAGTGAGCCCTTGTCATCTTTGACCGCTGAAATGGCGGATTGTGCTTTTCGGGCCCTCAGTCTGCTGGCCAATAGAGTGTCAGCTTTGTTGCTCTTTTCATAGAATCTTTGTTTCAGCTAGCGGAGTGAGTGCTCGGTTTTTTCGGCCAGCAAAGCGTTCAGAGCCGCTCTGGCAGTGGTAAGTTGTGTGTAAAGGGGACGGGAAGGCCGCTGTTTGTGTTGGGTTTCCAGGTTGTGGACCTCTTCTGTGAGGGAGGTCAGTTTTTGTTTATGTTCTTTATTTCTGTGTGAGGCGTAACTAATGATGTGACCTCTGATGACGGCTTTGTGTGCTTCCCATATCAGTGGGGTGCAAGTGGAGTCAGTGATGTTCAAAGTGAAGTAGTCTGCAAGGGCAAGTCTGAGTTTTTCCTGAAATTGGGGAATTTTCAGTAGCGTTTCGTTTAAACGCCAGGCCGGTCGGGATATCGGGGTGTCAAGGAAATCAAAAGTGGCGGTGACGATGGAGTGATCCGACCATGGGTTGGTGATGATGGATGAGTCGGATATGTGCTTGGAGGCCTGGGTGCTGCAAAAGAAGAGGTCGATACGGGAGTAAGATTGGTGTGGACACGAGAAGAAGGTGTAGTCCTTGGACGTGGGGTTGAGGGCCCGCCAGACGTCAATGAGACCGGATTCCCGTGTGTGTTTATTTAAAGCTCGGGATGAGGGGTCGCGGTGTAGACGTGACTGGGGAGTGGACTTATCTAGTTGAGAGTCCGGGGCGGTATTGAATTCTCCACCTATTATTGTATAGCCTCTTCTGACTTTGGATAGTGCGGAGAAGAGGGAGTTGAAGAAGGACGCTTGCCCGGAATTAGGGGCGTAGACAGTGGCTATAGTGCATTCTAGGTGTCCGAGCCTACCCGTTAAGATGATGAACCGCCCATCTTTATCTGTATGAGAGGAACCCAGTACAAACGGGATTTTAGAGTTTACCAAAATGGCCACTCCATTGTGTTTGGTTTGGCTCGAGGAATAGAAAGCCGTCGGGAATCGTTTAGAGATGAGGGTAGGGTGTGACTGGGATTTAAAGTGTGTCTCCTGAATAAATACTATGTCTGCTTTGAGAGTGCGAAGGGATCGGAACAGGGAGGAACGTTTCTGGGGAGTGTTGAGGCCCTTGACGTTCAGGGATGCTATCAGTAGGGGCATTGTGAGTTGTGGTTAAGAGGAGGAAGTGAAAGGAAAGGGGGGGAGAAGAAGGAGAGAGAAAAAATTAAGAGGGTGGAGAGAGAGAGAAAGAGGTGAGAGGAGCGGGGAAGAGAGAAAAAAAAAAAAAACAAGGGGGGGGAGGATCCGCGCTTAGGAACCTCGCGACCAGCGAAGAGGAACCAGCACAGGAATTAGGACCAGTTGGTCCAAGGTGGGGAAGCACCGGGTGATTACCGTACTCCCTCCTAGGAGGTAGGGTGGGGGGGGAGTGTGTTTATAAGTAGGAGTTCGACAACATGAACTCGTGTATTGAATGGAGTGGATGAGGGATCATGGCCCTCCAGTGGTGGAGTTGATCAAAGAGTGTGCTAACATTGGCCTTAGGGGAAGAAGCATCAAGGGGAGGTGATGTAAAACAAACGTATAAGCAGTAAATAACATAACGGTAACATTGTTTAAGTAAAAGCAAAACAAACAAGGCATGATCGTGTACTTCAGCCAGTTCCCTATATGCTCCAGCGTGTTTTCTTCAAAGGTCGGTTCACTCCCTTTGGGGGGTGATCTGAGTCATAGTCCCGGGGATATCTAGTGTGACCCGGGCATTGACTTAAGAATAGTGAGTTTGAGAATAAGGCAGAGGGGCCTCAAGGCACATTCGGGGTCAATCCATTGCATTAAGCCCTGTCTGGACGTTTTGCCCCGGGTTGGTCAGTATGCTTCTATGGAGCAAGAAGTATAGGTGACCTTCGAAGTGAGGAGAGTTAGGTCGCCTGGCGGGTGGTGGTCGCCACCTGTGAAGAGTCGGAGTCCTCTAGGTGTGTTAAGAAGTCTCTGCCCTCTCTGGGGTCCCTGACGATAAGGGTTTTTCCGTTGAAATCAATCAACAGCTTGAAGGGGAACCCCCAGCGATATCGGATTCCGCGTGTGCGGAGCGTGGAGGTTAGATCTTTTAGCTCTCTCCGTTTGAGCAGCGTGGAGGGGGCCAGGTCCTGGAAGAATTGTAGCCTAGTATTTTCAAATAGAATGTACGGCTTACTCCGGGTAGGGTTGAGTACCAGTTCTTTATCTTTAAAGTTAAGGAAGCGTAGGATCACATCTCTAGGGGGGTCGCCTTCTCGTGGTTTGGGCCGGAGAGCTCTGTGGGCCCTTTCTAGTGGCAGTTCACGGGAGCCTAAAGTTGGAACCACGGTGGAGAATAGTTTGTGTAGATATGTTTCGAGGTTCGCAGGGAGGACGGATTCCGGGACATTCCGTATGCGGAGATTGTTTATTCTCTCGCGATTCTCCAAATCCTCGTTCTTATCGCGTAGTTCCGAGATGTCTCGGATAAGATGGTCAATGTCCCTAACAGTCTCGTTCTGCTCTTTGTGTAGGGTGTCCTGACGGGATTCAAGTTTGGAGGTCCTAGTGGATAGGGACGTGATGTCCGATCTAATGGAGGCAACCACGGTATCCAGTTTGGACTCCAATGATTCCTTGAAATCCATGATGAGCGATTTCAAGGCTAGGATGTCCTCTTTAGTTGAGAGAGCGGGGGATGAAGACGAATCTTCCTTGTCGGATACCGAAAGGCTAGGGGAGGGGGGTCCAGAGAGCGAGGATGATTTGTCGTTTTTGTCGGCTCTGGTGAAGTGCTGGGATATGTCCGTCCCCGCCCGCTTTCTAATGGAGGCGGTGGATTTAGACATGGTGGTAGGCTGTACAGGTTAGAGAAAGTATTGGAGCGGCTTGTAGAGATGTGCAAACGATGAGGCCTAAGGGCTGACCACTGGAGGGCTAGATTATAGTATGTTCAGTGGGGCATGAGGCTCGTCAGTAGTAGTGTAGAAGAAGGGACGCAAGGGGTAGAAAGACGCCCCGCGGGTTGTGGCTGTGGGTGGACTAGCAGTGGGCGGGGGGTAGGTATGGGCTCCCTTTGTTGAGGTGACCTCCTGGCAAAAGGGAGAGCTCGTAGTAGATGCGTTGTAGCAATAGCTACATAGTGGGGCTGTATTTGTAAGATATGAGAACTACCGGCAGGGTATGTGGATTTTTAGCCCGCTGCGTGGTGTTCCGTGCTGGTTCTCAGTGCTCCAGGGGGTTTCTCGTAGCAGCAGGGGGGGAGATGGCCTCTGGGGCTCGTATCGCGTCGGTGGGGGTGAGATGCAGCACCCTTATCCAGGTTACCCCGTAGAATTGTGGGTCGCCGGCCAGGAGAGTCCACTTGCTAGTGATGTCCAGTCCCAAGGGACATCGGAGGAGATGGTGCGTGATCGATTGTCGGTGCCACGGCGTGTTCAGGTGGTCAGTGGACCAGGCGGGGGTTGGGAATGAGTAGTTGCTGTTCTTGCCGGAATGGGTGTATCTAAATATATAGTGTCCCCCGGCTGGGAGGGGGAGGGTCCGCTGTCCCGGCCGCAGGCTCCTCTGATTCTGTTCTGCAGCGGTGGTGGGCTTTGGTTACCTGCGGGAGGGCCCACCGGCTAGGAGTCACCACGAGGGGGGCCGGTTGTGCGGATATGGCAGCAGCAGCAGAGCTTCAAAGCCGTGGGTAGAGGTCAGCGAGCCCCTAATTAAGGTGTTAGGGGCCTCTGATTAGTAGGGGGGGAGGGGGGGGGTGAGGAGAGTCGTGGTAGTTGCGGGTGGCAAACGGCTTCACCGGAGGTGGGTACGGTGAGGGAACAGTCCGGGGGACCCCAGGTTGATTATGGCGGGTAAACGGGCCCCGGCGGGCCGTCTCAGGATATAGTTTCTGGGCCGCGTGGGGGGGGGCAGGCCACGAACCGCAGCGAGGCCTAGTGTCTCTCTCGGCTCCGCTCTCCAGGGTGCACAGGACGGGGGGCAGGATAATTTAGTTTATTTGTATTGCCAGTCAAAAGATGGCCGCCGGCTGGCAGATGGAGCCGTCCTGTCCCACGGCTCCTCACAGTGTTTACTGCCGCTGGTGCGAGGGGTCAGCGCCGCGGGATCGACAGGAGCGCAGCGCCGGGTCCAAGCACCCCGAGGGAGCTCCCCAGCATCAGCCCCAGTGTCAGACTGCTCGGCGGCGCCAGTCACAATATGGCCGCCGCCACCCACTGCAGCACTCACCCCGTGTAGCCTCAGCAGTCTTCGGTCCCCGGGCGGCTTCTTTCCTTAGACCGCGGCAGCAGCAGATAGGGCGGTAGAGGTAAGGGGAGATGGAGGGATGAGACCCGATGCCGCGCTGATGTGCAGGAGGGGGACTTACCCGCCGCTCTGAGCCGCCTCCGCTTTCAGCCGTATACGGCCTCGCTAGTTGCCGCAGGGTCACGGGACGGGGCCGCCGGTTTCAGGGGTACCTCCTTCCGACGGTCCGGCGTGTGTGCTCGTCCTCCTGGCCTCCTCAGACGGCAGTCCCGATCCGCCTCACTTCCGGTGGGGCGGAAGGCCGCACCACAGCCCCCGGCTTCTTGGGGAGGGGAAGGCCGCAACCCGCAGGAGCCCTGATAAGGGCACCCCGGCTCCGCAACCGACTCCCTCCGGTGCTAGCTGATGTAGAGAGCAGGTGCACACGGTAGGGAGCGTGTGGTGACCTGCGGGGTGATATTTTTAGATAGTTGGAGTCCAGAACCGACAGGAGCCCTCACAGTTCACCTCCTCTCAGCTTGCTAGCCAGGCCACGCCCCCCCTCTGGACCAGCACTGGTTTTTAAGGGTGAAAGCTTGAAATTGATAGATTTAGGTGTATATATTAAGTAAATGCTTATGTAATTAAGGGTCCAATTTCTAATAGTCATTTTGCAGTAAATCTTCAGAAAACTGACGTTTTATCAGCATCAAATTAATAATTGTGTGTGGGGTATTTAACAAGGGGTACCACAGCAGTAACAGAAATAAAAATCACAATATACTGTTCCAGTAACCGTAAAAATTTAACTTTTTGGAGCTTGGGTCAGATAGCTAACTCCATTATTAGAAGGGCTGGTCCCTGTGCCCTAGAACAGCCAAGGAAGCCCAAACTACACCAGAATTTCCCACCTGGTACGCCCTGCCAAATGTGAAACAAATAAATAAGTCGTAATAAAATAAAAAAAGGGATCACCCAGCCTCCAGGGGGTCCCATCAGGCCAGCGCATTACTGGGGCTCTGATGCAGGCAGACCTGTTGTGAGGGTGTAGTATGATATGCCGGCAGTCGGGCTCCCGGCGGCCAGCATACCGGCGCCGGAATCCCGACCGCCGGCATACCGACAGCTTTGCGAGCGCAAATGAGCCCCTTGCGGGATCACTGTGCTCGCCACGCTACGGGCATGGTGGCGCGCTACGCTCGCCACGCTATCTATTCTCCCTTCAGGGGGGGTCGTGGACCCCTAAGAGGGAGAAAAGCTGTTATTATGCCGGCGGTCGGGATTCCGGCGCCGGTATGCTGGTCGTCGGGAGCCCGGCTGCCGGCAAACTGAAGACCACCCCTGTTGTGACACCCTTAGGCATGTGCATGTAAAAATAATAGCAGCTGTACAATCCTGATTATGTACCATAAGAATTTATTTATACAAGTTTAATAAAGCAGTACAGCCACGTCCAAAACTTTGGAGAATAACACAAATATTAATTTTCACAAAGTCTGTGGCCTCAGTTTTTATGATGGCAATTTGCACATACTCCAGGATGTCATGAAGACTGATTAGATACACTGCAATTCATTGCAAAATCCCTCTTTGCCATGGCAATGAACTTAGGGCCTAATTCAAGGCTGATTGCAAAACAACATTTTCCTCTAATGAGCAAAACCAGGTGCACTCCAGGTGGGGCAGATATAACATGTGCAGAGAAAGTAAGATTTGGCGGGTTATATTGTTTCTGTGCAGGGTAAATATTGCTGCTTTATTTTTACACTGCAATTTAGATTTCAGTTTGAATACACCCCACCCATATCTATCTCTCTCTGCATATGTTATATCTTCCCCACCTGCAGTGCACATGGTTTAGCCCATTAGAGGTAAATGTTGTTTTGCAATCAACCTTGAATTAGGCCCTTAATCCGTAACAACATTTCCACTGCATTTCTGCCCTGCCACAAAAGGACCAGCTGACATTATGTCAGTGATTCTCTCTTTAACACAGTTAAGAATGTTGATGAGGACAAGGCTGGAGATCACTCGGTCATGCTGATTGAGTTAGAATAACAGACTGGAACCTTTAAAAGGAGGGTGGTGCTTGAAATCATTGTTCCTCTTTTAACCATAGTGCAGTTATCATTGCTTTGCACAAAAAGGGCTTCACAGGAAAGGATTTTGCTGCTAGTAAGATTGCACCTAAATCAACCATTTATTGGATCATCAAGAACTTCAAGGAGAGAGGTTCGATGGTTGCGAAGAAGGCTTCAAGGTGCCCAAGAATGTCCAACAAGCGACAGGGCCATCTCCTAAAGTTGATTCAGCTGTGGGTTCGGTGCACCACCAGTGCAGAGCTTGCTTAGGAAGTGTGCATCTGCATGCACAGTGAGACGAAGCAGCAAAGAAGCCACTTTTCTCCAGGAAAAACATCAGGGACAGACTGATATTCTGCAAAAGGTACAGGGATTGGACTGCTGGGGACTGTTGCGGGCATCTGGAAAAACGCTTGTCCGGAGAAGGAAAGGTGAGCACTACCATCAGTCCTGTGTCATGCCAACAGTGAAGTATCCTGAGACCATTCATGTATGGAGTTGCTTCTCAGCCAAGGGAATGGGCTCACTCACAATTTTGCCTAAGAACACAGCCATGTATAATGGTACTAAAATATCCTCCAAGAGCAACTTCTCCCAACCATCCAAGAACAGTTTGGTGACAAACAATTCATTTTCCAGTATGATGGAGCACCTTGCCAAAAAGCAAAAGTGATAACTAAGTTACTCTGTGAACAAAACATTGAAATTTTGGATCCATGGCCAGGAACTCCCCAGACCTTAATCCCATTGAGAACTCGTGGTCAATTGTCAAGAGGCAGGTGGACAAACAAAAACCCATGAATTCTGACAAACTCCAGGCATTGATTAGGCAAGAATGAGCAGCCATCAGTCAGTATGTGGCCCAGAAGTTGATTGACAGCATACCTGGGTGAATTGCAGAGGTCTTGTAAAAGAAGGGGTTAACACTGCAAATATTGACTCTTTGCATAAACTTAATGTTATTGTCAATAAAAGCCATTGACGCTTATGAAATGCTTGTAATGTATACCATAGTAACATCTGACAAAAAGGTCTTAAACCTGAAGCAGCAAACTTTGTGAAAACCAATACTTGTGTAATTCTCAAAACTTTTGCCCATCGCTTTACAGAACTTCTCACATAAGGGCAGATGTATTAAGCCTGGAGAAGTGATACAGCAGTGATAAAGCAGTGATAAGTGGAAGGTGATAACGCACCAGCCAATAATTAAAAGTTTGAAACATGACAGTTGGGAGCTGATTGGCTGGTGCATTATCACCTTTCATTTATCATTGTCTGAGTTCACATTGATGACACCTGTCATTTATAAGCATGTGTGTACATCAGGCAATGATGTTCCTAGTTCCATTGAGATAATGTTTAAAAACAACCAAAAAGATTGGTCTGTGAGAATCATAGTAAAGTGACTGCTCCAGCGCAAAGAAGATTCAATTATTGAAACAATTTGTTATATTAAACATGTAGCCAGTTTATTTTGCTCAGAAATATTGTCATGTCTCCGCCGCGGCCGCCGGGCTTGTCCCTCCGAGGCTGCTGGCTGCCCGGGCGGCCGTCCCCGCTGGCGGTTTCTGTCACCCGGCGCTCCGTCCGGCGTCCATAGGGTGGACGTCGCGGGCGCGTCCGATGTCTCTGGGGACGGGTGACGTCATCAGCACCTCTCCAATCAGGGGCTGGCGGGAAGTACAAATCCAGACACCGGGCAGAGCTCCGGCGCCTGAGTATCATCGCTACTACCGTACCTGTGATCTCCAGAGCTCCCGTGCTTCCAGCATCCCGTGCTTCCAGCATCCCGTGCTTCCAGCGTCCCGTGCTTCCTGCGTCCCGTGCTTCCAGCGTCCCGTGCCTCAGCGCCTCCGTGCCTTCAGCACCTCCGTGCCTCAGCACTCAGCACCTCCGTGCCTCAGCACTCAGCACCTCCGTGCCTCAGCACCTCCGTGCCTCTAGCACCTCTGTGCCTCAGCACTCAGCACCTCCATGCCTCAGCACTCAGCACCTCCGTGCCTCAGCACTCAGCACCTCCGTGCCTCCAGCACCTCCGTGCCTCAGCACTCAGCACCTCCGTGCCTCAGCACCTTCATGCCTCAGCACTCAGCACCTCCGTGCCTCAGCACCTTCGTGCCTCAGCACTCAGCACCTCCGTGCCTCAGCACCTTCGTGCCTCAGCACTCAGCACCTCCGTGCCTCAGCACTCAGCACCTCCGTGCCTCAGCACCTCTGTGCCTCCAGCACCATCGTGCCTCCAAGCACCTCAACGTCTCTAAGCGCCTCAGCGCCTTCAAACACCTCAGTACCTCTAGCATTTCAGTGCCTCTAGCACCTCCGTGCCTCCAGCACCTCAACATCGTTCACAGTAAGCTTTTGGTACTCTCCACCAATTCACCAGCACCTTTACAAGTCTTGTCTTTCAGGAAACCTTCAAGCATCCACCCGTGCCTCCTGCCTACCGTCCTAAACCTGTATGAGGAAGACCTACATCCGGCCATCTCTACTGCGACCCAGTAGCGGTTCCTCTTCCCGGTCACCGGAAGAAACCCCGAGTCCACAACACTTCCAAACCAGGTCAGTGATAGTATACTCAGGCTCCATGGACCTGGGGATCGGAACACAGAGTCGAGTGCCATCCAAAGTTTGGCTTCCCGAGTTCAGTCTCAAGAGGCGACACAGGGTCAGGTGATGCAATATCTTCAGGAATTATCCGGCCGATTGGATCAAATTCAAGCATCCTTAGCCTCCGCAATACCGGCTCCAGTTCCCGTAACTGCTCCAGTTGCTGTTTCCAGTAATGTCCAGCCTCCGGCTGGTACCAGGTCACGTCTTCAGCTTCCTACTCCTTCCCGCTATAATGGGAACCCAAAGAATTGCCGTGGTTTTCTAAATCAGTGCGAGGTGCACTTCGAGCTGCTCTCTCATAACTTCCCTACGGATCGCTCTAAGGTAGCGTATATCATTTCCCTGCTTGAAGGGTCAGCGTTGGATTGGGTGTCTCCGTTATGGGAACGATCTGATCCCGTGGTTTCCAACTACACCAACTTCATCACGTCCTTTCGAAGAATCTTCGGCGAGCCCGGTAGGATGACCACTGCTTCTTCCAACTTGCTCTGTGTTCGTCAAGGCTCCCGTTCCGTGGGTCAGTACGTGGTTCATTTCCAGACCATTGCCTCTGAATTGCGCTGGAATAATGATGCTCTGAGGGCTGCCTTCTGGAACGGTCTCTCCGACCGGCTGAAAGATGAGTTGGTCACAAGGGATCTGCCGGATCCATTATAAGAGTTGATTTCCCTTTGCGTCAAGGTGGATCTTCGGATGCAGGAGCGTGGAAGAGAACGTAGCCGTTCAGATCGTTCCAGGTTCCGGAATCCTACTCCTAGACCGGTGACTGTGCCTAGCTTGGACGAACCCATGCAAATTAACCGATCCCGACTGTCTCCGGAAGAACGACAGCGTCGTCGTGAGGGTAAACTTTGCCTTTACTGTGGAGCCGCAGACCATTTCCTCAAGTTTTGTAAATCCCGTCCGGGAAATGGGCAGGCCTAGCTTGTTCCGGAGGAGTCAAGCTGGGGGTCACTACTGAATCTTCTCCAATTTTGGACTGTTTGCTTCCTGTAACTTTAATCACCAATTCAGTCTCCAAGTCTTGTGAAGCCCTGTTGGATTCCGGAGCTGCGGGGAACTTCGTTTCTTCCTCCTGTGTCCAAAGCATGGATTTAAAGTTACAGCCTATCGAGCGGCCTATTTCGTTGACGGCTGTCAATGGTACTAGGATTTCCAAGGGTCTCATAATGTGGCGCACGGAGCCAGTTAAGCTGCAGGTCGGGGCTCTACATCAAGAAAGTCTGGAACTCTTGGTGATTCCAGAAATGCATCACGATCTGGTCCTTGGAATGCCTTGGCTTAAAATTCATAATCCCCACATTGACTGGAAGTCTTCTCAAATTCTGTCTTGGAGTTCCTTTTGTCACACTAACTGTCTCACTACCGTTTGTACGCTCCGTGTCTCTTCTAAGACGGATGAAGAGCATATTCCGGAGGCGTATCAAGGGTTCAAAGATGTGTTTTCGGAACAGGCAGCTGATCTGTTACCACCTCATAGGCCTTGGGACTGCCCTATTGACCTTGTCCCAGGGAAGACGCCACCTCGTGGTCGCACATATCCCCTGTAACTTCCCGAGACTCAAGCTATGTCGGACTATATTAAGTCCAATCTGCTCAAGGGATTAATTCGCTCCTCTTCCTCCCCTGCTGGAGCGGGCTTCTTTTTCGTGAAGAAGAAGGACGGGGGGTTGAGACCATGTATCGACTACCGCAGCTTAAACGATATCACCATCAAGAATAAATACCCCTTGCCACTAATCACAGAGTTATTTGATAGGGTTCATGGCGCCCGCTTTTTCTCCAAACTCGACTTGAGGGGAGCTTATAATCTTATATGCATCCGAGAAGGGGATGAATGGAAGACCGCCTTCAATACCCGGGATGGGCATTACGAATACCTGGTGATGCCGTTCGGCCTTAGTAATGCTCCTGCTGTTTTCCAGGGATTCGTCAATGAAATCTTCCGAGACATGTTATATCAAAGTGTTGTGGTATATTTGGACGACATACTGATTTTTTCCAAAAATCTTGTTGAACACAGGACTCAAGTCAAAGAAGTGCTCCACCGTTTACGAAAGAATCATCTCTATGCTAAGCTCTCCAAATTTACCTTCGAAGTAACATCAATTCCGTTCCTCGGTTATATCATCTCGGGGACGGAGCTTCACAAGGATCCGGAGAAGCTCTCTGCCATTCGTGACTGGACTCAGCCTCTCTCTTTAAAAGCAATACAAAGATTCCTGGGCTTTGCGAATTACTACAGGAAATTCGTTAGAGGTTTCTCCACCATTGTTGCACCCATTACTGCCTTGACGAGAAAGGGCTCTAATCCGAGTTTGTGGCCTCCCGAAGCCATTGAGGCCTTTTCCCACTTGAAGTTAGCTTTCATGTCCGCTCCAGTTCTCCAACAACCAAATTTCGATGAACCTTTCTTCCTAGAGGTTGACGCATCTTCAGTCGGAGTTGGGGCCGTTCTCTCTCAGTACTCCTCTGATAAGAAATTACATCCGTGTGGCTTCCACTCTCGTAAATTCTCTCCGGCCGAACGAAATTACACTATTGGAGACCAGGAACTTTTGGCAATTAAATCCGCCTTGTAA
Source organism: Pseudophryne corroboree (assembly GCF_028390025.1). Classification (NCBI taxonomy): domain Eukaryota; kingdom Metazoa; phylum Chordata; class Amphibia; order Anura; family Myobatrachidae; genus Pseudophryne; species Pseudophryne corroboree. The sequence goes on along the minus strand of NC_086447.1, from coordinate 271,163,549 downwards.
GAGTGGAGATATCTCTTGGAGGGGGCTAAACATGTGTTTACCATTTACACGGATCACAAAAATTTGTTGTATATCAAATCCGCACAATGCTTGAATCCTCGCCAAGCGAGATGGGCACTTTTCTTTACTCGATTTTCTTTTGTTATCAAGTACCGGGCCGGGATTCTCAATGCTAAAGCGGATGCGCTGTCCCGTTCACAGATTTCCACAGACGAGGATGAATCTTTCGAGCAGAGTTTAATTCTAAATCCAATTTCTGTCTCTGCTGATTTAACTACTCCAGCTCCTCCTCCGGGAAGAATGTCCGTACCAGCTAGATTCCGGCCAAGAGTTCTACAGTGGGCCCATAACTCCAAGTTTTCCGGTCATCCCGGTGCCCAGAAGATGTACAAGTTTCTGCAAAGGTCTTACTGGTGGGACACCATGAGGAAAGATGTACAGGATTACGTTAATTCTTGTCCACAGTGTACACAACATAAATCTCCTCGCCTGCCTCCTGCTGGGTTGCTTCGTCCTCTACCTATCCCTGTGAGACCCTGGACTCACATTTCCATGGACTTCATCACTGACTTGCCCTGTTCCAAAGGTTGCAACACCGTCTGGGTGATCGTCGACCGTTTTTCGAAGATGGCACACTTCGTTCCATTGACTGGTCTACCGACAGCTCCGAAACTAGCTCTACTATTCATCCAAGAACATTTTCAGTTGCACGGGTTGCCTCAGGAAATAGTCTCTGATCGTGGGGTACAGTTCACCGCAAGGTTTTGGAAAGCCCTCTGCTCGGCCTTACAGATTAAACTTGTTTTCATCCGCTTATCATCCCCAAACGAATGGACAAACGGAACGAGTCAATCAAGATCTAGAGACTTTCCTTCGTCTTTATCTCTCCCCTTCACAGGACAGCTGGGTGGAGTTGTTACTTTGGGCGGAGTTTGCCCATAACCATTCATTTCATTCTTCCACTGGTGAATCTCCATTCTTCGTCAACTATGGGTTCCATCCACGTGTTCCGGAATTACCAAGTCTTCCAATAGAAGAGGTTCCAGCTGTAACGTCCACTCTACTACACTTCGGACAAATTTGGCGTGGGATACATGCTAGTCTTAGAAAAGTTTCTGTCTGATACAAGATCTACGCCGATAAGAAATGACGAGCCGCTCCTCAATACAAGGTTGGTGATAGGGTATGGCTGTCCACACGTAATCTCCGCTTAAAGGTGCCCACTATGAAGTTTGCTCCAAGATTCATCGGTCCTTACCCTGTGCTACAAGTCCTGAATCCTGTGGTCTGTAAGTTGGGTTTACCTTCTCACCTGCGTATTCCAAATGCCTTCCATGTTTCTCTTCTTCGCCCTCTTGTCCTTAATCGTTTTCATTCAAAGTCCTCTAGTACCACCTCGGTGGAAGCTGAAACAGGAACAGACTTCGAGATCAAAACAATTCTGGACTCTCGTTACCTTCACAAGAATTTGCAATATCTGGTGGAATGGAAAGGGTACGGTCCGGAGGAGAGAAGTTGGATAAAGGCTTCTGAGGTCTCGGCTCCTCGGCTAGTCCGGATTTTCCATTCTAGACATCCTACAAAACCGGGGAAGTGTCCAGGGGCCACTCCTAGAGGAGGGGGTACTGTCATGTCTCCGCCGCGGCCGCCGGGCTTGTCCGTCCGAGGCTGCTGGCTGCCCGGGCGGCCGTCCCCGCTGGCGGTTTCTGTCACCCGGCGCTCCGTCCGGCGTCCATAGGGTGGACGTCGCGGGCGCGTCCGACGTCTCTGGGGACGGGTGACGTCATCAGCGCCTCTCCAATCAGGGGCTGGCAGGAAGTACAAATCCAGACGCCGGGCAGAGCTCCGGCGCCTGAGTATCATCGCTATTACCGTACCTGTGATCTCCAGAGCTCCCGTGCTTCCAGCATCCCGTGCTTCCAGCATCCCGTGCTTCCAGCATCCCGTGCTTCCTGCATCCTGTGCTTCCAGCATCCCGTGCATCCTGTGCTTCCAGCGTCCCGTGCCTCCGTGCCTCAGCATTTCCGTGCCTCAGCGTCTCCGTGCCTTCAGCACCTCCGTGCCTCAGCACCTCCGTGCCTCAGCACCTCCATGCCTCAGCACTCAGCACCTCCGTGCCTCAGCACTCAGCACCTCCGTGCCTCAGCACCTCCGTGCCTCCAGCACCTCCGTGCCTCAGCACTCAGCACCTCCGTGCCTCAGCACCTCTGTGCCTCAGCACCTTCGTGCCTCAGCACTCAGCACCTCCGTGCCTCCAGCACCTCTGTGCCTCAGCACTCAGCACCTCCGTGCCTCAGCACCTTCGTGCCTCAGCACTCAGCACCTCAGCACTCAGCACCTCCGTGCCTCAGCACTCAGCACCTCTGTGCCTCAGCACCTCCGTGCCTCCAGCACCATCATGCCTCCAAGCACCTCAACGTCTCTAAGCGCCTCAGCGCCTTCAAACACCTCAGTACCTCTAGCATTTCAGTACCTCAAGCATTTCAGTGCCTCTAGCACCTCAGTGCCTCTAGCACCTCAGTGCCTCCAGCACCTCAACATCGTTCACAGTAAGCTTTTGGTACTCTACACCAATTCACCAGCACCTTTACAAGTCTTGTCTTTTAGGAAACCTTCAAGCATCCACCCGTGCCTCCTGCCTACCGTCCTAATCCTGTATGAGGAAGACCTACATCCGGCCATCTCTACTGCAACCCAGCAGCGGTTCCTCTTCCCGGTCACCGGAAGAAACCCAGAGTCCACAACACTTCCAAACCAGGTCAGTGATAAATATTTACTCATGAAGATTATAAATGATTGCATATTATGATAATGATGTAAATAACGATCACAGTAGATAGTTATATTTTGCTACCAACACAGCAAAACATAATTCCCAATATAGCAAAGTACAATATGCCTTACAAAACAGTACTTTGGTAGGCATTAAAACCTGTCTGCCTATTTATTGTAGATGGATTGTCCCAACATATGTTAGTCCTGAGAATGTCTCTACTACATTACTGTACCTACAAGATATTTGTTTTGCAATATTTAATACAACAATATAAAATTTTAGATTTTTCTAGTAATATAATTTTTTCTAATATTGTCTCACCGGTCACTGTCTAATAGTTTAAAATCATAAACCCCTTAGGTAAATTCCTGTGTATGGAGAGGTGATACGATATGCAAAAATAGAGTCTGCCTAGCTTAGAGAAAACGTTAGGATTTGTGGTTCAATAAGAGTTGGATCGCTATAGGTTTTCTAATATAACTATTCGCCTGAACTAACATCATCATTGAGTACAAGGAATCCTAATTATTGTTACACATACAGAACCAATTAGCTGCCCATTTAGAACCTGAGTTGGGACAATTCATTTGTCATGTACTAGTCATTAATGATTGCACATTTGTTACTAGCGCAATGTGTATTTAGCTTTTTAAATTATAGTACAATGATCTTGGGAATTCATTTATATCCTATTTCTAAACCTGTAAAGTTGAAGACATGTAAATTTCCTAATTTAGATAGAAATCCCAAATTACCCACAATAAACATGTAGCAATCCTTCTTTACCGGCATTCATATATAAGCATAGAGCCAGAGTCTACTCACCTTAGACGGCCACTAGAGAGAAGGAATCCCATAAGGAGATTGCACACCCGCCCCTTCTCTTTTTATATGCCTCTGCTTTCATTCCATGTCTTTAGTGATTTAAGCAGTGGAACTAAGCAGGTTTGTTAAAATAGTAAGACAAGGGAATATTGGGCTACATAGGAGTTCTTGAAAGTAAAGAAATTGACAGGTAAGAACATACTGTACATTGCTTATTTCTTTGACACAACACGGCAGCCCTAACTATTGGGATGTACCCAAGAAATCAAAATGGGCCGGGGTTTTAGCATAGAAATCAATCAAACAATGACCGTAGACAAAGGCTTATTGATCAATAACTTGAAGAATTGCATATGCCCTGAATTACCGAATACGCTAGTTATTTACTTTGGAACAAGTGTAAGTATGGACTGGTGGCCATGTATGTGTTGGCACTTGTAGTGCTACAAAGGTGTGCATTATATTTTGATAGTCTGACCCTGGTACCCAATTTTAGGGAGGACCCCAGTGTTACGAAGCATTGGGTTAGTGCTCTATTAGTACAAGGGCCCAATCAGCAGAAAACCAGGCCCAATGTCCCATTAGATTTTACTGGCAGTTCAGCATGAGCAACATGCAATTAGGGGTCTGCAAACTGCTAAAGAACAAATGTGGTTTGAGTTTTAAGCCTTCAAACTGCAGCATTAATCAACTAAAAACTGCAGCTTACTAAACATTGTAGGATTGCAAAACATAGTTTACTAGACATTGGATTTGGTTTCTCCTTTGCGTGACTGAACCTCTTTCACACCTCCTGGATGGTCCTGGGTTATTAATACAGGACGCTTAGAGACGATGCCTTTCTACAAGCATCCTCAGCCCACCAATCAGAAGCCTTTTAAGCATGGCCCGGGTCATGTATGACCTAGGTCTGCCTTTCACACTGCAGCTGATACAGTCAGACTCGGGAATAAGCCTGGTCATGGACCAAGGGTGCACAATCCCTGTCGACCCTTTAACACTGAGCCAGGATGGAGGTGGTGCCGTCTTGCCACGGCAATCACCCGGGTTAGAGACTTGATGTGAAAGGGATATAAAAGTCTCTCCCATGAAAGTGATACTGATGGTGTCATAGTGGTTTGAATTCTGGAAGGCTTTCTTCTCCCAGTCTTCCAACCCCCTGTGCCTCTTTGCCACTCTCAACTCACTCCTCTGCCCACCTCCACCTCATCGCCCCTCCACACTTTCTGCTTTTGACTTTTCAACTTACTTCACATCCAAAATTGACTCCATACGTCAGGACATCACATCCCACCAGACCATCAGCAACCAGCCACCTCCTATCCCTTACCACCCCTCCACATCCTATCTGAAAAATATTTCCAGGATCAGACCCTTTCTGACCCAGGATGTTACTAAAATCCTTATTCACTCACTGGTCTTCTCCTGACTAGAATACTTTAATCTGCTCCTGACTGGCATCCCTGACAATGCCTCTCTCCACTCCAATCGATCCTCAGTGCTACAGCCCGGCTCATCTTCCTCACCAAATGCACTACGTCCACCTCCCCTCTCCTACAAGCCCTTCACTGGCTTCCCTTTCCTTTCAGAACCCAATTCAAGCATCTCACACTCGCCTACAAAGCCCTCACGGACTTCTCTTCCATTTACATCTCTGACCTTATTTTCCTTTACACTCTCACCCGTCCTCTTCCCTCTGCTAATGCACGCAGACTCTCCTGCCTACCGATTGCTTCCTACATCTTCTGATGTAGCTACGTTTCATTTACCCTGTACTTGTCCAATATTGTCTTCAATTGTAAGCCCATGTTTTCCTGTTTTGATTATCTGTTTATGTACTGTGTAATTGGTTGCTGCGGAACCCTTGTGGCGCCATATAAATAAAGGATAATAATAATAAATGAGAATAATAATAATAATGGTGCTTAGAGGTCTATTCATGCAGCAGTGAAAAGTGTGGGGAAGTGCGCCAGTGGAGAAGTTGCCCTTGGCAACCAATCAGTGTCGGGGTAACGTATATAAAATGTATTCTATAAAATTATACGTAGCAGCTCACTTCTCCACCCTCGTCACAGCTTCATGAACAGAACCCTTTGTCTCTCCGGTTTACAACTTCATACTGTTCTTCTTGTTTACCTCACAAACTTGGCTGATTAGGTTGACATCAACTTGGCACTAAATAGTTGGTTCTCAAACTGTGTGCGTAAACACCCTGGGGTGCTGCAAGGCCTTTGCTAGTGTACCTCGGGTTGGTGTTTCAGGACCAAATCAAATTATTTATAGTCAAAGAGATAGGCAAGACCAGTGCTACTGGCTGACAATCATAAAATATGTGGACAATAAGAAGAACAACTGTACACCACCCCATAATTGACCTTAAGGATTACAGGCATGCACAATTTCATAAATGTAATATCTTTTTCCAAATTTAGCAATAAAAAACTTTTATCCTAGGAGTGCCGTGAAAAAAATGCTGACATTCTAGGGTGATGTGATTCAAGAAAGTTTTGGAACCACTGCACTAAACTAAACAACCATGATTCACATTCTCTCTTTACATCTCATAAAAAATTCACTTAAAAAAAGAATAGGTTGTTTGGGGTATATAGATCTATACAATTAATATATTTAGTATAGGACATGGGATCAGTACAATTAGTACTCTTGGAATAACTTGTCATTTTATACAATCCTAATACTGTACCATGTGGAGAAGTTATAAAAATGGAAGAGGTTGCATAAATAATGTTATTGTGGTACATAAGGTGGGTAAACACCGATGCATCAGACGATCCGTGGGCCAACATATCGGGCGTCCATACACACAGAGTGATCCGGTGCACGACCGCCTGCTATGCAGCCCTCCCCAGTGCATAGTGCTGCATGGGATCTTTAGCCACTTCCCCTGATCTTTTGAACATACAGAAGTATCAGGGGAAGTGATGAATGACCCCAAGGGAGCACGCCATGCATGATATGGTGCATACACACGGAACGATTGCAACGCCCCAGGAATTCCTCGATTGTTTGACAAATTGTACCATGTGTATGCACCTTTACAGCTGCAGAGTGCATCAAGAACAGATTTACACTGTTACAACTTTTTAATAACTGCATTAATAAATACTAAAAAGAAACAGATAAGCATCCTATACAGAGGATAAATGAGGTAAAAGTGCAAAATGTTATAAAGAAATGCTTACAAATACTGTACATACAGAGAAAACATTTTGAAAGCGATTTTTTATTTTTAAACAGGGAAAGAACAAGGGGTAACAGGAAAGGGGAATGATAACAGGAGTTGGCGGTTACCTCTCAGAGACATAAGACAGTTTAACAGAATTGTCAGCTCGGGAGCTTCCTTGTAGTTTGGTCTGGAACTCGAACAGTGGGGGTGGTAATTATTAAATTGAGTACAAATAGCCCAGATATTATGGACAAAGACAAATTGTAGATATACCATACATAATTCCGGAGGGCAGCTATAGTCAGTGAATTCTCATTTTACAAGAACGTGCTATTAGACAGATCGCAGTACTTAATGGGGGTATTCAATTGTTTGAAAAGTCAGTTAGGAGTCTGTTTTTTCCTATCTAATAGACAAGAAAAAACAGACACCCAACCAACTTTTCAAGCAATTGAATTCCACCCAACGTGTCAAATACATTTCTTAAGCTGTGTTGGAAGCCCAGGCAAAGGAGGTTGATAAAAACTTGTTTCAGTCAAAACAGAAGATCTATAACATTGGGGAACACAACTTTTGGTGACAGATATATTAGACACTTTTTGAGGTATTTTGGAGGTCGTAGATTCTGAAAATGACATTAGTTTTTGTCCATCAGGTCTGCTTAACAAGATATGACATATATGCGTACAAATTTCTACATTTATACATATTATATTATACATGTAATGAATGCCAGTCAAACGAAGATCAATCCCAAGTAGACTAGAACACAAACAACAAAAATTAAAGTATGTTCATTGAGACATGTCGCTGAAACCACGTTTCTGTTATTTCCTGCAATATGTTTCTGAACATTCGTGGTGCTCCAACAGTAGTCTGCCATCATATGTGTATCCCATCGTCCATGGAACCATTCTTCCATGATCCTTATTTCCTGGTGAAATCGCTCACTCTGCTCACCGCTTACATCACTAAGTCAATGTGGGAGTAATGCACTTTGAGGCTCATGTTACAACCAAGTGTACGGAAATAAGTGAGCATAATCTTCACAAGTTCAGTGTAGTTAACTGCCTTATGGTTCCCCAGAAAAGTTTGACCATGTAAAGCACACACGCAAACATCAACAGAACATAAGCAAAATCATAAGTATAGAAATTATAAAGTAATCAGTAAGTAGAGCAATAGGTAATGATATCTAAAAACAACAACCTAGAGCTCCTAGATCAAAATGGATGGTATTTTTGGAATCAGTGTCTCACAAATACCCAGAATCAGGTCTAAAAGTCCAGGTACCATGTAAAAATATTTTGTTTTGTCCCCCAATCTAATCTACAATGGTTATTCAATGAGAAAATTTTCAAAAGTCAGACTAAGCCACTGCAACAAAGATACATTGTAAGCAACCGGGTCGGGACCAGGTACTTATAGATTAAAAGTTTATCCAACTTTTTAATTTTGCACATAGTGTAAAATAATTTGTCTGACCCTCCCCATATATCAGAGCTGTCCTCTCTTAGGGCCTAATTCAGATTTGATTGCAGCAGCAAATTTGTTAGCCAATGAGCAAAACCATGTGCACTGCGGGGAAAAGGGGGGGGGGGGGGATAGAACTTGTGCAGAGAGAGTTAGATTTGGGTGGGGTGTGTTCAAACTGAAATCTAAATTGCAGTGTAAAAATAAGGCAGCCAGTATTTACCCTGCACAGAAACAATATAACCCACCCAAATCTAACTCTCTCTGCACGTTATATCTGACCGCCTTTACGGGACATGGCAGAAGCTCTGCTGGCAGGACTCCTGTGTCCTGTGCCGGCCTCTTCTGGTGGGGTGTGAGCGCCATATCGTACCTGCTATGCGGTGTGAGGTTCTGGATACTGGGGAGTGCAGCACAGGTGTGGCTTGGTGAGGGGATACAGGGCTTTGGGAAGGAGTGGGGAAGTTGTGAATGCAGCATGGAGTAATTGAGAGAGACAGACTTTGGGGTGTGTGGGAGGAAGGAGAGAGAGAGACAGACTGTGGTGTGTGTGGGGGGAGGAAGCAGAGATACAGTATACATATTTATATATGTGTATAAATAAATATATCTTTATTAAGTTTCTTATATAGTGCAGCAAATTTAAACTTCAGTATATATATATATATATATATATATATATGCCCTGATGAAAATGCTGCTGCATTGAAATGTTGGCTGAAAGTGGCTGTCGTTGTGTGTTTTATTCCTGAGTGCTGCTGTTGAAACTTGTTTATTTATACTGTGTATACAGTATATAAAATCTAAGTGGGTTCCAGAGATATCAATGTACCGGGCCCCAAGATTTCTGTTGCCGGCCCTGGTTGCAATTACCTCTCTATCTGTCCTACATCCCTGCTGCCTTTCTATCTGTCCCTATGCCCCTACTGCCTCTCTATCTGTCCCTATGTCCCTGCTGCCTCTCTCTCTCTCTCTCTCTCTCTCTGTTTCTATGCCCAAGCTTCCTCTTTCTGTCGCTAAGTCCCTGCTGCCTATCTCTATCCTTATGTCTTTGCCGGCACACTCTCTCTGTGTCCCTGCCGCCACTCTCTCTGTCTCTATGTCCCTGCTGACATTTTCTCTCTGGTTTGGGGGGCCCCTTAAAAATGTTGCTATGGGATCCACAAAGTTCTAATCACGCCCCTGCCTCTATATAAATATGGTGCTGATTCAGAGGTGGGCGCTAATGGCACCTCTGCAGAATTATGCAAAAGCTACATGAGGTGTATTAAGTAAATAAGTAACCCAGGTTTCTGTGATGCGCTGCTACATCTGAAGGGGCAGCACGGGATCATCTGCATGCACATAGGACATCTAGTAACCCTGAGGTTACTCAGGATGTTGCTGGACCAGATCTGCGTGTGTGCAGTGCCGTGCCTGCTCATGTGCAGATCATTAAACATCAAAGATTTATTGAAATATCAGAATCAAGCTCTATATGTGTAACCAAACATCTCCCCTATTAGCTAATAACACTGTTTTGTAACATGACTTTTTTCATTTATCTGAGCCATGCCAGTTCAGGAACTCCAACAGCACATTGTGTCCTGCTGCATTACAACATGGAGGTGCAAGAGAAAACCTGAGATTTGGGAACTACCATAAGTGTCCAATATGTGCTCAGCTGGGCAAGGGAGAGATGTAGCAAACCTTCTAAACAGTTTGTTGTCCATACCAACCATACCAATCAGTTATCAAATATATTCTATAAAATGATAGCTAGAACCTGGTTGGTTGCTATGGGCATTGTATGGTAGTCACTGGGATGCTCCTTGCATTGAATATCTGTCACTAGAATGGTAGAGGGAGGCATTGTGATTTATTTTTTCTTTTACAGCGCAAGGAAAAATGTGAGACCAGTCGGTGTTTAACAATGGATGAGACCCCAGCCAGAATTATCTATTTTATAGTGATCTTTTACCAGGTTGGTGCTAATCATTGTAATTCCCAGCTGTTGGATTAAGTAGTAATAATCATTTAATGTGTCTACTTGTCACCCTGGTGTGCTGACTCTGCCTACCAGTACAGTGCCTCACCTACCGGTGTGATCACCCACTGTGACACAATGTTTCTGCTGAGGCCACTTTAAGTTCTCAATCTGCCCTTGTCTGGCATAGAAGAAGCATGAATGATAAATCAAAGTAAATGTACCAGGAGGGTATTGACAAGCCATTAGAAAGTTATCGGAAGATGGAAACCCTTTTTAACATTATCTTATACTGTGAATTTCTTACCCTGTTTCCAAGACAAAGATATTGTCAATTATTAAGTTAACTTGTTAATTAAGTAAAAGGGAGACATGATATTTTCCGGGAGATGTATCAAGCCACGGAGAGAGATAAAGTTGGTTATTTGCCCAAAGCAAATGACGTTTCTAACTACATGTATCATTTCATGTACTGTGCTGGATAAGTGACACAAGATGATTGGGTGCTTTGGACATTTCCACTTTCTCTCTCTACAAGGCTTGATACATCTCCCCAAGAGTGCTGTATATAAAATGTATGTCTAGCTGCTATACAGCAGTGCAGGAGCACCAGCAGGACAGTGGAGTAATAATTTGCGGACCCTGTTAAATTATCATGCAATGAAGAACGGAAACTCAGTAAATGAATACATAAAACATTTTTAGTTTATGCTAAAATATAAAATATAAAAAATGTATTAAGAAGAATATTTAACAACTAATATTTGTGAGACAACTCAGAAAACAGTCGGTTTTGGAGGCTGCCCGCAAATATTAAACAGCCTCTGAATGTATGTATTGGGGGATGCAATAGATCTTGAAGATATCTGCTGCATTCGTCCTATTGTGATTGCAAAGCATACACCAAAAGTTTCTACGGCAGTTGGTAAACTGCGAAACTCACCAAGAATGTGAAGCATTTCTGAGCTTGGCCCGACAGCTAATGCTATTTCTAACTGGCGTTTGTATCTCATGGGCTACATTATGCAATTCTTCACAGGAGAAGGATCCTTGGGATCCCTCTGCATTACTGTATGCACTCACAGGCACAGTCTGACAAATGCACATGTGAAGTAGACCCAGAAGTAAAGTGATCGCATTAGTGATTATTTTACTTCTTATACATTGCAGGGATGGGCATGAGATTGGTACTCATTATGGCATAAAAGCTACACCTCGGAACTCACAAAGAGTCATCCTTCAGCACGCAGGAGAGGAAAAAAACCCTTGGGGGCAAACCTCTGGGGAACAATGGCCTTAAGATTGCCCTTCCCTCTAGGCCTTAAGAGGTGTACTAATAGGGGGATCAGTATGATATCCCAATGCCGGGATCCCAGTGCAATAAAGGCTGACAGGGGTGAGGAAGGGGTGTTTTCCCCTCTCCCCACCCACTTAACCCTCCCTGTCCGCAGCCTAACACTGACCTCCCCTTTGTGCCTAACACTAACCCCGCGGAGATGCCTAATCCTAACCACTATCCCCACTGCCTAACCCTAACCCACCCTACCCGCAGCCTAACCCTAACCTCTCCCCACCCGCAGCCTAAACCTAACCCCCCTGGGAGCTATGGCTAATGGGAGGGATAGAATACTTACCTATACCTACCTATACTTGCCAAAGGTCAACTGCTGCAGATACTTAGAGGAAAAGATGAAAAAATATTATTAGTGGATGAACAAGCAGAGAGACAAACTGCAAACTGTGGTGTGGTTGTATGGAGAAAAATACCTCTATGTAAATATGTTACTCTAACTATTGAAGACATGGAAAATTCCTAAAATAAGGACAATTAACCCAAAGGGCTAGTTGTTTTTATATAGTACACACATTGGGGGGAAAAGTTCTTTTTTATAGTAATAAGTGGGTACCTTCAGAATAGAAATTTGACCAGTAAATAATAAAAGCTATAAATTGCCAACATTTAGGGGGCAATCCAATTAGGTACGAGTTGCCATTGCTGCAATGTTTCAACATCGGCAACGGCAACCAAACTCGCACTCCTTGTGGCCAGATAGGGCTGTAGGCACTTTTGAGTGAGTTTAGGCTGCCGGAAAGTGCGGCTGTTGTAAGACAAACTCACACCTAATTAAAATAACCCCTTAGTTGTTAAATGTGATAAAATAGTAAAATATAATGGTGTAATTGTGAGCCTGATTCAGTTGTGGTTGTTAAAGCGATCGTTGCTACAATCTTTTGCCATTCGCAATTGCATCACAGTCTACCCTGACTGAGTCTGAGCAGTCGTAGGCTGAGCAAGTTTCCTAGACACAGAGGGCTCTCCAGCATCAACACAGGTCGTGATGGGTAATTTATACACGTGCATGGAAAGGTGTTTGAACAGAAATGACATGCCTGTGTACAGTTAGCCACCCCTGTTACCACCCCAAATTCCGACTTCCTGTCAGTCACTTTGCAATGGGATCCTCTATGTGAGTTAATATATCTGCCCCCAGTTCATTGATAAAAAGGTCACCCAGTTAACTATCTCCAGAGGAGTGGCTCTTCCAGTTTTGACATTAGGGGAAATGAACAGAGAACAATAGGCCCCCCACTACTACTGTGGACATTATGTGTATAAGTGGCACTACTACTGTGCGCATCATATGTATAAGAGGCATTACTACTGTTGACATTATACATATAAGGGGCACTACTGTGGACATAATGCGTATAAGCAGTACTACTACTGTGGACATTATTTGTAAGGGGCATTACAACTGTGGACATTATGTGTATAGGGGCACTACTACTGTGGGCATTATGTGTATATAAGGAGGTACTATTACTGTGGGGATTATGCATATAAGGGGCTTATTACTGTGGACATTAGGCATATAAGCTGCACTACTGTGCGCATCATGTGTATAAGGGGCATTACAACTGTTGACATTATGCATATAAGGGGCACTATTGTGGGCATAATGTTTATAAGCAGCACTACTACTATGGGCATTATTTGTAAGGGGTATTACTACTGTAGGCATTATGTGGTTAATGGGCACTACTGTGTAGCATAATGTGACTAGGGGGCGCTACTGTGTAAAGTAATGTGAATAAGGGACACTACTATGTGGCATACTATGAATCAGGGGCACTACGTGTGGTGTAATGTAAATAAGATTTGATGTGTGACATAATTTGAATTTGGAGTATTATTGTGTGGTGACGCCCCATCTTTGTGAGACCACACTGCTTTTTCAGCCAGCTAGCTGTCACTTTATGGGAGGGTTCAAATTTATAATTTGCAGGGGGCGCCAAACACCTTAGCACCACCGCTGCCCCCACACCAACTGTATGTCCCATACTGAGCTGCCCCCTTCTGCATGATTTGTATTGTCCAATCTCCCCACCATAGTCTCTGTTTTGTACTGTGCTCTCAATACCCCCACCACACACACACACACACATTTACACAAGTATGGTAACTTACCTCCTGCATGTTATCCTCTAGTCCTTACTGCCTCTGGGACCCCCCCCCCCCCTCCGTCATCTTCAACTGACACTTTGCAGATCTCTTTGCCGGCCACCCGACACTCTGCAAATCTCTTTGTCAGAACTTTGCCAGATGATGATCTAAACAACCATAATTTTTTGGTCAGACATACGATGTGTATAATTGTACTACTACATTTTGTTATGTACTTTCAATTTTATTCATTTGCAATTTATCTATTTTATTGACTTCTTCACCCTAAATCAAGATCATGTCTCATAAAGACCCAAGATATCTGCTCCAGGTTTTATCTTCCCTAGTGCTAGGACCATGTTAGCACCATACAATACCCACAGTGTGCAGGTTACAGTCATAATTATAGAGCTACTGTAACTATCCTTTATATTAGAAATGACATTATGTGTATAAGAGGCACTACTTCTGTGGGCTTTATGTGTATAAGGGGCACTACTGCTATGTGCATTATGTGTAAGGGGCACTACTACTGTGGGCATTATGTGTATAAGGGGCACTACTACTGTGAGCATTATGTGTAAGGGGCACTACTACTGTGGGCATTATATGTAAAAAGGGCACTACTCTGGGAATTTTGTGTGTATAAGGGGCACTACTGTGGTCATTATGTATAAAAGGCATAACTATGGGCATTGTGTATAAAGCATTATGTATAAAGGGCACCACTGTGTGGCATTAGGTATACAAGGGCCACTACTACTGTGGATATTATGTGCATAGGGGCACTACTACTGTGGGCATTATGTGTATAGGGTCACTACTACTGTGTGCATAATGTGTATTGGGGGCACTACTACTGTGGACATTATGTATATAAATGGCAATACGACTGTGGACATTATGTGTTTAGGTGGCACTACTACTGATTGCATTATGTGTATAAGTGGCACTACTACTAAGTGCATCATGTGCATAAGGGGAATTACTACTGTTTTCATCAGGCACATCCAAACTGAGACCCTCCAGCTGTTGTGAAACTACATATCCCAGCATGCCATGACACAGTTTTGCTGTCAGAGAATTCTAAAACTGTGTCAGTGCATGCTGGTATGTGTAGTTTCTCAACAGCTGGAGGGCTGCAGTTTGGACATGCCTGGTCTACATTATGCATATAAGGTGCACTACTGGGGGCATAATGTGTATAAGCAGCACTACCACTGTGGGCATTATTTGTAAGGGGTATTACTACTGTGGGCATTATATGTATAATGAGTATTACTGTGTAGCATAACTTGACTAGGGCGCGCTACTCTGAGACATAATGTGAATAAGGGATAGTACTATGTGGCATACTATGAATCAGGGCCACTACGTGCAGTGTAATGTGAATAAGATAGTGCTTTTGTGAGGCGTAATTTGAATTGGGAGTACTATTGTGTGGCCACAACCCTTCTTTGAGAGACTACACCCTTTTTAGGCAGCTTGCTGTCACTTTGCAAAGTATGGGAGGGCTCAAATTTATAGTTTGCAAGGGGGTGCCGAACACCCTAGCACCGCCCCTGCCCCCACACCATCTGTATGTCCTATACTAAGCTGCCCCTTTCTGCATGTTTTGTATTGTCCACTCTCACCCACCATAGGGGTATATTCAATAAGAGTCGGATCCATTCCGACATGCATTTTTGGGAGTGGATCGGATAAGCCCTGTTCAATAAAGTGGCTAAATCTGACTGTCGGATTTGAGCCTAAGCCGACTGTTGGATTTGGCCGGCATCCGTGCAGCTGCTTTCAACAGCTCCGTGTGTGTAAGATCACAGGGAGCTGCTGGAGGGAGCCGCACATCACAGCACTCAACCGTGTATCCCAGTGCCAGCCGGGTAGCGCTGCAGTGGGGATGCCCATCAGGTACCTGCATGCCCTGCTGCCCCTAGCCTGCCGCCCCACTCACCATAGCCCACTGCACCGCTCCCCCGTCTCCTCACCTTAATCCGACTTTTTTTTAAAGTTGGATTGAGATTGTCGGAAACGGGGCCAAAACCTGTCGCATTTGGCCTTGTTTCTGGCAGAAGCAGGAATTCCCGACTTGTCGGGGAAAAACAGCCCATATTGAATAGGTCGGAAACCCCTTCCGAACGAAATCTGTCGGAAGCTGCCATCTTTCAGACAAGACGGCAGCTTCCGACAGCTAGTGCATACACCCCATAGTCTCTGTTTTGTACTGTGCTCTCAATACCCCCACCACACACACAATTACACAAGTATGGTAAGATGCACAATACTACTGTGTCATCATGTGTATAAGGGGCATTACTACTGTTGACATTATGCTTAGGGGCACTACAGTAGGCATAATGTGTATAAGCACCATTACTACTGTGGGCATTTTTTGTAAGGGTCATTACTACTGTGGGCATTATGTGTATAATGGGCACCACTGTGTAGCATAATCTGACTAGGGGGCGCTACTGTGTGACGTACTGTGAATAAGGGATGCTACCATGTGGTGTACTATGAATCAGGGGCGCTACGTGCGGTGTAATGTGAATAAGATTGTGCTTTTGTGTGGTGTAATTTGAACTGGGAGTACTATTGTGTGGCCACGCCCCTTCTTTGTGAGACCACACTCCCTTTTCAGGCAGCTTGTGCACTTTACAAAGTATGGGAGGGCTCAAATTTATAGTTTGCAAGGGGGTGGCGAACACCCTAGCACCGCCGTTGCCCCCACACCACACTGAGCTGCCTCCATATGCCTGTGTCCTATACTACTAAAGGACTGGATTAGATTCCGAACAGGTATGAGATCATTACAAACGATACTATTACCAGTGTATCTAAAATGTCTTGGCAAAATGCCACATTAAATTAAACCGGTGCTGCACCCAGAAGTCAGTAATAAATTACTGTATACCTTATAGCAGAAAGAAGAAAAAAAATTTCTTTGTGGGCACACTCTTGTTTCAATGTAATAAGTTTCAATATGACGATATGGAAATTAAAACTTCACTTTTAATAACGTAGCTTAAAATATAAATCTACTACTACATGTGGACATAACAAACATATGACATAACAATGGTTAAAAAAAAGGCGATTGGCAGCAGGACTATAAATTGTCCGAAGTGTCTATCCCCCGTTAATTGGGAGATCCCCAGCGGTAAGAGGCCCCGTGGAAAAAAATTATGTGGGAATCAAATCTTCAGCACCACTGAAGATTAATAGGACCGATAGGTAATGGGATATCGGGAATCGCAGAGGGCAGATGAAAGAAAAAGTATGATTCTGCTTTCAATGTTAGACTGGAGTTGTTCCTAGATTTTCAACCTACTGCACCGAGTCTTCCCTGGTAGTCACCAACCAGGTACTGACCTGGCCCTCTAATGTTTAGCTTCCAAGATCGTACGAGAGTGGGCACTAGCAGTGAGGTATAAAAGTAGGTTATGAGTGTTAACATGCGTACGTCTCCTGAATCATTGATGAGAGTTCAGAAGGAAGTTTTAAAGAATGGAGAAAAAGAGGATCTTCTGTTGGTGCTAGATGGTGACCGGATATCCCACCAGTTGAAAAATTGCCGTGGGAGAGCGTCCCCCAAATCACCAATGAGAGTCCTGAATCAGAAAAGTAGGTGTACTCAAAAGTGGCGCCCCTGTTCCTCCTATGAATAATGAATATATGAATTTACTATGTGCATACCGGTCTGTGGTGCTGAAAATAACTGTTGGTAACAATTGTTGCCCTTGAATAGAGAATAAAGTATCCAAATGTTGACAGTCTCAAACAAGCATGATTATTTAACAGAGTAGTATTAGCAAAAAGCAGGTTATAAAAAAAGAGATGATAGTTACACTTGTACTATACTATACTATGTAACATATTGTAGTATCCCTCCATAAAGCAGTCTTGAACAGGTTTGTCAGATGAGCTTTATAAAGATACAATGTTATTTTCAAACATAACAGACAGGTCAGGTAATAGATGTTTAAAGTGAGAAATGGACCTGAATGATGAACAAGTTAACTGACAAGCATTTGTCAGTAGTTCCAAAAAATATATATATAATCGGTCTGTCCAAAAAATGATGATAGCCTTGATTGCCCACCTTTCAGAGCAGATCAGTGACCTATCTATAATAATGACAACTTAGACTTGCTGGCAAGAATGGACTCACATTAATTAAGTAAAAAACCTGCACTTATCAACAATTGAGGAAGAGTGTAGCTTCACAGTGATGGCCCATTCCACCTAAGTGAATCATAGAAATAAATCAATATAATAAATCAATGCACAAAAGAAAGAAGTTATAAACCACCAGTAGTTGACAGAAAATGTGTTATTAACCTCTTATTCATATAAGCTGATCTAGCAACAAAGTAATCTGAGCAAGCAATGTATTCGGATGTACCAATTACAAAAATGTACAGGCCCGCCCGTCAAAACGATGGACTGGTGATCCTCCTAAGTACAAGGATAAATATAAAATAAAAACTGAATTTGCCACCTAGGTGTTAATACTGCTGCACACTTGGCATATAGAGTCTCAAAATCCTCCTTCCCATATAGAGGGGACAAAATAGTATGGTGGAGGTGGGGACTTATGTACAGCCCTGAGCTTGTGGAGTGGGAGAAGTCTCCCGTCCTGCTGCCACTACTGTGGAATGTTTAGTCTATACTCACTTCGATCTGGGAGTGAGATGTGAGTGGTATCGCTAATTGAGCTGCCGCTGGATACCCCGGGCTCCTGACCACTGGATCCGCCATCGTCTGCTGAGATCGGAAGACGCGTTTCACCTGTAACCAACAGGCTTGGTCTTTTCCAACCACCTTAGCGCCACTGCTGCCCCCACACCAACTGTATGTCCTATACTGAGCTGCCTCCATCTGCCTGTTTTGTATTGTCCGCTCTATCCCACCACAGTCTCTGTTTTGTACTGTACTCCTAATACCCCCACCACACACACAATGACACAAGTATGGTAACTTACCTCCTGCATATTATCCTCTAGTCCTTGCTGCCATTGTGACCTCTCCCGTTGTCTTCAACTGACACTTTGCAGATCTCTTTGCCGGTCACCCGACACTCTGCAAATCTCTTTGTCAGAACATTGCCAGATGATGATCTTCTAAAAAAACACAAAAGACTATCCTTAAGCATAGTACTAGTTTAAGTACAATAAAATGTCCATGAGTCAATCACCTATCCAATTTTCCTTGAACCAAACAACATACTTTCAAATTTATCAATGTGCCATTTACCTATTTTATTTACTTTTTCATCCCAAAGCAAGATCCTGCCTCATAGAGACTTATCTGCATCCACTGCCCTCTTTATTTCTGTAACACTACATTTGTATTCTTAAATATGTAATTCCTTCTTACGCTTCTCCTAATGTATGCTTGTACCTATATTTCCTGTTCTGTCTATCTTGTATTGCCTTTCAGCTGATTATACTGAACTTTGACTTCCTTACCCCCCCCCCCCCCCCCCCTTTCATCATACCCTGCTATGTAGGACTCACCTCCTCCTACCTGTCTTTCTCTTTCTGCACGGTGACTGGAAACTTCTACAGTTGTAGATAGAATGTTACAGGAAGAAGCATTGTGATGTCACAGGTTAGTAATGTCACAGGCTAGGTGTGATGTCACAGTATCCAGCAGCAAACCTACTAAGTTACAGCTTTCTTCTTACATATACATTTTAAACATCAATTATAACTAGATTTACATGAATTTCTAGTTTAAAAAAATGAGGCTAGTGTAGAAAATGAACTATATGGCAATGTTATACAGAGTGCCTCAATATATAGGTAAAGGGAAAACAGAAGTGAAAGGCATTTCTAGACTCAATCACTACTAATATTTTATAAGGAAATAAAGCTCTTTATCTAGCAGGCCGAATTAATAATTTTTCATTACATGAGTATATATATATATATATATATATATATATAACACGAATAGTCCTGCACTCGCATCAATAATGTTAGCAACAGTGCGGTGCTACCTAGTGGGGATCACCTTCAACCGGTAGACCCACAATATTTAGACAGAGTCCAACAGTGTGGAGGTGCACTCGTCAAGTCAAGAAGTCTCCAGCAGCTTCAATTTTCACAATAACTTTATTTCAGACGATATCGGGCTTATTGTAGTCGACGTTTCGATCCTCAGTGTAGGATCTTTATCAAGACAAGCTTCCATATATAAAGAATAAGGGCCCTCATTCCGAGTTGGTCGCTCGGTATTTTTCATCGCATCGCAGTGAAAATCCGCTTAGTACGCATGCGCAATGTTCGCACTGCGACTGCGCCAAGTAACTTTACTATGAAGAAAGTATTTTTACTCACGGCTTTTTCTTCGCTCCGGCGATCGTAATGTGATTGACAGGAAATGGGTGTTACTGGGCGGAAACACGGCGTTTCAGGGGCGTGTGGCTGAAAACGCTACCGTTTCCGGAAAAAACGCAGGAGTGGCCGGGGAAACGGTGGGAGTGCCTGGGCGAACGCTGGGTGTGTTTGTGACGTCAACCAGGAACGACAAGCACTGAAATGATCGCACAGGCAGAGTAAGTCTGGAGCTACTCTGAAACTGCTAAGTAGTTAGTAATCGCAATATTGCGAATACATCGGTCGCAATTTTAAGAAGCTAAGATTCACTCCCAGTAGGCGGCGGCTTAGCGTGTGTAACTCTGCTAAATTCGCCTTGCGACCGATCAACTCGGAATGAGGGCCAATAATTTGAAAGCATCACATATTGATTACTAAAAAAAAAAAACAACATAAAAATCAATATACATACATAAACAAAAACATAAACATAAATTGACTACCAGGTCCCAGACATCCATTACAACAAAGATCAATTCACACCCTGTAAAGATAAGAGAGAGCAGTACCACAACTCTTATATCACAATTCACCGTGTATAGAGAACAACACCAAGTGTGTGAAACTTAATGGTCTGAAATACAATGTTCAAAGCACACAACACAGTGCAACTAACCAGTGTGTCAATAAATAGTACAATCATACACTTACTCAAAACAATCAATATGTTGTATTCAGACAGTATACTGGCTGTAGGGCTTAAAATTCAAGCACCAGGTAGGGAATCTACAGTGATGAGTCAGAAAAACATATATATATGTGAAATTAGTGAAAAAATTATCACCGATAAATTTTCCCGGAAAATTGAAAAGGCTGTAATTGCGTTTCGCGGGAAAAGTCCGGTTTTTCGGCGAAAACTGGACTTTTCGCGCGAAAAGTCCGTTATCGCTGCTAATTGAATATACCTCTTAATGTTAGAAAATGGATATCTGGGACCTAGAAATCACTGCATACAGACAGAAAAATTAAGAAAATTAAGAAAAATACAAACAAATAAATTGATGTAAAATTTATATGGCACAGCACAATATGGTTAATATAAACCTCTAGTGTAAATTCAGCATAAATCGGACATCTCCCTGTCCAGCTAATTAATCAGATAAACTATATAGATGTTAATTACATACTGATTAGTTTTATTTAGATATAACCCGTGCTGTGCTACAAAAGGCTAAAAGTACCTGGTCAATATAGTATTCCACATTATCTCCAAATACCCAAACATCACCACTTATTTGGTCACTCATGGATATGTAATTCATAGGAACACATTCATAGCCGAATGTTCATTCAGGCCTTTGGGTGAAACTATGTTCAAATGTGAAATCCAAAAACTCTCACGTTTACGTAAGGCTAGAGTACGGTCCCTCCCATGTGGTAGTGGTGGAACCCAGTCAATTAACCTGCATTTTAAGTTCGCAACTTGATGTCCTCTTTGTAGGTAGTGTCGAGCTACGGGCTTATCGGTAATGCCTGTTTGTATTGCCATTCTAATGGACAGACGGTGGTTAGCCATTCGTTCCCTGAAACACCTGGTCGTGAGCCCTACATAACACAGTCCGCAGGGACATATAAGGGTGTAAACCACAAAGTCGAGTTTACAATGTAGATGAAACCTGATTTTTATGTTCCTACCAGAGTGTGGATGAGGAAATGTAGGGCCGGTGAGGAGAGATCTACAGGTGGTACACTTTCCACATGAGAAACATCCTGGTTTACTACTCATAATCTGGAGGAAGTTCAATTTGGTCTCAGGTACCAACGTCGGTCTCATCAACATCTGTCTTAAGTTGGATCCTCGTTTATACGCCATCATAGGTGGATTCATGTATGTAAAGGGTAACCCTTAATCAGACTTTAAGACGGGCCAATGTTTGCGCAGTGTTTTTCTCGTGAAATGTGCATAGTTATCAAACTTCGTCGTAAAGACCATTCGGTTATCATTAGCGGCAACCTCTGTTGTATTACCACTTAAGATGTTTCTAGCTTTGCGTAAACAGTTGCTGATCACTTTAGATGAGTAACCTCTCTCCCTAAACCTCAGCTTCATTTCATCTAACTGATTCTCCCTTGTTGATCTATCGTTGTTAATACGCATTACTCACAAAAATTGCGAGATAGGTAAATTATCCTTTAACGAGGGGGGATGTAAGCTGATGGTCAACAAGGTAGTATTTCTATATGTTAACTTTCTATATAACGATGTGACAAATACACCATCGTTGATGGAAACCGTCACATCGAGAAAGTTGATCGAATGATAGGAGCTTTCACACGTGAACTTAACCGGACTGTTGAGTGAATTGATGTTACTAACCATCTCAATAAAGGATTCTTGCGTTGCTTCCCAAATCAGGAAGACATCGTCTATGAATCGTCTATAGAAGGGAATTTTAGATCCGAAGGTGGGCAAGATGTGGGTCTCTTCAAAGTCGGACATATACAAATTAGCATATGCGGGCACCAGGTTAGAACCCATAGCCGTACCTGATTGTTGCAGAAAATAGAGTCTTTATATTTAAAATGATTAAGGCTCAGAACAAGATTAGTCAGCTCTAACACATATTCAGTAGGTACATTACCAACTGGACTTCTGGTAAGTACCTCCTTGATTGCTTCCAAGCCTTCACTGTGGGGTATGATTGTGTACAACGATTGTACATCCATGGTGGCCAAAAGACAGTTACCACTGGGTACTTCAATCGATCCCAATTGATTAAGAAAATCACTGGTATCGCGTATATAACTACGACAATTACTCACGTGTGGCTGTAATATAGAATCCACCCACATGGCTATAGGTTGTAACAATGAGCCTTCGGCTGCGATTATTGGTCGCCCAGGTGGCTTGGTCAAAGTTTTGTGAATTTTTGGAAGTTTATAGATGATGGGGCACTTGGGCTCTTCTACACTCAAAAAGTCAAAAATATCTTGATCAATCCAACAACACTCCAATCCTCTCTTAAGACTCAGATCAATGGTCTTTTTAATCGAAGGAATCGGGTTGGTCATGACCCTGCGGTATGTGCTCGCGTCTGCCAATTGGCGACAAATCTCCAAATAATAGGCCGTCCAATCTTGGACTACCATGGCACCCCCCTTGTCGGCAGGACGTATTACGATAGAGGTATCGTCCCTTAATTTTTTAAGCGCCGTTCTTTCACCCGGGGTCAGGTTGTCAAAAAGGCGTGATGGCTTAAAATGCTGCACATCATTATTGACCAATCTGAGGAAAGTCTTAATGCTCAGATTATGAGAAATAGGGTCAAATTTGGAACTTTTTTAAAAAGGTTTCTTATCAGCAGGTTTAGATCGACCTGCGAAATGTTCCTTCAGTCTGAGATTTCTCCCAAACCGATATAAATCGACAGTTCCCTGAAAGGCTTGGTGTGTAAACGTCGGAATAAAAGACAATCCTCTGGCAAGAAGACTTAATTCAGACTGGTCAAGTGTTCGTTTGGATAAATTAAATACCGAATCTAGTTTTGCTTCCTGCGACCCCTTCTTTTTACAATGACCGCCCCTCCTCGTGTATGTTCGATGTTTCGCGAGTCCCCGTGGGCCGGTGGCAGGCCTGTGGGTCCCGTAGCTGAATCTAAAAAATGGGAGGAGTTACCCCGGTGAGTGTCAGATACATCTGTATCTGAAGTGGATATAGATGAGACAATCTCACGTGGAAATGGGGCCTGTCTGCGTTTCCTATAAAATCGTCCAGCCCGATCGCTCTGTTGCGGATTACTGTTGCCTAACAGCCACCGGTATACAGTGTGATTTTGATAATCCGCTGTTACCATGGAGAGTTTCTTTCTTTTAAATGAGGTGAGTTCCTTCCTATACGCGTTTACTTGTGACTGTAATCTGTCTAACCAATTAGTACTCTTATCGTCACGTAAGGTGGACAGGGATATAGTGTCAAGTTGTTCTATCTCAACCTTCACCTTCTTGAGTTCACTGCCTACTTCTTCAATCACAAGTATTAAAAGGTCAAGCGAACACTTATTTAAGATGGAGCACCACCTACTACAGAAGACAGGGTTGTTTCTTCCTAACGTGGGTACATTATTTACCCTGAAACCCCGAGGTATCAATTTACGTCTGTGATATTCTGACAAGAATTGGCCGTAAAGGAGTAAATACACTTCATGGCGTTTAAGTCTCAATACCCTGTAAAATATATCTGCAGAGGATTCGGCTGGTAGAGCATCAAAATCTAGTTTATCAAATAAAACTTTCTCAATATCGGAATCTGTAAATGAGATAACCCCTTGCTCGGCCTGAGAAAGAAGACCTTCGTCAAAAAGGCACGAACCACCTTGAGCCATACCCTGAAAGTATCTGGTATAGGTGGAAAACTTAACCAGTCAAAGAAAAAACATAGAAAAAACATACAAATACAGACAAATTTAAAAAACTTAAAATTTTGTCCAAATACACAAAATATGTTCTAGTGATTGTCACTTAACCTACATACATTCAAGCAATGGGTGTCAGGAAATATGGAATAACCCATACAATGTATATAACACGAATAGTCCTGCACTCGCATCAATAATGTTAGCAACAGTGCGGTGCTACCTAGTGGGGATCACCTTCAACCGGTAGACCCACAATATTTAGACAGAGTCCAACACTGTGGAGGTGCACTCGTCAAGTCAAGAAGTCTCCAGCAGCTTCAATTTTCACAATAACTTTATTTCAGATGATATCGGGCTTATTGTAGTCGACGTTTCGATCCTCAGTGTAGGATCTTTATCAAGACAAGCTTCCATATATAAAGAATAATAATTTGAAAGCATCACATATTGATTACTACAAAAAAAAACACATAAAAATCAATATACATACATAAACAAAAACATAAACATAAATTGACTACCAGGTCCCAGACATCCATTACAACAAAGATCAATTCATACCCTGTAAAGATAAGAGAGAGCAGTACCACAACTCTTATCACAATTCACCGTGTAAAGAGAACAACACCAAGTGTGTGAAACTTAATGGTCTGAAATACAATGTTCAAAGCACACAACACAGTGCCACTAACCAACAGCACCAGTGTGTCAATAAATAGTACAATCATACACTTACTCAAAACAATCAATATGTTGTATTCAGACAGTATACTGGCTGTAGGGCTTAAAATTCAAGCACCAGGTAGGGAATCTACAGTGATGAGTCAGAAAAACATATATATATATATATATATATATATATATATATATGTGTGTGTGTACTTATATATACATATGTGTACATGTGCACACAAACCTGAATACGACATATTGATTGTTTTGAGTAAGTGTATGATTGTACTATTTATTGACACACTGGTGCTGTTGGTTAGTGGCACTGTGTTGATTTTTATGTTTTTGTTTTTTTGTAGTAATCAATATGTGATGCTTTCAAATTATTATTCTTTATATATGGAAGCTTGTCTTGATAAAGATCCTACACTGAGGATCGAAACGTCGACTACAATAAGCCCGATATCGTCTGAAATAAAGTTATTGTGAAAATTGAAGCTGCTGGAGACTTCTTGACTTGACGAGTGCACCTCCACACTGTTGGACTCTGTCTATATATATATATATATATATATATATATATTAACACTGTAGGGGAACAGGGTGCCATCTCCTGGGGTAGACGGCAGTGAGCAGCAGCTGAGAAATCATACCGGTTTTGTGGTGCAACTGGCCGCAACCAGTTTTATTAAGCAGAAAATAAAATAAACATCTAAATAAAATACCTTGCCTGTCTGGCACTAACTATACACAAGATGTTCCTGACTGTGTCTAAACAAAACACAGAGTTTTCCAGTAAATACTGTATGGCTCACTTGGATAAGGAAGCAGGTTTCCCTCACAGAGATTCTGCAGTTTCTCCCCAGGCAGTCTGCACACATTGATCAGGCTAGCAGCTCTATAACACTCTTACACAGCTGAAAGCCCTGATTAGCCCTCTGTGAGGCCAAAGACCCGAACTGGGCCCACTGTATGGAACTTGCCCTCACTCTCTCTCTCTCAGGGCCCTTATCCAGCTTTTCAAACAGCCTGAAAAGCTGCTAACAAAACATAACTTTTCCTGGAAGTTTTCCTTTTCCTAAAACATGTAAGACAGGAACCTTGGACAAACATATCTGCCCTCAAACACAATTCCAGTGTTCCTGTCACGTATCCCCCTCCCCTGTTTCGACCTAGGGGCCAGAACACTTGTAGCCCCTAAACAGAAGATGTGGGACAACGCATCTGCATTGGCTAATTGTGTACCTGGTCTATGTTCGACAGTAAACTTAAAATCTTGCAATGCTAGAAACCATCTAGTTACATGAGCATTCTGACCTCTATTTACATCCATCCATTTTAAAGGGGCATGATCTGTCACTAGTCTGAACTGTCTACCCAAGAGGTAATATCTCAAGGTATCTAACGCCCACTTAATGGCCAAAGCCTCCTTTTCTACAATAGCATACCTTTTTTATGCTCATTGAGTTTCCTACTCAAATAAATTATAGGGTGTTCATCCCCATCTCTGGTTTGGGACAACACGGCCCCTACCTCTGAGGCATCCATCTGTACAACAAATTCTTTTGAAAAATCTGGTGTTATCAATACAGTTTGTGAACACAAAGCCACTTTTAACTCTTGAAATGATTTTTCTACATCAGGGTTCCATTTCACCATTTTTGACTGCTTCCCTTTGGTAAGGTCTGACAACGGCACTGCTGTGGTCACAAAATTAGGAATACATCATCTATAGTACCCCGCTATTCCCAAAAAAGCTTTTACCTGTTTTTTATTCACTGGACGAGGCCAGTTTTGAATAGCATCAATTTTATTCAATTGGGGTCTAATCAGACCTCTACCTAGGGTGAAGCCCAAGTATTTAACCTCCTCCATTGCGAGGCAGCACTTCTTTGGGTTAGCAGTTAACCCTGCCTCTCTGATTGAGTCCAGCACTGCTTGTACTTTAACCAAGTAGGACCCCCAGTCCGTACTGTGAATTACCACATCATCTAAATAGGCAGCTGCATACTTTCTATGGGGCCTCAAAATCTTATCCATTGCCCGTTGAAAGGTTGCTGGAGCCCCATGCAACCCAAAGGATAACATCTTATACTGGTATAGCCCCTCTGGAACCGAACAGGTCTTTTTTTTCTTTTGTGCTATCAGTTAAAGGTATTTGCCAGTAACCTTTGGTCAGGTCCAATGTGGTGAGAAACCTGGCTGTTCCCAGCCTTTCTATAAGCTCATCCACATGGGGCATGGGGTATGCATCAAATGTGGACACCTCATTTAGCTTACGAAAATCATTACAGAAGCATATGCTACCATCTGGCTTCGGGATGAGAACTATGGGACTGGATCACTCACTGTTAGAACTTGGAGTTATAGAGGAATCTAACATGTTTTTAACTTCTTTAGAAACAGCTTCTCGCTGAGCTTCAGGAATCCTATATGGCTTTAAATTGACACTGACCCCTGGTTCTGTGGTAATGTCATGTTTTATTATGGCCGTTCGGCCAAGCAGCTCTGAAAATATCTCGCTATTTTAGATGAGAAATTCTTTAACCTGATTGTTCTGATCAGCTGATAATGTCTCTGACACCTTTACTATGGGAAGCAACCGAGGTGAAGACACAGAAGGGCAAGGCTCCGCTGACAGAGACAACCTATACTTCCAGGGTTTGATTAAGTTAACATGGTAGATTTGTTCGGGTTTTCTCTTTCCTGGTTGGTATACTTTGTAGTTAACCTCATTCACTTTTTCCCTAATCTCAAATAGACCCTGCCATTTAGCTAGGAACTTGCTTTCCACAGTGGGTACCAAAACAAGAACTCTATCTCCAGGAGCATATTCCCGTATACTGGCATTCCGGTTATATACCCTCTGTTGAGCACTTTGGGCCTGTTCCATGTGCTCTCTGACAATAGGTACCACGGCTGCAATCCTATCCTGCATTTGTGTTACATAATGCTTTTATAAGGAGTGGGCTGTCCTTCCCACGTCTCTTTGGCAATGTCCAACAGCCCTCTGGGGTGTCTACCATACAACAAATCAAATGGAGAAAACCCCGTAGAGGACTGAGGAACTTCTATGATGGCCATTAACAAGTAGGGCAACAAACAATCCCAGTTTTTCAAATCTCTATCAACAACCTTTTTTAACATACTTTTTAATGTTTTATTAAACCTTTCTTCCAACCCATAAGTTTGGGGATAGTTGACGGACGTCCTGAGGTGAGTGACCTTAAATAATTTGCACAATTCTTTCATGACCCTCAACATAAATGGAGTACCTTGGTCAGTCAAAATTTCTTTTGGTATTCCCACTCTACTAAAAACCTGCACCAGCTCCCTAGCTATCGCCTTGGTTGTGATTTTGCGTAAAGGGACAGCCTCAGGATATCGAGTGGCATAGTCCATTATTACCAGAATATACTGATGGCCCTGAGCGGACTTTAACGGGACCTCCATAATCGGCATGGGAACTAGTGGGCTCCTGAAATGGGGTCTAGGGGCATGATACTGGCATTCAGGACAGGAAGAACAATATTCAGACACTTTTTTTATAAACCCCTGGCCAAAAGAACCCTTGTAAAACTCTTTCAGTGTTTTTTTCTGCTCCTAAATGTCCTGCTGTAATGTGACTATGAGCTAAATCTAGTACCATTCTCCTATAAGGCTGAGGAACTACCAGCTGTTCCACCACATCCTCACCCCTTTTGACCATGTGGTACAAGAGCTCATTACAGACGGCCATGTGTGGATATGTAACCCTGTCAACTGGTACCACTGGTTCCCCATTAACAATCTTAACATTCTCTCTAGCCTTTATTAAAGTAGGATCTTTTAACAGTTCAGACACAAACAGATCCTTCTTTACCTCAAGGTCAGGCACTCTTTCAGTTCTAACTACTATGTCTCTGTTCCCAGCAAGAGGGTCCTCACTGTACTCCCCATCTGTCACTTCCCCAGCCAAACTAGCAAAAGGTAAAGGGTCAGAAAGTTCTGAGGACACACGTACAGCCATAAAGTCACCGGTATTATCAACTGGCTCTTTACTTCTCACATCTGTTGCTAAATGGGATTCCCAGTTTCCAAAAATGAGGAAAATCCATCCCTATTATGGCCTCATGCACCAAGGTGGAGACCAGTCCTGCTTTAACAATTGCTGACCCACAACAAGTTTCTATATTCACTTCAGCAGTGACATAATGTTGGGTATCCCCATGTATGCAAGTTACCCCAATAGGTATTTGCTGGACCTTTAAGGGGTTCACTAACCCAGCTTTCACGAGGGTATTTAAACTTCCTGAATCTAGCAAGACCTCTACCCAGTTACCCTCTAAGAACACGTCACACATTTGTTTTTCCAGCTCAGGTGAAGGTACCACAGTACAGGCTAACCTAGCAAAGAAAGACATTCTGCGACATTCAAAGGCAGCATCACATTGCATGGGTTCTTGCCTGACTGGGCAATTGGCAATAACATGACCTGGCATACCACACCTAAAACTTTTAACCACATGATTATCAACCCGTTTGGGCAGCATAGACCTTTTTAGCCTCATTGGCCTGTCTTCAGGGCCAGTATTTACCGTCTCTCCAGTTTTGCGTTCTCTTAACCGCCCAGCAACGTTTTCCCATGGAACAGTCTTAGCAGTCTTTACTGAATGGCGCTGTCGAGGATCTATGGGTTGCTGGGTGGGCATCAGTAGAAGCCCATAGGCTTCTATTAGGCAAAGCTACCTACAGATGGCATTGCCTAACGGGGCCAAGCTCTGGTAAGTATCTCTTTCCAGAGATTGGTACATATTTGAATCACTTTTGTACATACTGTCCAAAGTCCTTTATGGGTTTTAAAGGGACGCAGAGTATTATTTGTATTGTAGCAATCATACATTATGATATATTTATTATATTGTCCTAATTTGGATGCATACATAAGGCCTGATTATGACTGGGGAACTAAAGAGGCAGGCGCTCAGTTGTCTACTGAGACGCCCACTAGCTGCGGCCGTAACCCACTGCGCTATGCAAACAGTTGCACCATGGGAGTTTGAGTAGCCCCATAGGGTCAAACCACTCACCCTCTGTGGGGAGAATCAGAAAAAGTTTAGCACTCTACTCTTGCAATTACCGTACTTGCCCTGGTGCCCTCCGAGATGTCCAAGCATCAGTAATTACACAATATGGAACAGCACTACTCATGGTCACACGCAGAATGGATAATTGAAAGGTGGCCTCTGTCCTTTATGTAGCCCGCAGGAGATAGAAGGGTATATGGGGAGAAACAGATGGCTAATTGTTTGATCCTGCTCCAGTTATCAGGGTCGGCGACAGGGGGCAGTCAAAGGGGACACCTGTACCAGGCCCCAAGGATCATAAGGGCCCCAAAGATATGACACTTATTGCCCGGCAGGGATGTGAGCCGTCTTGTCCAAATAGGGCGGCGAGCTGTAGGCTGTGTGGGCGCAGCCTCAGAGTGACAGGAGCCTCTCACACATACTATATGTGCAGCACAAGTGTGTGCCTGCTCTTCCGGGTCCAGCTCTGTTGCAGGCAGTTACGGGACATGGCAGCAGCTCCCCCGGCCAGGATTCATGTGCTCTGTGCTGGCCTCTTCTGGTGGGTTGTGGCCTCTTCATGGTACCTGCTGTGTGGTGTTCAGGTCTGGATACTGGGAGTGCAGCGCAGGTTAGTCTCTTCCCAGGGTAGGAGTGGATTGGTGAGGGGATACAGGGCTTTGGGATGGGCTGGGGGAGCTAGGAATGCAGCATGGAATCATTTGGGAGAGACAGACTGTGGGGTGTGTGGGAGGAAGGAGAGAGGGAGGCACAGACTGTGGTGTGTGTGGGGGAGGGAGAGATATACATATTTATATATATATGTGTGTGTGTATATATAATATACTCTTACATCTTGAGAAAGGGGTTAAATCCCCCGAAACGTCGATGGGTGTCATTTTTTGATCAATACACTGACATTACACCAGTCCCTGGGTGCCGCAGTTTTTTGTTCTTTCTGTATCCAAACTTCACTGAGGGCACCGGGCACGCTGCTATTTAAGGGAGTGCCGGGCTTTTTGTTCCAATATATATATATATATATATATATATATATATATATAAAAGCGCAACAGAATTAGCTGCCCTATATAAGAAACGGTTAATATATATATATATATATATATATATATATATATATATGATATGAATGATCTGAGGGTGCCCCAGAGGAATCAATATACCGGGCCCCAAGATTTCTGTTGCCGGCCCTGATCACGACTACTTCCAAGATCTCTCCAACTCTGCATCCCTTCTCTGGAACTCATCTACTTTTCTCACCAGCCTCAAACTTTTTTTTATTTTTTAACACAGAGTCTACCATTCGTCCATCTAAATCTCAACTTACTTTTCCTTCCCAGTTCCTCCTTTCTCATATTTAGCTCCTAGCACTACACGTTACTAGTCTCCATGGTGTTGATGTATCAAGCAGGGGAAAAAATGGTTGGGGGATAAGTTGCCCATAGCAACCAGTCAGCTTAGAGGTATTATTTAATCAAGAATATTCTACATATAGCTCTTGTATGGCGCTGCAGAGACTACATAGCCCATTAAAATAAAGCATAATAATAATAATAATAGGTTCTGGCAGAAGGCAGGGGACGAGAGATTATACTGTTCTTGAAGATTGCAATAGTATAAAATATTCATACTTTAGTTAGATAATTATGAAATCCAACATTTTTCAGTTAAGAAATGCATTAGAATTGAGTCCTGGAATCTTTTACTTATTTTATGTTGGGTGAGAGGGCAGATAATGATCAGGTAAGCAATTTTTGATGATTTTATTGTTATTATGGAGCTCAAAAGTTCATGTGATCAGCATAGCACAGTAATGTGCTGTAGTAAACAGGAATACAAATCTAATTTGTATCCTTGACCCGTTTGTTGTAAGTGGTATATTACTGACTCTTCTGTTTGAACACAAACACAAACCTATATTTTCAGTCCGGTGACTGTTTCTTGATCACTTTATAATCCACAGGATAAGAAGATCGGGTGTGCCTGCATTGCTTTACATCTGACATGCATCTCATACTGGTGCCATCAACTTTATAGTAGGATTTCAAACCACAACCAAATGTTTTATAGTGTACACACAGAGCAAATCAATGTGCATTTTATAGTGTACACACAGTACAAAGACAAATCAATGTTATGCAGAAAACACAAACTTATAGTGGAACATTAGCATCAGGTAAGGAGCAGCAGCTGTAATGGGGGATTAATAGGATGTAAGTATATATACAGTATATATAATGTGCTGCTGTCACTGCTCATAAATCACTCTGGTTTGCCAAGGCAAAGCCGGAATTAATGAAGCGCACTGCTGGGAAAAAGTTTATGCTTACAGTGGAAAGTCATTACTAGCGCAGAACACAGTATTACGCTGCTCTAATCTATTATGACTGTTGACATTAAGAAACATATGAATTATATGGATTGTTATAGAGTCAATACAGGACTCCTACGGAATGATGTGGATAAACACTTTGTATAACACATGTATAAAAGCATAAATGAGAAACAGTTATCCCCAGTAAACCTGCTGCTTTTACAGAAAGACAAAAAACCCTGTTCTGCATTATGTGTGAAACCCATAAACACATACAGGTAACAAACAGGGAAAAGTGTAATTGTAAAGAGGCCGGTCGATGTAAACAGTTGTCTAGTTATTGCCTGAAGCTTATTACTCAGAACGGCAGGACAGATATGACCAATCCTGGAGCTCAGGGGAATGGCTGACTCACTGCCCACTACCACAGGGCTAGTATTAGGGCTGTAACACACGCGCCGGCTCCCGCCGACCGGCAAAATCCCGGATGGCTTTTTGACGCGGCCGTGCTGCTGAGACACATTCAGAGCAATGTGTCCTTTCACACGGCACGGCCCCGGCACGCCTGCTGGGTTGCAGCCGGAAATATCCACTGGAAGGTCCAGCTGCCGAGCCGGGGCCGTGCCGTCTTTGTAGACAGTGAACCGTGTGTGTGAAGGGGAGCTTTCACACACAATGGGTTTTTTAGCCGCCGCTGCTGCTGCGTATGCGCACAGCATTACACACGACTCAAAGCCGTTGTGTGTGAAAGACCCTCCTGGATGGCAAAAAGCCGGACAAAGTTTGTCCGGCTTTTTGCCATCCAGGGAAAACTGACACGTGTGTTACTGCCCTAACGATGACTCAAAGACCAGACACAAGGGACAGCTGTTGTCTCCCAATGTGCCTGATCATAATCAGATAAAGTTTGCATCATTTATTGGGCATTATTCTCATTTTGGGGTCAGCTGCTTGTTATTATAGTACCTGCAATCTCTCATTGTTGAGGTCTATTTTTTGTAAGTAAAACAATCTGAATGTAATCACTGTAGGTCGCAGTACATACAGTAGGTGTTCCAAAAGGCAATAATAGCCAAGGAGACATCTGATCTCCCCAACCCACCCAGTTAATGACAGAGCATTCCAATGGATACAATGCAGCTGCCTTATAAAGCTGTATGCAGATATGACTCCATCTACAGTATATCTTGTTTATGGTATGGAATAAAAAGGACATTTGAAAGTAGTTATATAGCATCAAAAACATCTTAATGTTCTTTCATATAATTTCAAAAGTGAATGCAAATGATAATTTCTGCAACAGGGTACACTGGGATTACACAGTGAATACATCGGGGGTGTAGAGTTGGATCTCGGTCCGAGGCACCAACAA
Source organism: Pseudophryne corroboree (assembly GCF_028390025.1). Classification (NCBI taxonomy): domain Eukaryota; kingdom Metazoa; phylum Chordata; class Amphibia; order Anura; family Myobatrachidae; genus Pseudophryne; species Pseudophryne corroboree. The sequence continues at coordinate 271,129,718 of NC_086447.1, read as the reverse complement.
GGCTAAAGCTTTGACTGTTCCCAGGATGCATTGCTCTGCCTCCTCTATAACCCCCGCCTCCAGGCACTGGAGCTCAGTTTTGTAAGCTGGTGCTTGCAGAACAGATCACTAACCACTAACTATATATATATAGTGCTACACAGTGTATACGGTTTGGTATTTTTTACTGTGTATTTCAGTATTTCAGTCACCTCATATAGCTTAAATCCTGTGTTTGTGCTCTGTATTTACTGTCACATAACACAGGGGGTTATTTGCAGGTATTGTTTGTCTGACTATATTGTACTGTTTACGCTCTAAGGCTACATTCCCCATAATGTCTGCCACACAGGGCGGGAAATCCACGGACGCTCCTGCATCTTGCAGTGCTGGCACCACAGATTAACCTGAGGGGGAAGTGTTAGCTGCTGGTTCAGGAGCTGGGTGCCATACAACTCCCAGTCAACCAGCAGCACCAGTGGCCAATCAGGACCAACCTTGGGCAGCATTCTCAAGGATGCTGAATACGCTTGTAACACGTCTTACGACCCCTGTGGGACCTCCACATATTGTCCCTGTAGTTAATCCGCACTCTGTCTACCTAGTTACAACAATTAAATCAGTCTTTGGTTAGACACAAGTCTAACCTCTGGGGCCAAGGGGTCATCTAAGCGGGCCATTTCTTCCTCACAATCCACTAATATTTCAGATAATTTTTCCGATGAGGAATATACTGATCCGTCAGACACTGATACAGTTGCTTGTGATGAGGAATCTACAACCCAGGTTGGTGTTCCTGACCTAGTGGAGGCTATTAAGCCAATTCTCCAAATTGATGATGAGATCGAGCCTAATACTACGTCTAAGAAACCTGATAAATTCAAACGTCAGAAGGTTACTAAAGTAGTCTTACCACATTCTGACCATTTAATTGACATATGTCAGGAATCCTGGTCGTCTCCAGGAAAGAAGTTTTCCCTGTCTAAAAAGATGTTAGCTCGTTATCCTATCCCTGCGGAGTTGAGTAACAAGTAGGAAACTCCACCGCCTGTGGACTCTCATGTCGCACATCCTGTGGTGTCATTTACTCTGCCTGTCACCACTGTCACTGTGTGGAGGGTTGCCTGAAGTATATTTACTCTCTTACCGGGACTGTACATAGACCCACTATGGCAGCCTCCTGGGCTGCGAAAAGAATTGACGCATGGATTCAGGCAATTGAGGATGAGCTGCCTCAGCATTTTTCTGACACTGCCAGACAATATCTGTTTTATATTACCACAGCCTCCCTCTATATTCAGGAGGTGGCCTATGATGCAGGTGTAATGGCGGCCAAGGCATCTACTATGTCTATCCTGGTTCGCCAAATTCTGTGGTTGAGGTCCTGGAAGGTGGACCTGGACTCCAAAAAGACCTTGGAGGTGCTCCTTTTTAAGGGAGACATCCTATTTGGGGAGGATCTGAACAAGAGTGTGACTGACTTGGCGACTGCCAAGACTGCGTTTCTCCCAAGTACTAATCCTTCTGCTCTGAAGGCTACTCTTAGCTCCTTTCGACCTCCAGGGAAAGCAAAAGGTCAGGCATACGCAAGACAGGCTCATGCTTCCAAATCCTCTAAGCCCAAATCTTAACAATCCTGGCCCTTCTGTCAGCCTGCTTCCAAACAAGACAAGCCTGCTGCATGATGGGGCGGACCTCCCCCTGGGGCACTCCAGGGTTGGAGGCCGACTTCTGCAGTTCGCCCAGGCCTGGTTAAAGACCGCTTCGGACACCTGGGTGTGAGAAGTTGTCTCTCATCTGTACAAAATCTTTTTCAAGAGACACCCCCCTCGCCAGTTCTCCATGACGGTTATCCCTTCAGATCTGTTTAAAGTGCAAGCTCTACACTTGATTGTACAATCCCTCCTGGACACAGAAGTGGTCGTGCCGGTACCTCTGTCTCAGAGAGGCAGGGGATACTATTCGACCCTGTTTCTAATTCTGAAGCCAAATGGGTTCTTCCGGCCTATACTCAACCTGAAATCATTGAACAAGTTTGTGAGAGTATCCAAATTCCGTATGGAAACTCTGCGCTCCATTGTGCTGGCCATGGAACCTGAAGACTATATGGTATCCCTGGACATACAGGATGCTTACCTGCACATACCTATTGCCATGTCACATCAGCAATATCTGCGGATTGCCATTGGGAACCTACATTATCAATTCCGAGCCTTGCCTTTTGGATTTACCACAGCCCCTTGGATCTTCACCAAGGTCATGGCCATAATGACAGCCCTTCTCCGCCATCAGAGAATCAGGATCCAGCCATATCTGGACGAATTGCTGATCCTGGTGAACTCCCAAGAGGTTCTCCTCAGTCATCTGGAACTGACGATCCAATTCCTACAAGCCCACGGGTGGCTCATCAACTGGAAAAAGTCCTTGCTGGTCCGTGCTCGGAGCATGGTGCACCTGGGGGCACTGCTGGACACACAAAGCCAACGATTGTTTTTGTCTCCAGAGAAAGACCTGAAACTTCAGGACATGATCAGATATTTCCGCTCTCGCCCAAGAGTGTTGATACACTCGGTTATGCAAGTTCTAGGCCTCATGCTGTTGGCTTTCAACATGGTAGAGTACGCGCAATTTCATTCCCGCCCTCTGCAGAGGTTAATCCTTTCCAAATGGGACGGCATGCCTAATCGGATCAGGTCTCAAATGATCTCCTTGACTCCGGAGGGTCGTCTGTCACTGAGCTGGTGGCTACAGGACCAACAGTTGAGCAGGGGCCGTCCCTTCTGGATCTCCAACTGGGTCCTCCTGACAATGGATGCCAGTCTCCGGGGTTGGGGCACGGTGTTGGAGCAACATTCTCTCCAGGGTCTATGGACCAGGGAGGAATCTCTCCTTCTGATAAATATTCTGGAATTGCGGGCAGTGTTCAATGAGTCTCCATTTGAACCTCTTGAGTCGGCGGACCTTAAATGCCTTACGCTTAAAGTCGTGTTTCTGCTGGCTATTGCCTCTGCTAGGAGGTTGTGGGACTTAGGCGCTTTGTCCTGTTGTCCACCGTTTTTGATTTTTCACTGTGACCGGGCAGTTCTTCGAACTCGCCCCGGTTATCTACCTAAAGTGGTATGTTCTTTCCATCTTAACTAAAAGATTGTGGTTCTGGCTTTTATCTCTTCTGGTTTGTCTTCCAAAGAACGGTCTTTGGATGTGGTACGGGCTCTCCATATCTACGTGGAGAGGACTGCCTCTATCAGGAGGTCAGATACCCTGTTTGGACTTTTTGATTTTCACAAACGTGGCTGGCCTGCGAATAAGCAACCCTTGGCCAGATGGATTAGAATGGTGATTGCACAAGCATATGCACAGGCTGGTCTTCCAGCTCATACTGCTATTAAAGCCCATTCTACTCGGTCTGTTGGACCTTCTTGGGCGGCCCGCCTTGGCGTGTCCGCTGAACAATTGTGCAAGGAGGCTACGTGGTCATCAGTGAACAAATTCATTAGGTTCTATGCCTTTGATACTTCCGCCTCCCAGGATGCTTCCTTTGGACACCGGGTTCTTGTGCCCGCTACGATGCGTCTCCTCCCATGAGGGACTGCTTTAGGACATCCCCGATATATTCCCTGTGGAATCCCAGTGTACCCCGCTGCAGAAAAGAAGATTTATGGTAGACTTACCATGGTTAAATCTCTTTCTGCGAGGAACACTTGATTCCACAGGGTGCTCACCCTGACGCACTTAGCTTCTTTGGGTTTGTATGGCATTAGCCACTGGTCCCTTCTCCAGTCATGAGAATGTGGTTCTATGTGACTAACATCTACCGTCGCTTTTACCTGCTACTGCATTGGACTGGTTAACGAAACTGAGCTCCAGTGCCTGGAGGCGGGGTTATAGAGGAGGCTGTGCAATGCATCCTGGGAACAGTCAAAGATTTAGCCTGGTGGTGCCTCGGATCAAGATCCAACTCTACACCCCCAATGTATTCCCTGTGGAATCCAGTGTACCTCGCAGAAAGAGATTTAACCATGGTAAGTCTACCATAAATCTCCTTTTTCTTCTTATTCGATCTGGACTTACACATGTAGTGACTTAACAATGACCAAGTTATCTGCTGGAAGCACTGTAAGTTTATTTAGTGACTTGTTAATGATGCAATGATGGCTTGGTTGGCTGAGTCATGTCTTATGCCACCTCTATCCCGCCCATATCACTAGGAAGCAGGTGGAATTCGGGAGGGTCAGTTTCCCGGACATCCTGGGTGAATAGGAATGTCTGCTTTAAGGTGATGATTATGTTTTCTAGTGCACATTTCCCAGAAATGGGGCATAATCCATGTATAACAAAAACATAAGCTCAATTATACATTAATACAGTGCTACACTTCTGAATTTTTCCTAGTCTTTACCTGACATGATGTTTTTTCAATATACAAATGTATAAATTATTATGCATATTCATAAATAAGGAAATAAAGGAAAAATAGGATTTTAAATACCTACCGGTAAATCCTTTTCTCGTAGTCCATAAGGGATATTGGGGACAGAATTAGTACGATGGGGGTATAGACGGGTCTGTCACAACTGAGGGCCTGAGCTGACGGGAGGCAGCCTCAGTTGTAGGGGCTGAGATGTACCGGAACCTGGGAGGTTGTATCAGACCCCTGGACATGTAAGTAACATGAAGAAGAACCGCCCGAAGGCGTGACCACGACAACTTGAATAAAAGTCAATGATGTTTATTTATGACAAACTCCATGCATCACAGTAGCAGTAAAAGAAACATAAAATCAGCAGAGAAATAATACAGTTCCTGGGTACTACAGGGGCAGGGGCCACAGAGCTCTGGTAGTATGAGACAGTTCTTATTATCTGCGAGTTGGAAAGTCCTTACCAGGCCTGACTGTAGCAATGAAGAAAGCCCAGGATCGTATCAGCTGGTGTTCCAGGGAAAGCTGGACTGCTGTAAATAAAATAGCTGCTGTGGGTTCTGGTTGGAACCAGACAGATGTTGGCACGGAGTGGATACTGGCTGGAACCAGTTAAATAATAAATGAGGCTTGAGAGCGATGCAATATGAATGAAATGTACAGTTTGAGAGCGGAGAAATAATAATACCGGTGGAGAGTGGTAAACTGTAGAAAGGACACCGGCCCTTTAAGAGAAGCTGTACTCTGCTGGAAGCTGGGCTGGAAGCAGGTAATGTTGTAGCTGGAAACAGATGAATCCACAATGGATCGGAGAGTCATGCTACACCGCAGGTGGAATGCTGGTGCGGGTCTCTATGGTGGAAGTCTTGAGACAGGAGCTGGAACCTGAAAGACAATCACAGGAGAGAGACAAACAGGAACTAGGTTTGACAACCAAAGCACGGACGCCTTCCTTGCTCAGGCACAGTGTATTTATACCTGCAGCAAGGAAGGGATTGGCTAGGCAATTATGCAGATTATCAATACTGAGAACAGATTGGTGGAAATGATCAGCTGACAAAATCCAAGATGGCTGCGCCCATGCAGACACTTGGAGGGAAGTTTGGTTTGTAATCCATGTGGTAATGAAAACAGTAATGGCGGCGCCGGCCACCGGAGACAGGAGGCGCCAAGCTGACAGGTGCACATCCAACCACGCGGACACAGCGGAGGCCGCGGCTGGCGTAATCGCCACTCAGACACTCTGCATGCAGAAGCTCAGGGACGGCGGCGGAGGCCGCGGGAGACGCCATGCCAGGTGTAATATGGCGTTTACTGTGACCGCGTCTCAGAGTGACAGGAGAGGATACAGGAATGTAAACATCAGGATAACAGATGGGATCCGGTCCTGGAGCGCTGAGCCAGCCTTAGGAGGCATCTGATGGGTAAGAAATGGCGTCCAGATACCCGGATCGTGACAGGGTCCAAAGGAGCCAGTGCACTTTAAATTTCTTCAACTGGGTGTGCTGGCTCCTCCCCTCTATGCAGGGGCGTTGGAACTGGGGGGGCAAGAGGGCAGCTCGCCCCCCCCGCCCAAACATAGAGAGGCGCCGATAAGGTGTGAACAATGCTCCTGCAGGCGCCTACATTCACTGCACGGAGCGGAGGTGCGGTCTTTCTCCTGACTGCACATTGCTCCTCCGTGCCTCCTCCTGTACATTATGTACAGGAGGAGCGGAGGAGCAATGTGCGGTCAGGAGAAAAACCGCACCTCCGCTCCGTGCAGTAAATGTAGCCAGGGCCGGCCCTATAATAACGCAAACTATGCAGGCGAGTAAGGTGCCGGACACAGAGGGCGCTCTAGCCTCAACAGAGCCGGGTCAGCAGCCTAGCACTCACTGATCAGTGCTGCTGCGGCCCATTCTTGTGCAGTGCATATGTAATGAACGACAGGGCGTCATGTCATCACGCCGCTCATTACAATATGCAGAAACTGTGCTGGGGCAGGTGCTACTGCAGAGTGGAGGAGCAATGTTTGAGTTGTTGGGCCTCCCTGCCCGCGTGCCCACCCGCCGGCGCCATCCATTCCTAACACGAGGGACAGCTATTTAGGTATGCTGGTGCTGCTGAGCCAGGGCTTTTGTTTAGGATCATTAAGCTGTTTTTAATTATTAATTGGTTTTGTGTTGGTGATGAGAATCTTATTAATGAATCTTTGGGCTCCACACTTCAGCCTGTCTAATTTTAACCAGGGCAGGCTGCTACAACATGAGTCCGACACCCCTTGTCCCCAACTCCCCCTGTCACTCCCCCTGTGTGCCTCTCCTGCTCTCTCCCTATCACTCACCCTGTGTACCTCTCCTGCACTCTCCCTACCTTTGCCCGTGTGCCTCTCCTGTTCTCTCCCTATTACTCACCCTGTGTGCCTCTCCTGCTCTCTCCCAGTGTGCCTCTCCTGCTCTCTCCCTATCACTCACCCTATGTGCCTCTCCTGCTCTCTCCCTATCACTCACCCTGTGTGCCTCTCCAGCTCACCCCTATCACTCACCCTGTGTGCCTCTCCTGCTCTCCCCATGTGCCTCTCCTGCTCTCTCCCTGTCACTCACCCTGTGTGCCTCTCCTGCTCTGTCCCTACTTCTGCCCCTGTGTGCCTCTCCTGCTCTGTCCTTACCTCTGCCCCTGTGTGCCTCTCCTGCTCTCTCCCTGTCACTCACCCTGTGTACCTCTCCTGCTCTCTCCCTACCTCTGCCCCTGTGTGCCTATCCTGCTCTCTCCCTATCACTCGCCCTGTGTGCCTCTCCTGCTCTCTCCCAGTGTGCCTATCCTGCTCTCTCCCTATCACTCACCCTGTGTGCCTCTCCTGCTCTCCCCCTATCACTCACCCTGTGTGTCTCTCCTGCTCTCCCCATGTGCCTCTCCTGCTCTCTCCTTGTCACTCACCCTGTGTGCCTCTCCTGCTCTGTCCCTACCTCTGCCCCTGTGTGTCTCTCCTGCTCTCTCCCTATCACTCACCCTGTGTGCCTCTCCTGCTCTCTCCCAGTGTGCCTATCCTGCTCTCTCCCTATCACTCGCCCTGTGTGCCTCTCCTGCTCTCTCCCACAGTGTGCCTATCCTGCTCTCTCCCTATCACTCACCCTGTGTGCCTCTGCAGCTCTCTCCCTATCACTCACCCTGTGTGCCTCTACTGCTCTCTCCCACTGTGTGCCTATCCTGCTCTCTCCCTATCACTCATCCTGTGTGCCTCTCCCGCTCTTTCCCTATCACTCACCCTGTGTGCCTCTCCCGCTCTCTCCCACTGTGTGCCTATCCTGCTCTCTACCTATCACTCACCCTGTGTGCCTCTCCTGCTCTCTCCCACTGTGTGCCTATCCTGCTCTCTCCCTATCACTCATCCTGTCTGCCTCTCCTGCTCTATTCCTACCTCTCCCCCTGAGTGTCTCTCCTGCTCTCTTCCTATCACTCACCATGTGTACCCCTCCTGTTCTCTCCCTATCACTCACCCTGTGTACCTTTCCTGCTCTCTCCCTATCTCTACCCCTGTGTGCCTCTCCTGCTTTCTCCCTATCTCTCTCCCTGTCTGCCTCTCACTTGCTATCTCCCTATCTCTCCTCCTGTCTGCCTCTCCCCTGCTCTCTCTCCTCCATGTTCCTCTGACTTGCTGTCTCCCTAGCTCTCCCCCTGTGTGCTTCTCACCTGCTCTCCCCCTGTGGGGTATGAGATTACTGTGTGCGATGTGTTACATGGAGTTAATTAGATAACGTAAAATGAGATCTTATATAGGGAGCAGAGGCTACCAGCGCAGACTAGTTTGACACCTACTGCATGCTTCTGCCACCGGTTACCACTTTAACAGTGCCGGACACGTCATAGAATCCATCGCTGGACGCTGACCCGCTTTGCAGTTGTATGACGCGCCTGCGCATTGCGGTGCATACGTATGCGCAGTACAGACCTGATCGCTGCGCTGCGAAAAATGGCAGCGTGCGATCAGGTCGGAATGAACCCCATTGTACATTATCCCTTTGTGCAAGACGCATGCCCAGTAGCGTAGAGCCATAACTAGACTTTTTGGTGCCCTGTGCCAGAAAGAGAATTAGCAAGCCCCCTCTCCATTTTTCCAGTAGGGACATAAGGTGCAGCGATTCAGCAATTTAGGGGCGCCGAAATGAGATGATATCTTGCCCCACCCCAACCTAAAAACGTTCTGACGCCCCTGCCTCTATACCTCCTCCTACAGGTCAGTTATAGGTAAAACAGTGAAAGAAGGAGAATGACATACTTGAGAGAAGGAACATAACAACAATAATGGTGGTAAGTATACACCAGCATACCAAAACATAACCAGGCCAACAACGTCTGGCAACAGTAACAGCAACAGCTGAACAGGTAACACAGAACAGAGAACCTGCAGAAAGTAACCGCACAGAGGCGGGAACCCAATATCCCTTATGGACTACGAGAAAAGAATTTACCGGTAGGTATTTAAAATCCTATTTTCTCTAGCATCCATAAGGGATATTGGGGACAGAATTAGTACGATGGGGATGTCCCAAAGCTCCCAGAATGGTGGGAACGTGCGGAGACTCTGCAGCACCGCTTGCCCAAACTGGGTATCCTCTTTGGACAGTGTATCAAATTTGTAGAATTTCACAAAAGTGTTCTTCCCCGACCAGGTAGCAGCTCAGCATAGTTTCAGGGCCGAGACTCCACGGGCAGCCGCCTAGGAAGACCCCACTGATCTTGTACAGTGGGCCTTCAGAGACTTAGGAACAGGCAAGGCTGCCGCCACATAGGCCTGTTGGATAGTAAGCCTAATCCAACGAGCAATGGACTGCTTTGAAGCAGGACAACCCTTCTTCTGTGCATCATAGAGCACGAACAAGGAATCCGTCTTCCTGACCAGAGCTGTGCATTTGACATAGATCTTTAAAGCGCGCACCACATCCAAAGACTCCGGAGGAGCCGATGCGTCAGAACAAGACGGAACCACAATAGGTTGATTCAGTTGGAAAGCAGAGACAACCTTTGGCAGGAACTGTTGTCTAGTTCGGAGCATTGCTCTGTGTTCATAAAAGACCAAGTAGGGACTTTTACACGATAAGGCCCCCAATTCGGAGACACATCTAGCAGAAGCTAGGGCCAACAACATCACTGTCTTCCATGTAAGGTACTTGTCTTCTACTGTCATCAGAAGCTCACACAAGGAGGACTGTAGAAATTGCAACACTACATCCAAAGCCCAGGGTGCCGTAGGCAGCACAAAGGGAGGTTGTATGTTGAGCACCCCTTGTAAGAATGTCTGAACTTCTGGCAGCACAGCCAGTTTCTTCTGAAAGAAAATTGAAAGAGCTGAAATCTGGACCTGAACGGAACCCAGACGTAAGCCTTTATCCACACCAGCCTGCAGGAAATGTCCCAAGTGAAACTCCACAGGTGGATACGTGCGTTCCTCGCACCAAGATACGTATCTCCTCCAGATATGAGGATAATGTTTTGACGTCACAGGTTTTCTGGCTTGCACCAAAGTGACAATGACCTTTTTGGAAAACCCTTTGTGAGCTAGGATATTCCGCTCAACTTCCATGCCGTCAAACGAAGCAGCCGTAAGTCCAGGTAGACAAAAAGTCCTTGCTGAAAAAGATCCTTTCTTAGTAGCAGAGGCCAAGGGTCTTCTATGGACATGTCCAGAAGAGTTGCGTACCACGCCCTTCGGTGCCAAGCTGGCACAATCAGGATTGCTTGGACTCTGTGATGTCTGATCTGTTGTTGCACTCTTGGGATCAACGGGATCGGAGGAAATAGGTAGACCAGCCGGAAAGGCCAAGGTGACGTCCGTGCATTCACTGCACTCGCCTGAGTGTCCCTGGTACGTGAGCAGTAGCAGCGAAGCTTCTTGTTGAGGTGAGACGCAATCATGTCGATCTGCAGGTATCCCCACCTGTCGACAATCTGTTGAAACACCTGAGGGTGTAATCCCCACTCCCCCGGGTGGAGGTCGTGGCGACTCAGGAAGTTTGCTTCCCAGTTGTCCACTCCCGGAATGAAGATTGTGGACAGTGCTCTTGATTTTCTTTCCGTCCAGAGAAGTATATTTGACACTTCTTCCATGCAGGCCTTGCTTTTTGTCCCTCCTTGTTGATTGATGTACGCCACTGCCGATCCCTAAGCAAAGAGGAGGCCTGAAGTAGAGCACTGTATATCGTCCGTAGTTCCAGAATGTTGATCGTGAGTAGGGTTTCTTGGTCAGACCACCTGCCCTGGAACTGCGCCCCCTGGGTGACAGCTCTCCATCCTCGTAGAATTGCATCCGTTGTGAGGAGGGTCCAATCCTGAGTCCCGAAACGTCGACCTTCCAGCAGGTTGGAAGACTGCAACTACCACAGGAGCGAAATCCTGGCCTGGGGTGACAGCTGAATCATTTGGTGCATCTGGAGATGTGAACCAGACCACTTGTTCAGGATGTCCAATTGGAAAGGTCTGGCATAGAACCTGCTGAACTGTATCGCCTCGTACGAGGGCACCATTTTTCCCAACAACTTTATGCAAAGATGAATGAAAACTCGAGCAGGACGGAGAACCGAGCGAACCATCTCTTGAAGTGTTCTCACCTTGTCTTCTGGGAGAAACACTCTTTGAGCTACAGTATCCAATATCATACCCAGAAACAAGAGCCATTGAGACGGTTAAAGTTGAGACTTCTGTAGATTGAGGATCCACCCGTGGTGAGACAGTAGATGGATAGTGCGATCTATATGAAGTAATATAAGCTCACTGGAACTTGTTTTTATGAGATCATCCAGGTAAGGGACAATGTTGACCCCCTGAACTCTGAGCTGGAACATCATTTCCGCCAACACCTTTGTGAACACCCTCGGAGCTGTAGACAGGCCAAAGGGCAATGCCTGAAACTAGTAGTGATCGTTAAGTAGGGCGAATGCCTGAAACTGGTAGTGATCGTTCAGTAGGGCAATGCCTGAAACTGGTAGTGATCGTTCAGTAGGGCGAATCGTAGATAGGCCTGATGAGGCCAAATCGGGATATGCAGGTAGGCGTCCTTGATTTCCAGGGACACGAGGAATTCCTGTGGTTTCAGGCCCGCGATCACCGCTCTCAAAGATTCCATCTTTAATTTGAAAACCATCAGGTAAGGATTCAAGGATTTCAGTTTTAAAATGGGTCTCACAGACCCGTCTGGTTTTGGCACTACAAACAGACTGGAGTAGTAACCTTGTCCTTGTTATAGCAGAGGTACTGGAACAATGACCTGGGACTGGACCAACTTGTCGATGGCCAGTAGTAGCGTAACACGCATATTTTCCAAAGCTGGCAAGTCTGATTTGAAAAATCATTGGACAAGAGCCCCGTCGAACTCCAGCTTGTAACCCTGAGAGATAAGGTCCCTTTCCCAGGCATCTTGGCAGGAACTGTCCCAGATGTGGCTGTAGTGACGTAATCGAGCTCCCACCGTGAGATCCCCTCGGGGTGGGTGGGCACCATTATGCTGAAGTCTTAGCGAAATCTGAACTGGTGCTCTAAGAGCCGGCAACGGCTGGTTTCTTAGGCTTACCTCTGGAGCCTCTAGCTGCATTGGAGGCACCCTGGGCCCTAGATCAAAATCTGGAGGACCGAAAGGACTGAGTAGACGGTCCCGGGTAGGTACGTCTAGCATGCAGAGCCCCTGAAGGGAGAAACGTGGATTTCCCAGCAGTAGCTTTGGAGATCCATGCGTCCAATTCACCTCCGAAGAGCCATTCACCTGTGAAGGGAAAAGATTCCACATTACATTTGGAGTCAGCGTCTGCAATTCACTGATGCAACCATATGGCTCTGCGTGCAGACACAGCCATAGCAGTGGTCCTAGCATTAATATTGCCAATCTCTTTAAGGGAGCCACAGAGGACTCTTGCCGTGTTCTGAATGTGTTTTAGGAAAGTTACAGTAGTAACCAAGGTCATATCCCCTGAAAGACCCTCCTGAATCTGAGTAGCCCATGTATGAATGGCATGCATCAAAACCAGCAATGACCATCCTGTTAGCTACACCTGCAGCAGTGTAGATAGATTTTAGAGTGGTCTCTATTTTCCTATCCCCCGTGTCCTTTACCATAAAAGAGCACGGAGCACCGCCTTTTTAGAAAGGTGAGAGACTGAGACATCTACAGCTTGATATTCTTCCCAGGATTTCCTGCCGTCAGGGGCAAATGGAAAGGTATTTAAAACCCTTTTAGACACCTGATATTTTTTATCTGGATTTTTCCAGGCTAATTTAAATAAATCATCCAATTCTTTAGAATCAGGGAAGGTGACAGTTTGTCTTGTGGGAGGAAAAATGACTGCTAATTAGTAGTGAACTCCATGGGGAGCTTTAACACATTCCGTATAGCCAATATAAGGGGTTCAATATGTGTAGGGGTGGAGTCCCCACTTATGGGGTTCACATCATCCCCATCATCCTGTATATCATCATTAGTATCTGATCAAAGTGCAGGTAAAGCACATTTTTGTGCACCTGTAGTGGACAGGGGGGATGTTTAGCAGCTAGATTTGCCACTGCTTGTTGCAGTTCCTGAGTTTTATTGGCATTAGCAGTAAGTTCTGATGACATATCGGACATCATAGTTTTGATAGCCCCCAGCCAGGAGGGCTCTGGATTCTCCGCCACATTGTTACCAGCATTTTGTGATGAATGACTACATTGCTCACATGATATTGAGTCAGATGAGCTAGGGGAAAATCTAGCGTTACACACACTGCATAACCTGTTTTACCATTGTGAAAAGAAAAACAGGTACAATACACATACAACACAGCCTGAAACACAATACAAGTCTGCCCTATTGCATGTGAGAGGAGACACAGGAGAGAGGACACCAGCGCACCCAACGCTGCACAGCCCCAGTGAGGCTGTCAGCGTTTTATACAAACATATAAACAGTGAGTCTGTCTAATGAAAAATCCCTCAGAGGAGTGATATTTGTGCACAAAACAGCGGCTCTCCCCCTCTACACCCTGTACGTGTGATCCAGCATATGACTGTTATGGAGGAGCTGTGTGAGGCTGCTGCTGCTTATGCAGAAGAAGGTGCCAAAATGCAGCTGAGCCCGCTCTGATGTAGCTCCGCCCCCCACTATGGCGCCAGAGCTACTGTGTATTTTTATATTGGCCAGGTCTCCTAAATGTTAGTAACCTCACATAATTGCTTGGTACCATGTAATAAGCCGGTTTCACGCAGTGGTCAAAGCGGGTCTCCCCAGGAGGGACCCGTATGCCTCACCCGCACTTCTGCCGCACAGTGAACCGGGGGACCCCCCTAGCGGAGTCCCCGGTGTGTACCCACTACAGATGATCACCTTCAGGCACTGCTAGGAGTGTACAGATTGCTGTGGCTGCGACAGCCAAGGCGCCAAGCCCCGCTGAACAAACAGCCCCTCAGGACGGTGGTCCTGCAGCAGGGAAGCGGCACTGTACCTCAAGAGGCCGGTGAGCGCCCCCCCTAACTCCCACGGTGCAGGTATGCTGTTGCCCAAACAGCATACCGAAAGAAATAAAAGATTAAAAGAAATTGAAGAAAAACTCTGCATCCTCTCCTGAGGGCACTTTTTTCTAAACTGACCTGTAGGAGGAGGCATAGAGGGGAGAAGCCAGCACACCCAGTTGAAGAAATTTAAAGTGCACTGGCTCCTTTGGACCCGTCTATACCCCCATCTTACTAATTCTGTCCCCAATATCCCTTATGGATGCTAGAGAAAGGAAGAAAGTATAGTATTAGTGCACCTTTCCTCTGGCCAAATAAAACTGGAACAGCTTACATGATGCCAGTACCACACCTTACTGTATGTCTGTACTTTGCAGTAATGAAACTAAGCATACTTTTTATGTACAGACAGCAGGCTCCATGTTATGCACAAATGCAGATCCTTTATGTTAAAGTCCCCCCTATATAATGCACTCTACGTCACTCACACAGTATACTGTTTTTATTTACTGTCTGAGAACCCATCTCTAGGGCGTTATTTGCACTTTTACCCATCTTCTAACGTGAAAATTTAGTTTTCAGTCAACCCTAACATGCTTTCTTTGACTTTTCATTTTGAAAATAACAAATTAGTACAAATTTATAAGTTCAATTTGTATACACATATCTTGGAAGATTTATTGCCAAATCATGCGTACATACAGTATTGCTGAGCATGTGAGGTATGTTAATTAGGGCTGCCACATTACTGAGAAGCAAGCACTACTAGATAATCAGGAAGTGACATTTACATTACTTCTTTACAAACATTACTTCTTTAGCAAAACTCGCACCGTGTGTACAGACAATATCGGTGCTTCTGGGCTCTGGGGAAATTCAAGGGAAATTGCATAGTCAAAATCGGGCATAGACAATATCTCACCGTGTGTATGCACCTTTACTCCTGTAGAGATGCTGTATACTAGGTTGCATACTGGACCTTACTCCTGTGGAGATGCTCTCTACTAGGCTGCATGCTGGACCTTACTCCTGTGGAGATGATCTCTACTAGGCTGCATGCTGGACCTTACTCCTGTGGAGATGCTCTCTACTGAGGCTGCATGCTGGTCCTTATTCCTGTGGATACGCTCTGTACTGAGGCTGCATGCTGGACCCTACTCCAGTGGAGACCCTCTCTACTAGGCTGCATGCTGGACCTTATTTCTGTGGAGATGATCTCTACTAGGGCTGCATGCAGGACCTTACTCCTGTGGATATGCTCTCTACTAGGACTGCATGCTGAACCTAACTCCTGTGGAGATGCTCCATAGTAGTCTGCATGCTGGACCTAACACTTGTGGAGATGCTCTCTACTGAGGCTGCATGCTGGCCCTTACTCCTGTGGAGATGCTCTATACTAGGCTGGATGCTGGACATTAATCTTGTGGAGATACTCTCTACTAGGGCTGCATGCTCTCTACTATGTTGCATGCTGGACATTACTCTTGTGGAGATGCTGTCTACTAGGGCTGCATGCTGGACCTTACTCCTGTGGAGATGCTCTCTACTGAGGCTGCATGCTGAACCGTACTCCTGTGGAGATGCTCCATACTAGGCTGCATGCTGGACCTTACTCCTATGGAGATGCTCTCTATTAAGTTGCATATTGAACCTTACTCCTGTGGAGATGCTCTCTATTAAGTTGCATATTGAACCTTACTCCTGTGGAGATGCTCTCTATTAAGTTGCATATTGAACCTTACTCCTGTGGAGATGCTCTCTATTAAGTTGCATATTGAACCTTACTCCTGTGGAGATGCTCTCTATTAAGTTGCATATTGAACCTTACTCCTGTGGATATGCTCTCTATTAAGTTGCATATTGAACCTTACTCCTGTGGAGATGCTCTCTACTGAGGCTGCATGCTGGACCTTACTCCTGTGGAGATGCTCCATACTAGGCTGCATGCTGGACCTTACTCCTATGGAGATGCGCTCTATTAAGTTGCATATTGAACCTTACTCCTGTGGAGATGCTCTCTATTAAGTTGCATATTGAACCTTACTCCTGTGGAGATGCTCTCTATTAAGTTGCATATTGAACCTTACTCCTGTGGAGATGCTCTCTATTAAGTTGCATATTGAACCTTACTCCTGTGGAGATGCTCTCTATTAAGTTGCATATTGAACCTTACTCCTGTGGAGATGCTCTCTATTAAGTTGCATATTGAACCTTACTCCTGTGGAGATGCTCTCTACTGAGGCTGCATGCTGGACCTTACTCTTGTGGAGATACCCTCTAATAGACTGCATGCTGGACCTTACTCTTGTGGAGATGCTTTCTACTAGGCTGCATGCTGGACCTTACTTCTGTGGAGATACCTTCTACTAGGCTGCATGCTGAACCTTACTCCTGTGGAGATGCTCTATACTAGGCTGCATGCTGGACCTTACTCCTGTGGAGATGCTCTCTACTGAGGCTGCATGCTGAACCTTACTCCTGTGGAGATGCTCTATACAAGGCTGCATGCTGGACCTTACTCCTGTGGAGATGCTCTCTATTAAGTTGCATATTGGACCTTACTCCTGTGGTGATGCTCTCTCTTTTTATTTACAGTTTCTTATATAGCGCAGCATATTCCATTGCGCTTTACAAATTAGAACAACAGTAATAGAACAAAACTGGGTAAAAACAGACAGACATAGAGGTAGGAAGGCCCTGCTCGCAAGCTTACAATCTATAGGGAAATAGGCATCGATACACAAGGATAGATGCTACCTATTGCATAATGGTCCACCAGATTGCTAGGTTTTTAATGGGTTGTATGATATGATCACCCCGCAATGTTG
The DNA here is from genome assembly GCF_028390025.1 of Pseudophryne corroboree. Classification (NCBI taxonomy): domain Eukaryota; kingdom Metazoa; phylum Chordata; class Amphibia; order Anura; family Myobatrachidae; genus Pseudophryne; species Pseudophryne corroboree. The sequence continues at coordinate 271,113,038 of NC_086447.1, read as the reverse complement.
TCCAAGTGTCAGGAGGGTGTGAGAGTAAAGAAAGACAAGATATGTGATGTTATGTGTACTGTACAGAGAGGATGTAATTAGGTAGGGTAGCATTGAAGGTTATGTGGGTGGGTCTGGAATTTGATAGGCTTGTCTGAAGAGGTGAGTTTTCAGGGAATGTTTAAAGGTTTGGAGAATAGAGGCGAGTCTTACCGTGTGTGGCAGGGAATTCCACAGAGTGGGTGAAGCCCGGATAAAGTCCTGTAATTTTGAGTGTGAACAAGTAATGCGTGTGGATAAGAGACGCAGATCTTGTGCAAAGCAGAGAGGTCGGGTAGGGAGATATTTTGAGATGAGTGAAGAGATGTATATTTGGTTAATAGCCTTGTATGTCAGTAAAAGTATTTTATATTTAATACGGTAGAATACCGGTAACCAATGGAGGGACTGACAGAGCGGATCTGCAGGCGATGAACGTCTAGCGAGGAAGATTAGCCTCACAGCTGCATTCAAAATGGATTGTAGTGGTGAGAGCCTATGTTTGGGAAGACCGGTCAGGAGACTATTACAATAATCAATGCGGGAGATAATAAGATTTTACTCACCGGTAAATCTATTTCTCGTAGTCCGTAGTGGATGCTGGGGACTGCGTAAGGACCATGGGGAATAGCGGGCTCCAGTCTCCTGCGTAGCCCGCTATTCCCCATGGTCCTTACGGAGTCCCCAGCATCCACTAGGATGTTAGAGAAAATAAGATTTTACTTACCGGTAAATCTATTTCTCATAGTCCGTAGTGGATGCTGGGGACTCCGTAAGGACCATGGGGAATAGCGGGCTCCGCAGGAGACTGGAGCCCGCTATTCCCCATGGTGCTTACGGAGTCCCCAGCATCCACTAGGACGTTAGAGAAAATGAGAGCATGGAGTCGTTTTTGCTGTCTCTTGTGTAAGATAGGGTCGTATTTTTAATATGTTTCTTAGATGTATGTAACATGATCTTGAGACAGATTGAATGTGGGGAACAAAGGACAGTTCATAGTCAAGAATGACACCTAGGCTCTACTAGGCTGCATGCTGGACCTTACTCCTGTGGAGATGCTCTTTTTAGGCTGCATGCTGGACCTTACTCCTGTTGAGTTATTCTGTACTAGGCTGCATGCTAAACCTTACTCTTGTATGTGGGGTTGTACGCTTGGCTTCATAGCCTTCATCATGTGTGCACACATCCTTAACCCTGGTGCAACAAAATCCATCTGAAAACAGACATAATTATGCATACACACATCTCTACACAGCTGTAATTCTACATAAACACTCTCTGAATGCCCCTTTATAGTCCAGTTACACCCCTTCAGGCACAAGTGAAAAGGCTCTGTAATTGCGCACAGCTCCAAATCACCTGTAGTTACGTAAGCATGTCTTTATACAAGCCATTATACAATTCAATTACACCATTCAAGTTAGTAATACACCATATCCACTAAATATGCAGTGTAAAATTCTCCTACTCTTGTCATCATTTGCTGAATAGGGTTTGCAACAATTTACACTTAATTCTTCCTAGTTGCCAGTAGATGGCGAAAAGAGTCCTCCCTATGACTTACTCCAGCAGGTTCCACGTGCTTTGTAGGATATTTCATACATGAGGCTGTATACAGTGTTTGATGTTAGTGTAGTACAATGTGAGACAAGTATATATTTACTTACATATACATTATATACAGTACAGGGCTGACGCATGGTAGGGTGCATGTGCAGTCAAACAATAAACTCCTAAGAGGCAAAACACAAAAAATATTGTATTTCTGCTCATATGTCGAGGTGCAGGTGACTTAAGGTGCATCCAGCTCAGCAGCAGTTGTATATGTGTCAGCTTTACATCATTCATCATTTATATTTGCTTTTATAGCGAAAAACACATTTGCTAAGAAGTTTGATTTACATGGAAAAAGAACCCTCTCATCTTCCTACTATTGTACAATTGAATGTAAAAAAAAATTATTGGCAAATACATCCAAAATACTGAATAATGTAGACACATTAACATAAGCACATAGCAGTATTACTACACTATGTAACAGTGAAAGCATTCAGACCCCTGTGCACACCTATTAACGCCCTCAGGCACAGTGAGGCAGGCTGCCAACAAACAGCCTCATTTTTACATGGATTACATAAAATTTACTTTTTGCTTAACATAGTAAAGTCATAATTGTGTAATGAAATGCAAGCAGTAATTATATACACACACTCACATATTATACATAGAAAATAATAAGATTTTACTTACCGGTAAATCTATTTCACGTAGTCCGTAGTGGATGCTGGGGACTCCGTAAGGACCATGGGGATAGACGGGCTCCGCAGGAGACATGGGCACTTTAAGAAAGAATTTAGGTTCTGGTGTGCACTGGCTCCTCCCTCTATGCCCCTCCTCCAGACCTCAGTTCGAGAAACTGTGCCCAGAAGAGCTGACAGTACAAGGAAAGGATTTTGGTAATCCAGGGCAAGATTCATACCAGCCACACCAATCACACCGTATAACAAGTGAAAACAACCAGTTAACAGTATGATAAACAACAGAGCATCAGGTCAACCCTGATGCAACCATAACATAACCCTTATTGAAGCAATAACTATATACAAGTTTTGCAGAAGAATTCCGCACTTGGGACGGGCGCCCAGCATCCACTACGGACTAAGAGAAATAGATTTACCGGTAAGTAAAATCTTATTTTCTCTAACGTCCTAGTGGATGCTGGGGACTCCGTAAGGACCATGGGGATTATACCAAAGCTCCCAAACGGGCGGGAGAGTGCGGATGACTCTGCAGCACCGATTGAGCAAACACAAGGTCCTCCTCAGCCAGGGTATCAAACTTGTAGAACTTTGCAAAAGTGTTTGAACCTGACCAAGTAGCCGCTCGGCAAAGCTGTAATGCCGAGACCCCTTGGGCAGCCGCCCAGGAAGAGCCCACCTTCCTAGTGGAATGGGCCTTAACTGATTTTGGCAGCGGCAATCCAGCCGCAGAATGAGCCTGCTGAATCGTGTTACAGATTCAGCGAGCAATAGTTTGCTTTGAAGCAGGAGCACCAAGCTTGTTGGAAGCATACAGGATAAACAAAGACTCTGTTTTCCTGACCCTAGCCGTTCTGGCTACATAAACCTTCAAAGCCCTGACCACATCAAGTAACTCGGAATCCTCCAAGTCAGTAGTAGCCACAGGCACCACAATAGGTTGGTTTATATGAAAGGATGATACCACTTTCGGCAGAAATTGTGGACGGGTCCGCAATTCTGCTCTATCCGCATGGAAAACCAGATAGGGGCTTTTATGTGACAAAGCCGCCAACTCTGACACACGCCTAGCCGAAGCCAAGGCTAATAGCATGACCACCTTCCACGTGAGATATTTCAACTCCACCGTTTTGAGTGGTTCAAACCAGTGGGATTTCAGGAAACTCAACACCACGTTAAGATCCCAAGGTGCCACTGGAGGCACAAAAGGGGGCTGAATATGCAGCACTCCCTTTACAAACGTCTGTACTTCAGGTAGAGAAGCCAACTCTTTTTGAAAGAAAATGGATAGGGCCGAAATTTGGACCTTAATGGAACCCAATTTTAGGCCCAAATTCACTCCGGACTGTAGGAAGTGAAGGAAAGGGCCCAGCTGGAATTCCTCCGTAGGAGCATTCCTGGCCTCACACCAAGCAACATATTTTCGCCATATACGGTGATAATGTTGAGCTGTCACGTCCTTCCTAGCCTTTATCAGCGTAGGAATGACCTCATCCGGAATGCCTTTCTCTGCTAGGATCCGGGGTTCAACCGACATGCCGTCAAACGCAGCCGCGGTAAGTCTTGGAACAGACAGGGCCCCTGTTGCAACAAGTCCTGTCTTAGAGGAAGAGGCCACGGGTCCTCTGTGAGCATTTCTTGCAGATCTGGATACCAAGTCCTTCTTGGCCAATCTGGAACAATGAGTATTGTTCTCACTCCTCTTTTCCTTATTATCCTCAGCACCTTGGGTATGAGAGGAAGAGGAGGAAATACATAGACCGACTGGAACACCCACGGTGGTACCAAGGCGTCTACAGCTATCGCCTGAGAGTCTCTTGACCTGGCGCAATACCTCTGTAGCTTTCTGTTGAGGCGGGATGCCATCATGTCCACCTGTGGCAGTTCCCACCGACTTGTAATCTGTGCGAAGACTTCCTGATGAAGTCCCCACTCTCCCGGGTGGAGGTTGTGTCTGCTGAGGAAGTCCGCTTCCCAGTTGTCCACTCCCGGGATGAACACTGCTGACAGTGCGCTTACGTGATTCTCCGCCCAGCGAAGAATTCTGGTGGCTTCCGCCATCGCCACTCTGCTCCTTGTGCCGCCTTGGCGGTTTACATGAGCCACTGCGGTGATGTTGTCTGACTGAATCAGAACCGGTTGGTCGCGAAGCAGGGTCTCCGCTTGACGTAGGGCGTTGTATATAGCCCTTAGTTCCAGGATGTTGATGTGAAGGCAAGTCTCTTGACTTGACCACAGACCTTGGAAATTTCTTCCCTGTGTGACTGCACCCCAACCTCGGAGGCTTGCGTCCGTGGTCACCAGGACCCAGTCCTGAATGCCGAATCTGCGGCCCTCGAGAAGGTGAGCGCTCTGCAGCCACCACAGGAGTGATACCCTGGCCCTGGGGGATAGGGTGATTAACCGATGCATCTGAAGATGTGATCCGGACCACTTGTCCAGTAAGTCCCATTGAAAAGTCCTCGCATGGAACCTGCCGAAGGGAATGGCCTCGTATGATGCCACCATCTTTCCCAGGACACGAGTGCAGTGATGCACTGACACCTGTTTTGGTTTTAATAGGTTCCTGACCAGTGTCATGAGTTCCTGAGCTTTCTCCATTGGGAGATAAACCCTTTTCTGGTCTGTGTCTAGAATCATGCCCAGGAAAGGCAGACGAGTCGTAGGAACCAACTGCGACTTTGGAATATTTAGAATCCAGCCGTGTTGCCGTAACACTTCCAGAGAAAGTGCTACGCTGATCAGCAACTGCTCTCTTGATCTCGCTTTTATGAGGAGATCGTCCAAGTATGGGATAATTGTGACTCCTTGCTTCCGCAGCAGTACCATCACTTTCCGCCATTACCTTGGTAAATATTCTCTGTGCCGTGGAGAGACCAAACGGCAACGTCTGAAATTGGTAATGACAATCCTGTACCACAAATCTGAGGTACGCCTGATGAGGTGGATAAATGGGGACATGAAAGTATGCATCCTTTATGTCCAGAGACACCATAAAATCCCCCCCCTCCAGGCTTGCGATGACTGCTCTCAGCGATTCCATCTTGAACTTGAACCTTTTCAGGTATATGTTCAGGGATTTTAAATTCAATATGGGTCTGACCGAACCGTCCGGTTTCGGGACTACAAACATGGTCGAATAATAACCCCTTCCTTGTTGAAGGAGGGGAACCTTGACCACCACCTGCTGAAGATACAATTTGTGAATTGCAGTTAACACTATTTCCCTCTCGTGGGGGAAAGCTGGCAGGGCCGATTTGAGGTATCGGTGAGGGGGCATCTCCTCGAATTCCAGCTTGTATCCCTGAGACACAATATCTATTGCCCAGGGATCCAACTGGGAGTGAACCCACTTGTGGCTGAAATTTCGAAGACGTGCCCCCACCGGGCCTAGCTCCGCTTGTGGAGCCCCAGCGTCATGCGGTGGATTTTGTAGAGGCCGGGGAGGACTTCTGTTCCTGGGAACTAGCTGTGTTGTGCAGCTTCTTTCCTCTGCCCCTGCCTCTGGCAAGAAAGGACGCACCTCGGACTTTCTTGTTTTTCTGTGATCGAAAGGACTGCATTTGATAATACGGTGCTCTCTTAGGCTGTGAGGAAACATATGGAAAAAAATTTGACTTTCCAGCAGTAGCTGTGGAGACCAGGTCCGAGAGACCCTCCCCAAACAATTCCTCACCCTTGTAAGGTAAAACCTCCATATGCCTTTTTGAGTCGGCATCACCTGTCCATTGCCAAGTCCACAGGACCCTTCTGGCAGAAATTGACATAGCATTTATTCTAGAACCCAGTAGACTAATGTCTCTTTGAGCATCTCTCATATATAGGACAGCGTCTTTAATATGCCCCAAGGTCAACAATATAGTATCCTTGTCTAAGGTATCAATTTCCTCAGACACGGTATCCGTCCATGCTGCTACAGCAGTACACACCCAGGCCGACGCGATCGCCTGCCTCAGTAAGGTACCTGAATGTGTATAAATGGACTTCAGGGTAACCTCCTGTTTGCGATCCGCAGCATCTTTGAGGGTAGCCGTATCCTGTGACGGTAGGGCTACCTTCTTGGATAAGCGTGTTAAAACTTTGTCCACCTTAGGGGAGGATTCCCAGCGTAACCTGTCCGTTGGCGGGAAAGGATACGCCATAAGAATCCTTTTGGAAATCTGCAGTTTTTTATCTGGAGATTCCCAAGCCTTTTCACATAACTCCTTTAGCTCGTGTGAGGGGGAAAGGTTACCTCCGGCTTCTTTTCCCCATACATATGTACCCTCTTGTCAGGGACTGGGATTTCCTCTGTGATGTGCAACACATCCTCAATTGCTATAATCATATAACGGATGGATTTAGCCAATTTTGGCTGCAACTTTGCATCATCGTAATCGACACTGGAGTCAGAATCCATGTCGATATCTGTGTCAACAATTTGGGATAGTGGGCGCTTCTGAGACCCTGACGGCCTCTGCGACATAGGATCAGGCAGGGGTTGGGACCCTGACTGTCCTGAGGCTTCAGCTTTTTCTAACCTTTTATGCAAGGAATTAACATTATCATTTAAAACCTTCCACATATCTATCCAATCAGGTGTCGGCGCCGTCGGCGGAGACACCACATTCATTTGCTCCCGCTCTGCTTCCACATAGCCTTCCTCATCAGACATGTCAACACAAGCGTACCGACACACCACACACACAGGGAATGCCCTTTTTGAAGACAGCTCCCCCACAAGGCCCTTAGGAGAGACAGAGAGAGAGTATGCCAGCACACACCCCAGCGCTATAAACCCAGGAATAACACAGTAACTTAATGTTAACCCAGTAGCTGCTGTTTATATATTGTTTTTTGCACCTAATTATGTGCCCCCCCCCCTCTCTTTTTACCCTCTTCTACTGTGTATCTGCAGGGGAGAGCCTGGGGAGCTTCCTCTCAGCGGAGCTGTGGAGAAAGAATGGCGCTGGTGAGTGCTGAGGAAGAAGCTCCGCCCCCTCGGCGGCGGGCTTCTGTCCCGCTTAAATATGCAATTTTTGGCGGGGGCTCATACATATATACAGTGCCCAGATGTATATATGTTTAACTTTTGCCAAAAGAGGTCCCAAATGCTGCCCAGGGCGCCCACCCCCTGCACCCTTACAGTGACCGGAGTATATGAGGTGTGTGGGAGCAATGGCGCACAGCTGCAGTGCTGTGCGTTACCTCAGTGAAGAACGGAGTCTTCTGCCGCCTGTGAAGTCTTCTTTGCTTCTCATACTCACCCGGCTTCTGTCTTCCGGCTCTGCGAGGGGGACGGCGGCACTGCTCTGGGATCAGACGGAGAGGGTGAGATCCTGCGTACGATCCCTCTGGAGCTAAAGGTGTATAGTAGCCTAAGAAGCAGGACCTAGCTTCAGAGAGTAGGGCTGCTTCTCTCCCCTCAGTCCCACGATGCAGGTAGTCTGTTGCCAGCAGAGCTCCCTGAAAATAAAAAACCTAACAAAATACTTTCTCTCAGCAAACTCAGGAGAGCTCACTGAAAAGCACCCAGCTCGTCTGGGCACAGTATCAAACTGAGGTCTGGAGGAGGGGCATAGAGGGAGGAGCCAGTGCACACCAGAACCTAAATTCTTTCTTAAAGTGCCCATGTCTCCTGCGGAGCCCGTCTATCCCCATGGTCCTCACGGGGTCCCCAGCATCCACTAGGTCGTTAGAGAAATATATGTATACACACACACAGATCGATTGATTGGGCAAAATAAAAGCAAGTTTCACTGCTGATGCTGAACTATTAAATATCACTGAAGCAATGACAATCTTAGATGCTCAACACAGTCTAGCACCATACTACAATACCAACTTTCTGATGCTCTACCTATAATGGCCATGGTCTAATAAGCAGACTCTGTACAAATTGTGGCAAAACGTGACTTGGATGTGATACACATTTCTTAAGAGTTCCCAGATTATTCCAGCAAAACCAATTCCGTGGAGAACTCATGCAAAGACATCTTCTCTTGCCACGTTGTTGGCTACAGTTGACTAGGGTTTTTACTGAGAACTGCAGTAATCTTTTGCCGCGTATCGGTTAGTGAAGATGCTCTCTTCTTCAGCGGATATGGTGTCTGCAATATAGGTAAAGAACTACCAGCACTGTGCCCATTCAGAGTGGTTATATTAGCAGACCTATACGTCCCTGATAAACTCATTAACTTTGTTTCATGGCCAGAACTGCTCATCTTGTGTGATGGCACAGACTTGTCTGAAGTGAATGATCTTTGTGTGAATTGGATATTTCCACAGACTTTCTTTAGTTCAAGCACTTGTTCTCTGGCCTGGGTCAGGGCCTCAGAGAGCTCATAGCGTTCTTCACATTCCATGCGCACAGTTTCCTTAAGGAATGCATTCTGAAAGAAGAAATGTATTTACTTGACCATAGAATAATCAATCCTTACACTGTATAAATGCACTTAGCATTTATATTTATACTACTCTGAAATATTTATGCAGAATCATTAAATATGACAAAGCAGGGAAGACATATTTATATGAGGTCACTTTAACACAACAAACGCCATTTTGAATCACAAACATTTCCACAAGACTGCAACAGTTGTCCACTGTTTCCTAAATTCATTGTGGGGACATTTTAGTTGGATCTTTCTTTTACCAAATGATGACAGTAAATGCCCCTTAGTGATAGAACTGTACTGCGATTCAGAACTATAGTAAATACGTGCACATAGATTGGAGCATTGGAAGATATGGCAATATCAGTGAAACTGTATATAGAAATATATTTTCAGTTTGAACTTCCAATGTCCTTCTGGTAATAAGCCTGTAACGCTGCAGTTCAGTGTATTGCTGTTCATGTATCATAAGTGATGTATGTTATCAGAAGTTTTACTGTAGAGCAGGGATGTGGAACCTTTGGCCCTCCAGCTGTTGTTGAACTACACATGCCAGCATGCCCTGCAACTGTTTTAGCATGGCCATATAGCAAAACTGTAGCAAGGCATGCTGGTATGTGTAGTTCAACAACAGCTGGAGGTGCCAAAGGTTCCCCACCCCAGCTGTTGAGGTTGCAACAACCCACAAAATGATGCTGCCTTTGTTTTGTTTCTTACATAACTTTTATTTGCAGGAACAAAATTGGAGAGATTCTCCCTTCTCATACAACCTTCCTCGCCCGCTACGTTGTTTCCACTCCCTCTTATACTGGTCACCTTATTCATCTCAGTTTTAACAAGCAAAATATATTTAGCCGAGTTGCACAGGATGAAATAATACTTTATTACAAAAAGAGGGAAAGAACCCCTTCAATATTATAATCAGATATAATTTTGATATTAAATTTGACACAATAAAAGTTATAATTTCATATATTGTTTACTCTGTGCATCACATTAGACATTCTGTCTTCTCCCAATTTTCTCATCTCAGATTTATGGACACTGTTAATATGACCAACCCACTCTGCAGTAGTTTGACAGAGGGCTACATTTATGAAGCAACAGCTTTTGTAAGCTGCTGCTTTTCAGTGGATTGGAGTTGAAAATTTATAGCGGCACTCACATACAGTGTGAAGCACGCCGGGCTTTATAAATATAATATAGTCCCGGGTCACATACAGAGATCACACATAAAATCCCTTCTGCCCATTTCATATCTATACAGAGACATTGTGGAAATGTAGGGGCCAGACAGTCACTAGGCAAAACTTTATTGCCATCTCAGCCCCCAATTTTATTATTAATTTAACATGATTGTTTGTTCTTGCCTGTAAGGTGAAACACGTGCTGCTGGGAATAGTGCTGTGTCGGGGGGATAGTGCTGCTGATCCGAGTGCCCCTGATGTGAGAGGTGTCGGTTGCACATGGGTCTGCCTGTCACACACTCAGGTGGTCCCCAGGTGATAGCTCATGCGAGGCGGCTCCACTACATTGTATGTGCATGTGCTTCTCTCTGCACACATTTTTTCCTCAACTGACAACTGAGAGCACACAACAGCTGAAAAGTATCACACAGCCTCAAGGTAGCCCCACTGGTCAAGTGTCCTACAGGGGCACAGATGCAGAGGGAGGGCCTGCTGTGCCAGCCCTTGGCACTTAAATATTCATTCAAAATTTCTGACATGACATGTTGTAGTAGAATCACTGGTTGCTTAAATAACATTTGAGAACCATGGGGATCATCTTGCACCCATGATGCTGCAACATGGTTCTGACCTCACCTCTTGTGTAGACTGATCCAGGAGATGTCTCAGCTCTGCACAGTTTAGGTTACTCTCTTTCAGTTTCTCTGCCTTTGCACGAATGTCTTTTCTCATGTCATCTAAAGCAGAGGTACTGTGGTCTTGTTCTCTTTTTAACCGAAGTTCCAACTCGGAGACTATATTTTTCAGGTTTGCAACCTCCATATCTTTTGCTCTGTCTTTGTCTGCGAGTCTTGCCTGAGCCTCCTGTAGCTTCTTTCCCAGCATGTTTGTCTCAGCGTGTAGTCCTTCACATGCCCTGCTTATGAGTGTAGGTATCTGCAAGATGTGAAAAGACAATAGATTTACTTGCAGCGATGATGTTGATAGGCATTAAAAAGTCAGACAGCTTCCTGATGACCTGACTTATGTGTAAACAGACTCCTATATATAAGACATGCCTAAAGGGAAGAAAAAAATTGTCATACATAATAAAATAGTTCAACTGTTAACAATAACATTAGCTATTAATGATATCTTTCTAAAGCCTATGTTTACTATTTCAATTATGTTACAGTTACGTTGCAGAATTTTCTAACAGGCAACAATGGTGAGAAGTCATGAGTAAAGAACAATGGCCCTCATTCCGAGTTGTTCGCTCGCTAGCCGCTTTTAGCAGCATTGCACACGCTAAGCCGCCACCCTCTGGGAGTGAATCTTAGCTTAGCAGAATTGTGAACGAAAGATTAGCAAAATTGCGAATATACATTTCTTAGCAGTTTCTGAGTAGCTCGAGACTTACTCTGCCACTGCGATCAGTTCAGTCAGTTTCGTTCCTGGTTTGACGTCACAAACACACCCAGCGTTCGGCCAGACACTCCCCCGTTTCTCCAGCCACTCCCGCGTTTTTCCCAGAAACGGCAGCGTTTTTTCACACACACCCATAAAACTGCCAGTTTCCGCCCAGAAACACCCACTTCCTGTCAATCACACTCCGATCACCAGAACGAAGAAAAATCCTCGTAAAGCCGTGAGTAAAATACCTAACTTTTGAGTAAAATAACTAAGCGCATGCGCTCTGCGAACATTGCGCATGCGCAGTAAGCGACTAATCGCAATATAGAGAAAATCGGCAACGAGCGAACAACTCGGAATGAGGGCCAATGACAACTGAGTGAAATAAAACATCAGAGTTTGGGATTGGCAGATTGTGTTACTAAAAATGGCTCTGTATAATGACCAGCGCTGTAAGGAAGCACGTGCAGGAGAGAGAGCTATCAAGACAGACATGGAATTAATAATAACAACACTGATGATTGGATTCTCTTGAGTATGAGATGAAGGAAAAGCGTAAACAAAGAAATAAATAGTTGGAAAGCAGCAGGACACAGGAAGGGCTGATTAGTATTGTATTCAATACGGACAATGCAGAAGACTCAGACTCAGCAGCTAAAAGAGAGTGCTGGCCCCTCTATTGCCGTAGTGAAGGCTTTTGGGGTACCTATCAGTAAGTTAGCTTTCCATTTAAAAACATAAATATGTGAACTAATGTAAGGACTCTAAGCGGGAGATTTATGAAAGCTTGGAGAGAAATACAGTGAAGAGAGATAGAGTACTGAACAATCAGCTTCTGGCCTCTTACAGGCTGTGGGGTCTATTTACTAAGCCTTGAATGGAGATAAAGTGCACGGAGATAAAGTCACAACCAACCAGCTGCTGTCATTTTTCAAACGCAGCTGTGACATGCCAGGTAGTTGCTGATTGGCTGGTACTTTATCTCTCTGCACGTTATCGCCATCTAAGGCTTAGTAAATAGCCCCTGTGTTTGAAAAATTACTGGAGCTGGTATCTCTCTCTAAGCTTTGATAAATCTGCCCCTGTTTAGAGTAAAGCAGAGCCACCATCAGGGGGGTGCTGGGGGCACAGCTGTCCCGGGCCCAGCCTCTCTGACAGAGAGAGGAGGGCCCGGGATGCTCATGCAGCCACCTGCCTGCCCGCAGCCGTCCCCGCCGTTCCGCGGTCGCCCCCGCTGTTCTCCGACCCTCCAGCAGCTCTGTATTGGAAAACGTCTCTCCCAAAATGGCCACCTCCACAGAGGAGACAGTTATTCACGATACTAGAGGAGCCCTCTAGTATCTTGAATAACTGTCTTCTCTGTGGCGGCGATGGAGGGATGTTTTCAATACAGCTGCAGGAGGACGGAGGAGAGCAGCAGGAGCAGGAATGCAGGCGGGCAGGCATCAGCATCCCAGGCCCTACGGACAGCGCACATGTATGTATGCATGCATGTGTGTGTACATAACACACACACACACACACACACACACACACACACACACGTGTTAACTGGTGCTATTCTACAGTGGGGGGAGGGGGGCCTGCCTATTTTGTCAGTCCCGGGCCCCGCAGTTTCTGATGGCAGCCCTGGAGTAAAGATGCATACACACGGTGAGAAACTGACTATGCCCGATTTTGACTTTGCAATTTCCCTTGAACTCCCCTGGAGCCCAGAAGCACCGATATTGCCTATACACACGGTACGATTTTGGCTATGTGCAATTTTGCCTATGGCTGTTTTTGACTATACTTTGTACTAGATTGTACACAATATAGTAAAAATTGCCTTGCCTGCACAGTCTATTTTTTCTTGCGATACCGACCCCACGTGAGCTCGCACCGGTATCACTAGCTGTGTACATACAGTGCGATATGTGCTAACTTTTCTTGTGATTTTGACTATATAGTCAAAATTGTAAGCACACATCGCGCTGTATGTATGCACCTTTAGGTGCACTCCACTCATTAAAAAACCTTGATGTGGCGGGTGGTTTTTCATATATTCGGCAAACTTTTAACAGCGACTCCTGAATTTTATGTACAAATATAATAGCAGCTTTTATACTGGTTGACAGCAGTGTGCTGGCTCAGTTTCCTTTTCTAGATACAATTTATTAAAAAAGTAACATACTGTATGTAAAAATGAAGGCGGGGCGTCAATGTAAAAGCAAACATCAATCAAAGCAGATTAATAAAGCTTTGCAGAATTAATTCAGATTTAAGCACAATGATCACACAGACGTTTTCCTGCACAAAGCACACTACAAGTGGACCCAATTCAGGTCTATAGTCAAACAAAGCAGCCATCCCTTTATTCTTTACCACAGTGCCTAGTCTCCTCATACATATTTAGAGATGTTATTGGCTGAACATTTCATAGAGTTTACAAAAAAATGAGTGAGACTTCCTAACCGTTTAATCCCACCATACGGCCAAGATAGATTCTATCTGTATCACTTCACAGCCACCTGAATTCACTTATTACTGTGTTCAAAGCTTTGACAAGATTAAAGGTGAATATCGTCCATAGCTCTAAAAACATCTGTAAATGGAGACGTGGTGCTGTGAAGTCATATGGACAGGAAATAAGTCCAGTGTGTTAGAGAAACATTTCACAGGCTGAATTTAATACAACCGTTTAAAAAATGAGCTGTGCACTTTTTTTTCTAAACATATTGCAAATATACAGATCACAATGAATGGTGGTACAGTAGGCAGAAGTAATTAATATAATTATACCTAGCTTTAAGATATTTAAAATTAGCTAAATGTTGGCAGCAGTATAACTATATATGACATATTCTATATCTGATCCTGCAGCTGATGTAACTCAGTATCCAATAATCAGCATGTGGGAACAATGCTTGCTCGTGTATCATGTAATGGTGCTAGGAAATCTGTATAGGAACCCTGCAATGTTTCTAATCCCCTAAATATAATCCAGAATTAGAAGTGATTCACACAGGTTACAGTCAGCTTATTCAAGAACATTGGGGTTGATATAGCAAACAAGTCTTTTACAAGTCTCCCAAAAACCTCATTAAAATAAAGGCTGAAGAATGGCAAAACCTGTAACCCAAAGTATCCCAAACTCCGCCATTAAAGTCCAGCTTTTAAGGACATCCATACTCGAGCACAGGTGACTAAATACGGACTTAAACATGGACAACCAATTTTTTTTATATAGTATTGTGAGATGCCTACAAGTTGGTAGGTTCATAGCAGATGTGATCAAGTTGGTTAGTCCACACGTTGATTCCAAACCAGAGTAGGTTTTATTGAAGATAACAGGATATAGGTGATAGAACATAAACAGCAGTCATTATGATAAGGTATCCAGAACTCCTGGACTATATACTGTACAGCTGTACATCACTGTTATGCTCCAAAAACACAATGACAGGCTTGGGAATATGCAGACCCTTTATAGAGCCAAGTAAACAACATGCACCTGCAATCAAATCAGCATGGCCTTTAAGTCTGGTGACTCAGACACATTATATTGTGGCTGATAAGTCATGCACAATAACACTCAGTTAAGAAAGAGCTTGTAGCATTTAGCCATTTAACTACATGTCAACAGTATCAAACGATGTTTGGTTAATGATCTTAGACCATAGTTAGGCTACATGTGACCCGCTAGGTATAGTAGTCCCAGTATTCTTTGCCATCTTTTACATATCTTTAGTAGACATTTTTGCAAAAAGGATAGTGTAAAACCTGCACGGGTACATTTCCAAAGATCCCATAGCCACACAGTTAGGAAGGCCAATCCCGGGATCGGGATTGGCGGGATCCTGGCCCAAAAACACTGGGATTTGAATCCCGGGATTGGTGCTTCCAATTCTGGGAGTCATGGGATTACATTGTGCATACGCAGATCCCTGCCTCCCTTCCCCCGGCAGCCTCTCTTCCCGGGCAGCGCTGAGCACCCGACTCAGATGCTGCCTTCTGAAGCATGGCAGCATTGCCTCCATTTCCCCGGCAGCCTCTCTCCCCGGGCAGCGCTGAGCACCTGTTTCAGACGCTGCCTTCTGAAGCGTGGCAGGATCGCCTCCCTCCCCCCGGCAGCGCTGAGCACTCGGCTCAGACGCTGCCTTCTGAAGCGTGGCAGCATCGCCTCCCTCCCCCCGGCAGCTCTAAGCACTCGGCTCAGATGCTGCCTTCTGAAGCCAGGCAGTAAGGGACCTTGGGGACCCCTCTACTCATTAGTGATGTTATTTTTTATTTGATTTTTACTTGAAACCCCTCTGACCCCTCCCCCACATACATAAATTGAAGGAGGACAGTTCAATCCTGGGATCTCGGGAATCCGGGGATTGAGAATTTTTCAATCCCGACACCCGGGATTGAAAAAACGGCCCGGGATTGGCCTCCTACACACAGTACCAGAAATGTACATGCATAAACACCAATAATCACTGTAAGCGATGACTGTAGCCCAGCACCTCTTATAATGTCTTATAATGTCGGAGAGGAGACTGCTATCTCCACAGAACTGTGCAGACCACACGCAAACCTTTCTCTACAATTGTTAATAACTGGAGTTTATCTTAATAATACTACAGGAAGAAATAAACCAGATGTCAGTAGCTATTTTTTAATCATAATATTATCATAATTATACTTGATTTTATGAATACCATCTTTAAAGGGTCAACCTTGGAATAATAGACTTTATATCATTGTTTGATTTCTCATCCACAGTGGTCTGACCTACTGTATCATCTGTGCAGACCAGAACTGTATGCATGCTGACTGGTGTTTGCAATCTGTTTGCATCAGATGGCAATGAGGAAGTGGGCAGCTCCGGCGTCTGTGTTACCCATGTTTTCACTGGCATATATTCAGCATTTTATGCGCTTTTTACTGTTTTATGCTTCAGAACTTGGCTGACGCTTAGTGTATGTGCCATATAGCCATCAATCTGGCAGCAATTACTCTACTGTCCAGAGATACTTTCTTGTCATGATTCATTTACATTTATGAGAATATAGGATTCAAGAAAGGATTAGGTAGGAACAGTTCACTTAGAAAAGGTGTTTGCTCCATCACTGCTCATGAGTTGTTACTCCAGCTTTTTAATAACCAGTTTGTATCTTATCACCTTCTAAAGCTAATTTCTATATTTCACAATTTTACAGCAAAATAGCATAAGGCAGAGGAGGGTAAATAAATAATACATATTACGATTTAGCGTATTATGGAGCTTTTTCAGGTTGGATCGCAACGCGCGATCCAACCGCAAAAGAACACAATGATGATGTGGGCGCGTGCGCAGGGCCCGTTCTGTGCATGCGCTCGCTGTAAATGCAAATGCCTCTCCCTGTCAATCAGGCAGAGACGTTCGCCGGGCGGCAATGCTTCGTTTGCTAGGCAGAGATGGCAGGGGCGGCGTCAGGACAACTGAGGCATGGTGGGGGAAATGGGTGGCGTGGCGTGGGTATGATCTAAAAAGCAGAATTTGCAATCCTTACTGAATAGGGTCCTATATAAATATTATACCTAAGTTAAGGCCATTACTCATCTTAAGATTTCACAGATATGCCCAAGGAAGTTCTTACAATGAGATGCGAGACCTGCCCAAGCACACCCTTATGTCCCACCCAAATGTCAAGTAGTCTACCACATTCCTCACCCAGAGGGAGATGTATCAAGACTTGGAGAGATATAAAGTAGAGATGTGGCCCAAAGCAGCCAATCAGTTACTAAATGTCATTTCAAAGACCTTACAGGATAAATGACAGACTCAGATTGGTTGATTTGGCAACATATCCACTTTATCTCCCTCAGTGGTTGATACATGCGAGTCAGGGAAAGGGGGACTGGCAAAGGAATAAGGTAGGTAAAGGGAGGTGGTAAAAATAAGGACGCAGATGTAGAGGGAGGAGAAAAGCAATATACAGTAGGGATATAATAAACACGATGACTGGCAGGTAAAGTGGCATCATCCTATATATTTCTGAGTATGAGAAGCACATCACAGGAGAAAGCTGCAGAGAATGTCACAGCAGAGGCGGTGAGTTAGGTCACAGTAATGGCAATGAGTTTTAACAAGTTTAGAAATGAATAGATCATGCATGGATACAAGTTTGTTACAAACAAATCTTAGATTCTAGAGTACACGGAAAAAAAGGCAGTTGAGAGATATGGATAAGGTTGGAGGTGTTTTAAGTACCAGGTGTTTTGGGGTGGAAAGAGGAGTGTGAACAGACTGGATGAGATGTCGCCAACATCCATTAGAAGGAACAGAGCAAAATAAAAAAGCCGCTAGGATGATTTGTGTGCACAATGTTTGCTCCATGTGTTGGTCACTGCATGAGGTGGATCCAGGAAGTTCATGGATGCAATGTGTACCAAATACAATGCATCCATAGTGGCATATGCAACAAAGTAGCATTAACCTTACAGAAATGCTATGAAACACTAATGTTTTTTTTATGTCACCAGAGTCTTAACAGAGCAACAAACCTTTTCTTCAAGTTTCTTATTCTTATTTTGAAATATAATTAAAATTTCTTTATGTTTTTGTCTTTCAATGTCCACCTCCATGATTGTTTCTTCGCGAAACCTCCGCTCCGTGTCCTCAAGCTTCTGTAAGTATTTTTGGCATTGACTCTCTAATTCATTCTGCATCTTTTGAAAAAAAAAAAAAAAGTAAATCCTGAAAACAAAGCTGACAAGACACCAATACGGAATTTAAAGTGAATAGCTGACAAATTAACAAGGTCACCACAAATTGAGATTTCCAAAAGGGAAGAAGACAGGACAGCTAGAAGACAAAGGGGGTAATTCGCTCGCTAGCTGTTTTTAGCAGCCGTGCAAACGCATAGTTGCCGGCCACAGGGGAGTGTATTTTAGCTTTGCAAGTGTGCGATCGCATTTGCAGCCGAGCTGTGCAAAAACATTTTGTGCAGTTTTTGAGTAGCTCTGAACTTACTCAGCCTTTGGGGTTCACTTTGGCATACTGAAGATCACCCAGCCTTTGCGATCACTTTAGCCTGTCCGGAACCAGAATTGACGTCAGACACCCGCCCTGCAAACGCTTGGACATGCCTGCGTTTTTCCAAACACTCCCAGAAAATGGTCAGTTGACTCCCATAAACACCTTCTTCCTGTCAATTTCTTTGCGATCGTCCGTGCGAATGGATTCTTTGTAAATCCCATCGCACAGCAACGATCCACTTTTTGCCCATGCGACACGCCTGCGCATTGCGGTGTATACGCATGCGCAGTTCTGACCTGATCGCAGCGTAGCGAAAAAACCTAGCGTACGATCAGGTCGGAATGACCCCCAAATAAGGCAAATATAATATAACAAATTCACATCATAGTTAATTTCTAGCATATAAATAGTGCACTCTCACCCTTGGACTTCCATGCATAAATAAACTATCTGTTAAAGGTATACTCTATATAATTTCTGATAAAACACATGTAAACATCTCAGACCACATTGCAATGCATACAGTAGTTCCTGAAAGTTTGTGAACCCTTCAGAATTTTCTAGATTTCTGCTGACATTTGGCCTAAAAGTACCTCAGATTTTCACACAAGTCCTAAAAGTAGACGAAGCGATCCAAGTCAAACACGAGACAAAAAAATTAGATGTGCTAATAGAGGAAAATGATTCAATATCACATATCTGTGAGTGGCAAAAGTATGTGAACCTTTAGGCTTAGCAAATATTTTGAAGGTGAAATTAGAGTCAGGTATTTTCAATCTATGGGATGACTATCAGGTGTGAGTGGTATTTTAAAAAAAAAACAGGGATCTATCAAAGTCTGATGTTCACAACACGTTTGTGGAAGCAGTGCCAGATTAAGGTCCACATGGGCCTGGAGCTGAAATTTACAAAGGGCCTATTATATGGGCCACCGAGGGTGTGACTAGTGATGTGGTGGGGGCAAGACCAGTAGCACCCATTACTATACTCACAGCAGCACCCATTACTATAATCACAAAGCTGCACCTGTTACTCATATGGTGGCCAATCCTGGGATCGGCAGTATCCTGGGATTTTGGCCTAAAATTGGTCAGGATTGAATCCTGGGATTAGAGTTTCCAATCCCGGTATTCTGGCCGATGCTTTTTTTTTTTAATGCCGGGCAGCGTCTGAGCCAGTTCAGCACACGGCTGAAATGCTGCCCGGCTCCCCCTGCCTCCGGCAGTGCGGCTGTGTGCACTGCGCAGCGTGACATGGTGTTAGAGGTCACGTTGCGCAGCACAGCACAAACCTCGCCGCTGGCCTGGAATGCGCAAACCCACCTCCTGCCACCCATACTCACTTCCTGCCGGAGCCGCCGCCTGCTGCCCGCACCTGCCGATAGCACAGCCGCCTGCCGCACGGACCTGCCAACAGCACCGCCGACATCCCGACCTGAGGAGGGTGAGTATTTCTTTTCTTTTTTTTTTCAACCCTAGTTAGTCCCAGGTATTTGGACTATCAGCATTATATAAACCATATAAACTGTAAATAATATCGTGTTTTTAATTGTTATGCTTTATAACCTAATAAATTGGAGTATACCAGAATTTAAAAGTAAACTGCATATGTGACATTATTTGTTTAGGAGTGAACGCTGAGAGTTATATACGCTAAGCGGGATCCGGTCTGAAGGTTGACACTGTCTAGGTCGACAATGTTTAGGTCGACCACTATAGGTCGACAGTCACTAGGTCGACATGGATGGAAGGTCGACAAGGTTTCTAGGTCAACATTTGCTAGGTCGACAGGTCTAAAGGTCGACATGAGTTTTTCACATTTTTTTCTTTTTTTGAATTTTTTAATACTTAACGATCCACGTGGACTACGATTGGAACGGTAATCTGTGCCGAGCGAAGCGAAGGCACCATGCCCGAAGCATGGCGAGCTAATTGGGGTTCCCAGTCACTCTACGAAGAAAACGACACCCCCAAAAAAATTAAACCTCATGTCGACCTTTAGACCTGTCGACCTAGCACATGTCGACCTAGAAAACCTGTCGACCTTCCATCCACGTCGACCTAGTGACTGTCGACCTATAGTGGTCGACCTAAACATTGTCGACCTAGATACTGTCGATTTGATGAACCACACCCGTAGCAGCTGAGGAGGGAAGGGGTTGCTACTCATATAACAAATAGGTTTTAACGCAGCCCTCCCAAACATAGCATATACACACAGACCCCCATCATATAAAGTACACACACCCACACATAGTACACACTACACACACACAAAGTACACCCCCCCACATATACACACATAAGGTACACACAAACACACACACACCATCACATATACACAAACACACACAGTACACACTATATACACACCCACCCACCACCACCACCACCACCACACACACGGTACACACTATACACACTATACACACCCACCCACCACCACATATACACACACGCATTCAGTACACACACCACACAAACTGTATACACACATTAATCAAGAAGCCATCATTACACTTGCCAGGCTACCTGCAGCAGCAGCTCCCCGTGCAGTCTGGGGGCGGAGCTTGGGCCTGTGAGTGAGAGAGGGAGGGGCAGCCAGCACACTGCCTGCACGGCTCCGTGACAGGTGAGGGTGCTGGAGCCGGAGGAGGGGGCATGAGAGAGAGGAGGCCACTGACAGTATGTGACAGGAAAAAGTTTTTTTCCTGTCAATGCTGTTAATTTGTTGTGGGCCTATTTTCAATGGGGGGCCTGGAGATGCAGCTCCATCCGCCCCATTGTTAATCCGGCTCTGTGTGGAAGTATATCATGCCACAAACAAAGGAGATTTCTGAGGACCTCAGAAGAAGAGTTGTTGATGCTAATCAGGCTGGAAAAGGTTACAAAATCATCTCTAAAGAGTTTGGACTCAACCAATCAATGGAGGATATTCCAGGCCATTATTACCCTCCACAGGAGTGGTCAACCAACAAAGATCACACCAAGAGCAAGGCGTTTAATAGTTTGCAAGGTCACAAAGAAATCCTAAGTAACCTCTAAGCAACTGAAGGCCTTTCTCACATTAGCTAATGTTAATGTTTCATGAGTCCACCATCAGGAAGACACTAAACAACAATGATGTGCAAGGCAGGATTGCAAGGAGAAAGCCGCTGCTCTCCAAAAAGAACATTGCTGCCCATCTGCAGTTTGCTAAAGATCACCTGGACAAGCCAGAAGGCTACTGGAACAATGTTTTGTGGACAGATGAGTCAAAAATAGAGGATTAATAGACTATTTGGATTAAATGAGAAGTGTTATGTTTGGAGAAAGAAAAAACACTGCATTCCATCATAGAAACCTCATGCCATATGTGAAACACGGTGGTGGATGGTTTGGGCCTGTTTTGCTGCATCTGGCTCAGGATGATTTGCCATCATTGATGGGACAATGAATTCTGAATTATACTAAAAGATTCTAAAGGAAAATATCAGGGCATCTGTCCATGAGCTGCATGTCAAGAGAATGTGGGTCATGCAGCAAGACAACCACCCAAGGCACACAAGTCATTCAACCAAAGAATGGTTAAAGAAGTATAAATTGAAAGTTTTGGAATGGCCAAGTCAATGTCCAGACCTTAATCCAATTGAAATGTTGTGGATGGACCTGAAGCGAGCAGTTCATAGGAAGAAACCCGCCAACATAACTGAGTTGAAGCTATTTTGTACGGAGGAACAGGGAAATATTCCTCCAAGCCGATATTCAGAAGTAATCAACAATTACCAGAAACGTTTACATGCAGTTATTGCTGCACAAGGGGGTCATAACAGATACTGACAGATATGTGATATTGGATCATTTTCCTCAATAAAAAAAGTATGTCTATTTTTTATTTATTTTTTGTCTCATTTGTTTGATTTGGTTCTCTTTATCTACTTTTAGGACTTGTGTGAAAATCTGAGGTAGTTTTAGACCAAATTTCAGCAGAAATCTAGAAAATTCTGAAGGCTCACAAACTTTCATGCACCACTGTACCTACCAATAGTAATTTCAATGTGTGAGTTACTATGAAGAGACTTACAGGAATAAAGAAATACTGGAAATTCCAATTCAGCTTGTATCAGGTTCATGTATCCTGTTTGTACCAATAATTACACACTACATATGCCCCAACAACGTATGTGTAATAAACATTATACAAAATGAATAAAACATAACATTTATTGTTCTTGAAGAGAGTGCTTAAAAGTACTTGACATTACGAAGTCCAAATTATGTGACACTATACTGAATACATACTTATGCTGTCACTATTATTTGATTAGAAGTGTATTCTATAAGATATAGGAATTGTTTTAATAAAATGTGTTTTTAAGTCAGTCCTTTGTGCACAGTGAATAAAGCTTTGATGTTTCATCCACTGCAGTATCATAAGTGCTATACATTTTTTGGTATAGTTGTTAGGTAAAATAAGGGGATAAACACCTCATTGTATGCTTTGCCTAAACCTCTTAATATATCTGGTGTGTGACATAGTCCACATGTAGGACTAGCGTCTGACTGCTGATTTAGTTGGCACAAGGAATGGCAGTGTCCTTGCAGGTCATTGGTCTCCATGTAATGTGCTTTAGGAAATGGAACACAGAGTACAACAGTGCTTGCAGCCTTCCTCTCTGTCTTAGCTGTTTCACACACTGAATGTTCTTTCACATTTCTTGCTTGTTCACCCCATGTACAAGAACAGACCACACATAAGAAATATGTCTAAGGCATGGGTCTTCAACCTGTGGCCCTCCAGCTGTTGGGGAACTACACACCCAGCATGCCCTGACAGTTTTAGCATGCCTTAATAGCAAAACTGGTAGGGCATACTGGGATGAGTAGTTCCACAGCAGCTGGAGAGCCGCAGGTTGAAGACCCATGGTCTAAGGGCCTGATACAGAGTTGTATGCAATGCAGATTATCAGACGACTGTGCATGTTGCACCGCACATGCATACCTCTCAACTGTACCGATTTCAGAGGGACAGTCCCGCTAATTGGACACTGTGCCGCTGTCCCTCCCGCGGGTCGCAGTGACCCGCGGGCGGGGGGGCAGTTGGGAGAGGTGGTGATCACCACTGCTCTGCAAAGCAGCCTATGATCACACTGAATAGATGCCGCACGGCATCTATCAGCACAAGGAGGGGTGCCAGTAGCTGTCCACCAGCTCATGGAGCGCTGGATACGCCCCCAAAATGATGAAAATGGGGGTCGTCACGCCCCCAAAATGACGAAACCGGGGGTCGCGGCAATAGGCCCCACCCCTCTACTCGAAGCTCTGCCCCTTTTTGGGCACGGCATGTCCCTATTCCAAAGGGAGGTATGCACATGTGCCGCAATTGTGTAGTGAGGATTTATCCACAAAGTGATTGGCAGGCAGGGACCATTTGTGGGCGGAAATGGAGGTGTGATTATTCAAATGCAGACGTGTTGCTGCTGCTGTTGGGTATTTTTCAGCCTACGATTTTGATCCTGTACGCAGTTACAGCTTCTCACGTCCATGTGGCACAACCATAGGGTACTCAGAACTCCAATATAATGGAATAATTTGTGATGGAAACTGCACATTTTCTATGCAGACGCTGAGATTTGCAAGGCTGCCGGTGGGAGAATACATTTCCAGACGGCTGCTGCATTAGCATATTTTCTCTCAGTACAAATTTGCATACATCTCTGAATCAGGTCTTGATTGGAGATCAGTGGCGGATCTTGCCACGGGCAAGCAGGACTTTTGCCCTGGGCGCTGCCTTCCGGAGGGCGCCGCACCATGGCAAGATCCGCCAATGTGCAGTGTGCCCTCCAGCAGTGCCCCCCCCCCCCCCCCCCCCAGCTGTGAGAAGGGAACCAGACGCTACGTGTCTAGTTTCCCTTCCTGACGCTGGTCCCCCCCGCTGTGAAGGGAATCAGACGCTAAGCGTCTAGTTTCCCTTCATGGAGAGGACCTTTGCTGTGCGGTGCGCAATGACGTAATTGCACACCGCACAGCATTGTGGCACAGACGCTAGGGGTAATAATTGACCTCTAGTGCCTATGCTGTGCTATGGGAGAGACGTCATGACTGACGTCTCTCCCATAGATCCGAGGAGAAGAGCGGCGCCGGCGGAGGTCTGTAGGTCTGGAATCAGGGGCGGGGTATAGTAAGTATACTTTTTTTCTCTCTCCTTTCAGCGGTGCTACAAATGGGGGCGTGGCTGACCAAGCCCCCATATTAAGCCACACCCCTAACTTTTGCCCGGGGCGCCACAAGGGCAAGAACCGGCCCTGTTGGAGATGTACATAAACCAGATGGTTTACATACATTCTGATGGTGGGGCACCTGTATATGCGTAGAACCTGTATAGAACAGAACCTGCATGGTCGCACACAGTACCCCCTAAACTGCAGCCTGATTTGACGGGCTGTGACCGTTTGGGGACGGATGGTGTTGGGAAGCATTCCAAAAAACAGGGTGTGTCGCCCCCATTTCCTAGGAGTGGCAACGCCAGGCTCTGAGTCGTCCGATGCCGACTTCCTGGCCCCAGCAGCGTGAACAGCCAAGCCTGAGAGTTCCTCAGATGGCCAATGTTCACGCAAGTGATCTGATACTGCATCTCCGCACATAGCAGCGGATCACACAAGCCTGCAGTATACATCCCAAATTTAAATCCCTCTGGATCAGGACAGTCACGCGAGACCCAAAAGAGGGGCGTGGCATTGGATGGGCGTGGCCACAATCAAGCGGGCGTGGTCTCGCTCCGAGAACCCGTTTTCCTGCGTTTTGGGGGTAGCCCCATGCTCCCCTCCCAGTACTGAATGGATGCCGTGCACGTGCGCACGGCATCTTTTCAGAGATCACTCGCTGCTTTGTTGAGCAGAGCAGCGGGTGATCAAAGGCTCCCCCAACTGCTCCCTCCCCCCGCGGGACACTATGACCCGTGGGAGGGCCAGCAGGACTGTCCAGCTGGATTCGGGACAGTTGAGAGGTATGCTGCAGGAGGTATCTAGTTACTCAGGACACCTCCTGCTGCTTTGCATATCTTTTGCTGTGCAATCTGCGTCCATCTCTAAACCAGGCCCTAAGTCAGTTTTTATTGGTACTAAATGTTATTTTAAAAGGAGTAAAGCAAAAATATAAAACAGGTGTTTCATTTGTTCTAAGAGTGCAGCTGGTGGTTGTGTGAGTATATCAGTAACGTTCTGAAGGGTGATTAGAGATGGTAACTTGCTATGTAATCTGCATATCACAAAAAACAGGTTCATGCTTAGAGCACTGAGTAAACAGCATGCGTTCTATGGTGGTCATTCCGAGTTGATCGCAGACAGCAACTTTTTGCTGCTGGTACTTCAAGAATCTCATCTCATCCCAGTCTTCAAACCCCCTGCGCTTCTTTGCCACTGTCAACTCCCTCCTTTGCCCACCCCTACCTCTTTGCCACTCCTTACTGTCTGCTTTTGACTTTGACACTTATTTCACATATAAGATTGACTCCATACGTCAGGACATCACATCCCACCAGACCATCATCAACCAGCCACCTCTTATCCCTTACAACACCTCCCCATCCCTCTCACCAACCCTAACATCTTTCTCCCATGTATCTGGTGAGGAAGTCATGGCCCTCATCCATTCACTCCACCCCAATAAACTGCCTTCACAAAACTCTGCAATGACCTCCATGCTGCCAAATCTAAGGGCTACTACTCTCTGCTTATTCTTCTTGATCTCTCTGCTGCTTTTGACTCTGTGGACCACCCTCTCCTTCTGCAAAACCTTTACTCCCTTGGTCTGTGTAATACTGCCCTCACCTGGCTGTCTTCCTACCTCTCTGACCGTTCATTCTCTGTGTCCTCTCATAACTACCCCCCCCCCCCCCCCCCCCCCACTTCCACTAACTGTAAATGTCCCCCAAGGTTCTGTTCTTGGTACTCTCCTTTTCTCTTTCCATACATCCACTTTAGGTGAACTCAGTTCTTTTGACTTCCAATATCATCTCTAAGCTGATGATACTCAAATCTACCTTCCTCCCCTGACCTGTGCCCTGCTCTCCACACTTGTATCTCCAAATGTCTCTCTGCTATCTCTATTTGGATGTCGCAGCACTTTCTTAAATTTAACATGTATGTCAAAGACTGAGCTGATCATCTACCCTCCCTCCCGCCCTCCCGCACAACCTCCACTCCCACAATTTAATTATCATTATTTAATGATGGCACAACTATCTTCTCTAGCCCACACGTGTGCTGTCATGGAGTAATTTTAACGCCTCCTTCTCCTTCAAACCACACATTCAGCACTTCTCACAAACCTGCCATTTTCATCTCAAAAATATTTCCAGGATCAGACCCTTTCTCACTTATACCATTATCCACTCACTGGTCATTTCCAGACCCGACTACTGTAATCTCCTCCTAACTGGCATCCCTGGCAAATGCCTCCCTCCACTCCAATCTTCATTGCCAAATGCACTGTGTTCACCTCCCTTCTCCTACAAGCCCTTGACTGGCTCCCCTTCCCTTTCAGAATCCAATTCAAGCTTCTCACACTCACTTACAAAGCCCTCACCCACTCCACTTCCATTTACATCTCTGACTTTATCGCTCTGTACACTCCCACCTGTCCTCTTCCCTCCGCTAATGCATGCCGCCTTTCCTGCCTGATTACTTCCTCCCACCTTCAAGATTTCTCACGTGCTGCTCCGTTTCTCTGGAATTCTCTACCTCTGTCCCTCAGACTCTCCTCCTCTCTACAAAACTTCAAACGGGCTCTGAAGCCCCCTTCTTCACCAAACCCAGCCTAATCTCATCCTAACCCTCCATTCCTCGCTTACTGACTACCACTATCTGTGTCAACCCTGTCTGTCTGCCCTTCCCCTTTAGAATGTAAGCTCTCACAAGCAGGGCTTTCAACCCTTCATGTGCTTATCCTTCTTTTACTTACACCTTTGACGGCACCAAACCCTGTGGTTTTCTGCCACCCTAAATCTTATGTGTCATCTCCCACTGTAGCTATGTTTATTTACCCTGTACTTGTCCTATTACTGAACCGGGTAATTATAAACCAGTAAGTCTTACATCTATAGTCAGGAAAGTACTGGAAGGTATTTTGAGGGATAGAATACAGGAGTTCATTGAAGCCAATAAAGTTATTAATAGGAACCAACATGAATTTGTGAAGGATAGATCATGTCCAACTATCTTAATAGGCTTTTATGAAACCGTTATTGGAAACCTAGATCAGGGTAAAGAGGTAGATGTAATCTTTTTAGACTTTGCTAAAGCTTTCTATACAGTACCTCACATGAGATTTATCTACAAATTAAGAGAACTTAGGATATGGAGCACAATATGTACTTGGGTTAGAAACTGGTTGGATAAAAGGGAGCAGCGAGTGGTGGTAAATGGAACTTTGTCGAAATGGGCTGAAGTTCTCAGTGGTGTGCCACAAGGGTCTGTACTTGGACCACTACTGTTTAACATTTTCATAAATGATCTAGAAGTAGGTCTAGAGAGCATACTAATGGTCAGAAATGTGATCACAATAGGATGCGCTTAAACACAGTGTGCAGCCAGACTGTAATACCCTATTAGAAGGGTTCCCCGTCACCTTCACCAAACACCAAACAACAAATACAAAGAAGGGAAAACTTATCTGGCGCTACTGATAGGTTAAAGATCCATACGGGTGATCCTTCAGTACATGTCAGCTATGAGGACTTGTATCCACCCAAAAGTAAAGCAAAGTTGCATATAGTGAAGTACAGTTTTTAATTCTCGTCTTAGGTTAATAACAATTAAAACAGGTTACATATAAAAGCTCCACACACAACTACATAAATTAAATGAAAGTCTTAATGACTGTGATTGAATGAATTACCAGAAGCAAAGAACTGACAAATCAGTTCAATATCAGCATGTGTGTAGTGGGTCCCGGGCTCCCATAGATATTATGCCACCGCTGAATCAGCTTGCCTGGATTTCACCTCGTCACTGTCACCTCGACCATCAAGTATCGATGTCCCCGCATCCAACGCGTTTCCACCTCTCAAACTGAGGTCTTTTTCAAGGAAATTCCGGGCTGTGTGTGTGGAGAAAAGCCCTTAGGTATTTAAGAACAGTCCTATCCAATCCCCATCTTTCAATTCCAGCTGATAATCATGTAGCAATCTACTACAACTCCCACAATTCATTTTGCTAAACTGATGCATGTTCCCATAGTGACGTGACATTACTTCCGGTCCGTCATTAAACCCATATGTCCACTAATCGTATTTAGTATAACAGGTTGCCAAATGTATTATATGCATCACAAACATTATTATGTGTTCCACATATCGGAAATACATGACTATGTCAAGGCGGACGATCCATTTCTCCCTCAAAGTCATTTAATTTATGTAGTTGTGTGTGGAGCTTTTATATGTAACCTGTTTTAATTGTTATTAACCTAAGACGAGAATTAAAAACTGTACTTCACTATATGCAACTTTGCTTTACTTTTGGGTGGATACAAGTCCTCATAGCTGACATGTACTGAAGGATCACCCGTATGGATCTTTAACCTATCAGTAGCGCCAGATAAGTTTTCCCTTCTTTGTATTTGTTGTCTAGAGAGCATACTGTCAATTTTTGCAGACAATACCAAACTGTGTAGGGTTATAAATTCGGAGGAGGATGCTGAGTCTTTTCACAATGACTTACTTAAACCCGAAGCATGGGCAGCAAAATGGAGAATGAGGTTCAATATAGACAAATGTAAGGTAATGCACTTTGGTAGCAAGAACAAATATACTACCTATATATTAAATGGGGAAAAACTAGGGGATTCTGTACTGGAAAAACTATTTAGGTGTTCACATAGATAACAAACTTAGCAGTAGTACCCAAAGTTGGAATGCAGCAAATAAGGAAAACAAGGTATTAGCAGACATAAAGCGGGGAATTGATGCAATGGATGAGAGTGTTATACTCCCATTATATAAATCCCTAGTGAGGCCACATCTCGAATACTGTGCACAATTATGGGCACCATACTACAAGAAAGATATCCTGGAACTAGAAAACGTTTAGAGATGGGCAACCAAATTGATTAAGAGGATGGAGACGCTAGAATATGAGGAAACGCTTGCTAGGCTTGGCATGTTTACACTGGAAAAAAGGAGATTAAGAGGGGACATGATTAACATTTACAGATATATAACGGGACAATACACAGAGCTAGCGGGGGATTTGTTTTTGGTAAGATCAACACAAAAGACATGCGGACACCAGCTCGGGCTAGAGGAAAGGAGATTTAGCACACAGAGATGTAATGGTTTCTTCACAGTATGGACAACACGTATTTGGAATTCCTTGCCTGAGAGAGTAGTAAGGGCGGGCTCGGTCATTACTTTTAAGAATGGGCTAGATAAATTCCTAATTTATAAGGATATACAGGATTATGGTGGGTAAATCATACACTATAGTAATACTAAAAAACAAACAAAAGTGGAATAGACATAACGGCTAAACATTCACCACAGTTAAAATTAGTTTTTAAAATATTACAGTGTAGGAGATCACTAACAGTTTGAACTCAATGGACAATTGTCTTTTTTCAACCTCAGAAACTATGTAACTATGTTGTCTTCACTGTAAGTCAGTATTTTGGTGTTTTGATCATTTTGTTTATGTACTCTGTAATTGGGCGCTGCAGAAACCTTGTGGTGCCATATAAATAAAGGATAATAATGATGATAATAATAATAATAATAATAATAATAATGATAATAATAATAATAATAAATGTAAGTCTGGGTATTTGCCATTTCTACATTGCTCTGCAAACCTAGATGGTATTTTAGGAAAAAGGGCTATACAGGTTGAGTATCCCATATCCAAATATTCCGAAATACGGAATATTCAGAAATACTGACTTTTTTGAGTGAGAGTGAGATAGTGAAACCTTTGTTTTTTGATGGCTCAATGTACACAAACTTTGTTTAATACACAAAGTTATTAATAATATTGTATTAAATGACCTTCAGGCTGTGTATATAAGGTGTATATGAAACATAAATGAAATGTGTGAATGTACACACACTTTGTTTAATGCACAAAGTTATAAAAAATATTGGCTAAAATTACCTACAGGCTGTGTGTATAAGGTGTATATGAAACATAAATGCATTCTGTGCTTAGATTTAGGTCCCATCATCATAAGATCTCATTATGGTATCTAATTATTCCAAAATACGGAAAAATCCGATATCAAAAATACCTCTGGTCCCAAGCATTTTGGATAAGGGATACTCAACCTGTACTAGGATCACCTACCCTACAGCTAATCCTTCCCTGCTAGTCTTCTGCTCCTCTACAACTGGCCCCATCTATGTGTTTAGGCAGAAGTCCAGGTACGTTTGCACATACCGAGGAGCATGGTGGGTCCGATGCTAATGTTGCACTGAGCTTTGAAAGTTTTGTGCATTGTAAATTACTTCCACTATACACATACTTAAGAGCATATTGTTAGCAGAAGGGCCTGGGTGGATTATAATGCATTATCATGTATTTAATCATGCATATAACTAAGATTTCGACAGTTTGTTTTCAAAATAGGATTCCGTTTTTATTAACATTTTGTACTGGCATAATCATATTTACCTACCCTCCCACAAGCTGTCAGATTTTTCGGGTAGTTCCCCCGCACCATGGCCAGATGTCCCATATCCAGCACACTTCCTAGTGAAGCGGTCAGGATGAGGAAATTATACCGAGAATTGCGATGTTGTATGAAAGGGTCATGGCTAAATGATGCTATATCGCATCCTTTAACCCAACCCCCTCCCAGCAGACCCAAGAGTCATGACATTTTGCAGACACACAGGCGTGTTCGGCTCACAGGGCGGCCCGCGTGATATGGTGGGCAGCCGTCTGCTTTCTGCCTCTGCCCTGCGTAGGCAGAGGGCTACCCTAAACATGCAAAAGCATCGCCACCATGCAAAGGCATTGCATGTTTGCTGATGGGGGGGGGGGGGGGGGGTATGCGGGGCGGACTTGTCCTGTGTTGGGCGTCCCCCCGCATGTCAGTGTAATAGATCGTAGATGTGCGATTTTTCGCACATCTACAATCCATGCTGAATTAGGCCCCTAATACTCTACAGATATTAGTCTCTGGCTAATACTCTGGAAGCTGAATATATTAGTCTCTGGCTAATACTCTGGAAGCTGAATATTAAATTCACCTCTAAACAAAATAATAAATGTATAGAATTATAAATGCACTGATAGGCACTAGGGGCCTGATGTGGAGTCATACACACAAAGCCACATGTAAAAATAGCAATATGTTGAGGTGTACTCATGGTAAAATGCATCCAGTTCTGCATCAATGGCATATGCAGATACACCTAAATAAAACCAAGTCATAAGCACAAGAATAGTTTTCAATATTTGTTTTGCAGCAAAAAACTAGTTCTCGATTTGGTTTAAAACAGACAAACAAAAGACCTTTAATAAATGATATATACTGTATTAGTATTCCTCATCGTGTACAAATGAAAGTAGAGAATAGGAAACAATTACTTGAAATTCCACCCGTGCAATGATACAATATATACACTATCAATGCAGAAAGCACTTATCAGCTTTCAAGGTGAGTTTGCAATCATCCAATCAGAAGCGCTGGTGCCCTTAAACCTCATTAGTGTGTATTTGTATCGCTTTTAGTAGTATGAACGTCACAATTGCTTCTTGATTGTCAATGGCCTTTTGATTTGCTGCTTTCTCATCATAAAAAAGGTTCTGTGTATTTGTCTATCAGACAAAACCTTGGTGATTTGAGGGAAGTGTTTTATAGTGTAGACGGAATTGCCAGTTAATCAGGGCAGGCTGGGACATGTGAAAGCTGAAAGAGATACCTAGTTAGGTATACTGCCTGTTCTGTACCCACATTAACATGCACTTGTAAATGTATGGATGTTACCTTTGTCTCCCAGCTGTCTTCACTCAACATTCTCTGTTTGATGGTTTCCTGTAGCTTCTCAATTCTGTTTTGATATGAAACAATTTGCAGTTCTCTGAAAGAAAGAACAGGTTATGTTGTGGTAATTCAGCTGTACTACTGAACATGCGCAATACAGGAAGAAACATGTGCTGCACATTAATGCTTACATGCACTCTGCTCTTGCTAGCAGCATACCATAGCAAGTCCCATTTCTCTCACAGGAATGGACAGAGCTGGAATAAGGCTTTGGGGGTCTTGGGGCATTTAAGACTGGGGTGGCCCTTAAGAGCTCCATTTGGGACACCGGGATAGAGTCCTTGCTTGAGTACAAGTCTTCAGCAGGTACATGAAAAGGGGGTGGGTCACGCATGATGCCCCCTTTTCATTTCACACAGCTGTGAACATCGGTTCCCCAGCTGATGGGCTGTCCTCTGCCTCATGCACACAGCAGGTGAGAGCATTCCTCCCTACCTTTCCTACCTGTGGGACACTGCAGCCGACGGGTGAAACTGTACCTGAAAAGCAGGACAATTCCGCCAAAATCAGGCTGGTTGGAGAGAATACATACATACATACATACATAGTCATACACACAGATACATACATAAGGTTAGTCACACACATACACAGTCACATGTACACATACAGTCACAAACATATACACATCGTGCGCACCTTTTACACACTGAACATTTTCTTGTGTACTTTCCTTTCATGAGCTTGAACGGGATCAGGAGGTTGTGAACAATATCACGCATGCATCATGCATGATCCTGTTCACCGGATCTGACTTTTACAGAAGCTGTTTATCGGCTTCAAACACTCCAACGCTCCTGCATACACACTGTCCAATTATCAGGTGATAAGAAAATGATCTCTTTTTTGGCCCTATAATTGGACAGTGGATACCCAACATAACATTACTATTTTTAATAATTGTGAACAATTTACCGATTAGAAAACCTTACTTCTATAATTATTTCTGAAAGGCTGCAGGATGCCAGTTCTAAAAAATAGTCTCTAATTATGTAGCAACACCTACAAATATACAAAGTAATAATATATTGCCAACACCCTTTTGTAAACCAGTTTAACTGAAGTAATGTGGAAAGCTGGAGAGAAAGAATACTAAAAAAAGGAACATTAAAATCTGCAGAACCATGGAGATCAATTATATTGGGTTGTTAGGAATACCATAAAGCACATACAGTGCTGGATTATCCTAGAGCATAAAACAACTGCAATTTAAACCCATTTACAGTGCATCCGGAAAGTATTCACAGTGATCCATTCTTTCCACATTTTGTTATGTTACAGCCTTATTCCAAACTGGAATAAATTCATTTTTCCCCTCAAAATTCTAAACACCCCATAATGACAACGTGAAAAATAGTGTTTTTGAGATTTTTGCAAATTTATTCAAAATAAAAAACTAAGAAATCACATGTACACAAGTATTCACAGCCTTTGCTCAATACTTTGTTGATGCACCTTAGAAGCAATTACAGCCTCAAGTCTTTTTGAATATGATGCCACAAGCTTGGCACACCTATATTTGGGCAGTTTCGCCCATTCCTCTTTGCAGCACCTCTCAAGCTCCATCAGGTTGGGTGGGAAGCGTCGGTGCACAGCCATTTTCAGATCTCTCCAGAGATGTTCAATCGGATTCAAGTCTCAAGGATATTCACAGAGTTGCCCTGAAGTCACTCCTTTGATATCTTGGCTGTGTGCTTAGGGTCGTTGTCCTGCTGAAAGAAGATCCGTCGCCCCAGGCTAAGGTCAAGAGTGCTCTGGAGCAGGTTTTCATCCAGGATGTCTCATCTTTCCCTCTATCCGAGTAGTTTCCCAGTTCCTGCCACTGAAAAACATCCCCACAGCATGATGCTGCCACCACCATGCTTCACTGTAGGGATGGCATTGGCCTGGTGATGAGCGGTGCCTGGTTTCCTCAAACATGACGCCTTGCATTCACGCCAAAGAGTTAAATATTTGTCTCATCAGACCAGAGAATTTTGTTTCTCATGATCTGAGAGTCCTTCAGGTACATTTTTGCAAACTCCAGGTGGGCTGCCATGTGCTTTTTACTAAGGATTGGCTTCCATCTGGCCACTCTACCATACAGGCCTGCTTGGTGGATTGCTGCAAAGATGGTTGTCCTTCTGGAAGGTTCTCCTCTCTCCACAGAGGAATGCTGTAGCTCTGACAGAGTGACCATTGGGTTCTTAGTCGCCTACCTGACTAGGGCCCTTCTACCCCGTTCGCTCAGCTTAGATGGCCGGCCAGCTCTAGGAAGAGTCCTGGTGGTTCCGAACTTCTTCCATTTACGGATGATGGAGGCCACTGTGCTCATTGGGACCTTCAAAGCAGCAGATATTTTTCTGTACCCTTTCCCAGATTTGTGCCTCTAGACAATCCTGTCTCGGATGTCTACAGACAATTCATTTGACTTCAAGTTTGGTTTGTGCTCAGACATGCACTGTCAAGTGTGGGACCTTTTATAGACAGGAGTGTGCCTTTCCAAATTATGTCCAATCATCTGAATTTACCACAGGTGGACTCCAATTAAGCTGCAGGATGATCAGTGGAAACAGGATGAACCTGAGCTCAATTTCGAGCTTCATGGCAAAGGCTGTGAATACTTATGTACATGTGATTTCTTAGTTTTTTATTTTTCATAAATTGGCAAAACTTTTTTCATGTTGTCATTATGGGTTATTATATGTAGAATTTTGAGGGAAAAAATGAATTTATTCCATTGTGGAATAAGGCTGTAACATAACAAAATGTGGAAAAACTGAAGCGCTGTGAATACTTTCCGGATGCACTGTAAATAAAGGCTACAGTTATACTGCCACAGTGCACTGAAGACATTACTTCTGGAGTGATTGACACAATGTATAGATGTACATGATTGAGTCACATTATTATGACCACCTGCTAATAGCCCGATACACCTTCACCACAGCAGCACGTGAACAGTTCACAAACGGCGCTGTTTCAGAAATACTGCCACCCATGGTCCAAAAGCTGATAATCATCCCTTTTTGGAACCCTTGTACCCATGATCACAATGAGTGATATGTGTGCAGATAGCCTATCGCACACCTTATATACCCACCAAGCCAGCGCACGTGATGTACTTCATGGGGTATACACTGACGACGTCAAATGTAGAAGGTGGTCATAATAATGTGACCGCATAGTAATACATACGGTAGTGGTTAGAAAATGAATGAGTTGTCAAATAGAGGATGGACTAAGTAGCAGCAATGACATGTTTTCTAGGGTTGCACAGTCCATGATGGATGCTGTGCATTGTGATGTTTGAATGAAGGTCTTAGTAAGAATACACAAAGTCAGGAATGTGTCTGCAGGGTGTCAAAGTATAAGTACATTTTCAAGGACTGCTGGTACAGGAAAAGCTGCCCCTAGCTGACAGTGGGCATGCTATATCTGTAACACGGACAGGAAGGTAGAACAGGCTGTCTACTTGTCACAGATGCTGCTGACAGCAAACACTAGAAACCAGTTTATATGTGAAGTTCAAAAGAAGATAAACAATAATGACAATCAGCTGAACATATGCTACTTGGGAGAATGAAGCGTCATAAACATCATTTTCTTAAGTAGAGACTCCCTTTAAAAAAGTACATTAAATATTTTTTAGTAGTCATTTAGAGCACAATAAAATGCTATTAAACATGTTTCTACTACAAGGCACAGCAATCTATAACCATAACCAGAACACTCCATCTATAATGTTCTGAATGTTGATAATCTGAATGTTGTCATGTACGTTAGGTTGACATAAAAATTCTCAAATGTCGACGTGTTCATAATGTTGACATTTGGCATGTCGACATCAGAATGTTGACATGCCATTTTTTTGCTTTCAGCTGTGATCATGTACGTCGAGAGACATGGTGCCAGCGACGCTACTGCTGCATGTAGTCTGTGTGACCAAAGACTCACTTGAGGAGACAATGGGGTATACCACAAGAGTGACCCCACTTAACCTCGCGGTCTACCGCAGACCGCAAAGTTCCCACCATTGGATATAATGTAGCGCCTCTGCGCTACATTGTATCCACAGTGCGCCGCCTGACTGACAGTTCGCGCTCCCTGATTGGCTGAAGGGACCCTCTTTGACAGCAGTCACGGGGGGTCCCGCCAGTCGGGGAAAGGGGTTCCATGTGTAAACATGGGACCCCTTTCAGTGCGTGGACCGGGTTTTTTTATTTTTTATTTTGCCAAGTACGTGGATTATAACTTTTAAGAAGAGGACCGATCTACCCCGGATTCTTTGTAAGTATAATTTTATTTACAGGTACCCCTGGATTCTACTGGACAACGGGACCGAGTGCTTCGTGTCAACATAGGTAAGTATGTATGTATGTAAGTGTGCATGTATGTTGATTAAACTTTTACTTACACGGTGTCTGTGTGTTGTTTTTATTTGGGTATTTTTTTGTAGTAGAACTACAGGTACCAGCCCCCCCCGCATGCTGGTACTTGTGGTTCTCCAAGTACCAGCTTGCGAGGGAGGCTTGCTGGGACTTGTAGTTCTGCTACAAAAATAAGAATTTACTCACCGGTAATTCTATTTCTCGTAGTCCGTAGTGGATGCTGGGAACTCCGTAAGGACCATGGGGAATAGCGGGCTCCGAAGGACGCTGGGCACTCTAGAAAGATTTCAGACTACCTGGTGTGCACTGGCTCCTCCCATTATGACCCTCCTCCAAGCCTCAGTTAGGATACTGTGCCCGGACGAGCGTACACAATAAGGAAGGATTTTGAATCCCGGGTAAGACTCATACCAGCCACACTAATCACACCGTACAACTCGTGATATGAAACCCAGTTAACAGTATGAAACAACTGAGCCTCTCAACAGATGGCTCAACAATAACCCGATTTAGTTAACAATAACTATGTACAAGTATTGCAGATAAACCGCACTTGGGATGGGCGCCCAGCATCCACTACGGACTACGAGAAATAGAATTACCGGTGAGTAAATTCTTATTTTCTCTGACGTCCTAGTGGATGCTGGGAACTCCGTAAGGACCATGGGGATTATACCAAAGCTCCCAAACGGGCGGGAGAGTGCGGATGACTCTGCAACACCGAATGAGAGAACTCCAGGTCCTCCTCAGCCAGGGTATCAAATTTATAGAATTTTGCAAACGTGTTTGCCCCTGACCAAGTAGCAGCTCGGCAAAGTTGTAAAGCCGAGACCCCTCGGGCAGCCGCCCAAGATGAGCCCACCTTCCTTGTGGAATGGGCATTGACAGATTTTGGCTGTGGCAGGCCTGCCACAGAATGTGCAAGTTGAATTGTACTACAAATCCAACGAGCAATAGTCTGCTTAGAAGCAGGAGCACCCAGCTTGTTGGGTGCATATAGGATAAACAGCGAGTCAGATTTTCTGACTCCAGCCGTCCTGGAAACATATATTTTCAGGGCCCTGACCACGTCTAACAACTTGGAGTCCTCCAAGTCCCTAGTGGCCGCAGGCACCACAATAGGCTGGTTCAAATGAAACGCTGACACCACCTTAGGGAGAAACTGGGGACGAGTCCTCAATTCTGCCCTATCCATATGGAAAATCAGATAAGGGCTTTTATAAGACAAAGCCGCCAATTCTGATACTCGCCTGGCAGAAGCCAAGGCCAATAACATGACCACCTTCCACATGAGATATTTCAGATCCACGGTTTTTAGTGGTTCAAACCAATGTGATTTTAAGAAACTCAACACCACGTTGAGATCCCAAGGTGCCACAGGAGGCACATATGGGGGCTGAATATGCAGCACTCCCTTTACAAATGTCTGAACTTCAGGTACTGAAGCTAGTTCTTTCTGAAAGAAAATCGATAGAGCCGAGATCTGTACCTTAATGGAACCCAGTTTTAGGCCCATATTCACTCCTGCTTGCAGGAAATGCAGAAATCGACCTACTTGAAATTCCTCAGTTGGGGCCTTTTCGGCCTCACACCATGCAACATATTTCCGCCATATGCGGTGATAATGATTTGCTGTAACCTCTTTCCTGGCTTTAATAAGCGTAGGAATGACTTCCTCCGGAATGCCCTTTTCTTTCAGGATCCGGCGTTCAACCGCCATGCCGTCAAACGCAGCCGCGGTAAGTCTTGGAACAGACAGGGCCCCTGCTGTAGCAGGTCTTGTCTTAGCGGCAGAGGCCACGGGTCCTCTGAGATCATCTCTTGAAGTTCCGGGTACCATGTTCTTCTTGGCCAATCCGGAACCACGAGAATTGTGTTTACTCCTCGCTTTTTTATTATTCTCAATACCTTTGGTATGAGAGGCAGCGGAGGGAACACATAAACTGACTGGTATACCCACGGTGTCACCAGAGCGTCCACAGCTATCGCTTGAGGGTCTCTTGACCTGGCGCTATACCTCTCTAGTTTTTTGTTTAGGCGGGACGCCATCATGTCCACCTGTGGACGACCCCACTGATGTACAATCATTTGGAAGACTTCTGGATGAAGTCCCCACTCTCCCGGGTGGAGGTCGTGTCTGCTGAGGAAGTCTGCTTCCCAGTTGTCCACTCCCGGAATGAACACTGCTGACAGTGCTAGTACATGATTTTCCGCCCATCGGAGAATTCTTGTGGCTTCTGTCATTGCCATCCTGCTTCTTGTGCCGCCCTGTCGATTCACATGGGCGACTGCCGTGATGTTGTCTGACTGGATCAGCACCGGCTGGTGTAGGAGCAGGGATTTTGCTTGACTTAGGGCATTCTAGATGGCCCTCCGTTCCAGAATATTTATGTGAAGGGAAGTCTCCTGACTTGGCATAGTCCTTGGAAGTTTCTTCCCTTTGTGACTGCCCCCCAGCCTCGCAGGCTGGCATCCGTGGTCACCAGGACCCAGTCCTGAATGCCGAATCTGCGACCCTCCAGAAGATGAGCACTCTGCAGCCACCACAGAAGAGACACCCTGGTTCTTGCAGACAGGGTTATCAAGCGATGCATCTGAAGATGCGATCCGGACCACTTGTCCAACAGGTCCCACTGAAAGATTCTGGCATGGAACCTGCCGAATGGAATTGCTTCGTAAGAAGCTACCATCTTTCCCAAGACCCGCGTGCAGTGATGCACCGATACCTGTTTTGGTTTCAGGAGGTCTCTGACTAGAGAAGACAACTCCCTGGCTTTCTCCTCCGGGAGAAACACTTTTTTCTGGACTGTGTCCAGAATCATCCCCAGGAACAGTAGACGTGTTGTCGGAACCAGCTGTGACTTTGGGATATTCAGAATCCAGCCGTGCTGGTTCAGCACTTCCCGAGATAGTGCTACTCCCACCAACAACTGTTCTTTGGACCGTGCCTTTATTAGGAGATCGTCCAAGTACGGGATAATTAAAACTCCCTTTCTTCGAAGGAGTATCATCATTTCCGCCATAACCTTGGTAAATACCCTTGGTGCCATGGAGAGTCCAAACGGCAGCGTCTAGAATTGGTAATGGCAATCCTGTACCACAAATCTGAGGTACTCCTGGTGAGGATGGTAAATGGGGACATGCAGGTAAGCATCCTTGATGTCCAGGGAAACCATGTAATCCCCCTCGTCCAGGCTTGCAATAACCGCCCTGAGCGATTCCATCTTGAACTTGAATTTTTTTATGTACATGTTCAAGGATTTCAAATTTAAAATGGGTCTCACCGAACCGTCCGGCTTCGGTACCACAAATATTGTGGAATAGTAACCCCGGCCTTGTTGAAGTAGGGGTACCTTGATTATCACCTGCTGGGAATACAGCTTGTGAATTGCCGCTAGCACCGCCTCCCTGTCTGAGGGAGCAATCGGCAAGGCAGATTTTAGGAACCGGTGGGGTGGAGCCGCCTCGAATTCCAGCATGTATCCCTGAGATACTACTTGAAGGATCCAGGGATCCACCTGTGAGCGAGCCCACTGATCGCTGAAATTTCTGAGGCGGGCCCCCACCGTACCTGGCTCCACCTGTGGAGCCCCACCGTCATGCGGCGGACTTGGAAGAGGAAGCGGGGGAGGACTTTTGTTCCTGGGAACCTGCTGTCTGTTGCAGCCTTTTTCCCCTACCTCTGCCTCTAGACAGAAAAGACCCTCCTTTTCCACGCTTGCTTTTCTGGGTCCGAAAGGACTGAACCTGATAAAATGGCGCCTTCTTAGGCTGTGAGGGAACATGGGGTAAAAATGCTGACTTCCCAGACGTTGCTGTGGAAACTAGGTCGGAGAGACCATCCCCAAATAATTCCTCCCCTTTATAAGGCAAAACTTCCATGTGCCTCTTGGAATCTGCATCTCCCGTCCACTGACGAGTCCATAAGCATCTCCTAGCAGAGATAGACAATGCACTTACTTTAGATGCCAGCCGGCAAATTTCCCTCTGTGCATCTCTCATATATAAGACTGAATCTTTTATATGGTCAATCGTTAGCAGAATAGTGTCTCTGTCTACTGTGTCAATATTTTCTGACAGTTTTTCTGACCATGCAGCGGCAGCACTGCACATCCAAGCTGACGCAATAGCTGGTCTAAGTATAATGCCTGAGTGTGTGTATACAGACTTCAGGATTGCCTCCTGCTTTCTATCAGCAGGCTCCTTAAGGGCGGCCGTATCCTGAGAGGGTAGTGCCACCTTTTTTGACAAACGTGTGAGCGCTTTATCCACCCTAGGTGGTGTTTCCCAACGTGACCTATCCTCTGGCGGGAAAGGGAACGCCATTAGTACCTTCTTAGGAATTACAAATTTTTTATCAGGGAAAAGCCACGCTTCTTCACACACTTCATTTAGTTCATCTGATGGGGGAAAAACTATGGGTAGTTTTTTCTCCCCAAACATAATACCCTTTTTTGTGGTACCTGGATGTAAATCAGAAATGTTTAACACCTCTTTCATTGCCTCAATCATGCAGTGAATGGCCCTGACAGGCATTAGGTTTGACTCATCGTCGTCGACACTGTTATCAGTATCCGTGTCGACATCCGGGTCTGCAAACTGAGGTAGCGGGCGTTTTAGAGCCCCTGACGACCCCTGAGGCACCTGGACAGGCACGAGCTGAGATCCCGGCTGTCCCACATTTGGCATGTCGTCAAATTTCTTATGTAAAGAATCTATACGTGCACTCATTTCTTTCCATAAGTTCATCCACTCGGGTGTCTGCCCCGCAGGGGGTGACGTCCCTTCAAAATGCATCTGCTCCGCCTCCACCTCATTATCCTCATCAAACATGTCGACACAGCCGTACCGACACACCCCACACACACAGGGAATGCTCAACAGAGGACAGGACCCACAAAAAGCCCTTTGGGGGGACAGAGTGAGAGTATGCCAGCACACACCAGAGCGCTATATATATACAGGGACTAACTGAGTTATGTCCCTAATAGCTGCTTTTCATATAATATATGTATATATACTGCCAAATTTAATGCCCCCCCTCTCTTTTCCCTCTTACTGTTACTGTATATTGCAGGGAAGAGCCAGGGAGCTTCCTTCCAGCCGAGCTATGAGGGAAAAATGGCGCCAGTGTGCTGAGGAGATAGGCTCTGCCCCTTTTTCGCGGCCTATTCTCCCGCTTTTTATGGAATTCTGGCAGGGGTATTTACCTCATATATAGCCTCTGGGGTTATATATTGAGGTATTTTAGCCAGCCAAGGTGTTATTATTGCTGCCTCAGGGCGCCCCCCCCCAGCGCCCTGCACCCTCAGTGACCGGAGTGTGAAGTGTGAGAGGAGCAATGGCGCACAGCTGCAGTGCTGTGCGCTACCTTGGTGAAGACAGAGTCTTCATGCCGCCGATTTTCCGGACCATCTTCTTGCTTCTGGCTCTGTAAGG
Organism: Pseudophryne corroboree; assembly: GCF_028390025.1. Taxonomy (NCBI): domain Eukaryota; kingdom Metazoa; phylum Chordata; class Amphibia; order Anura; family Myobatrachidae; genus Pseudophryne; species Pseudophryne corroboree. Next base: position 271,070,994 of record NC_086447.1, on the reverse strand, counting down.
GGGACGGCGGCGCGGCTCCGGGACCGAACACCAAGGACTGGGCCTGCGGTCGATCCCTCTGGAGCTAATGGTGTCCAGTAGCCTAAGAAGCCCAATCCGGCTGCAAGCAGGCGAGTTCGCTTCTTCTCCCATTAGTCCCTCGCTGCAGTGAGCCTGTTGCCAGCAGGTCTCACTGAAAATAAAAAACCTAAGTCTATTCTTTCTAAGAGCTCAGGAGAGCCCCTAGTGTGCATCCAACCTCGGCCGGGCACGAATTCTAACTGAGGCTTGGAGGAGGGTCATAGTGGGAGGAGCCAGTGCACACCAGGTAGTCTGAAATCTTTCTAGAGTGCCCAGCCTCCTTCGGAGCCCGCTATTCCCCATGGTCCTTACGGAGTTCCCAGCATCCACTAGGACGTCAGAGAAAAACAATATTCTTTTTTTACACAAAAGGCTATCAGCCTCCCATCCACCGCCCACGGATGGGGGGGACAGCCTCGGGCTTCACCCCTGGTACTTGGGTGGCTGGAGGGGGGGGACCCCTTGATTTAAGGGGTCCCCACTCCTCCAGGGTACCCCGGCCAGGGTTGACTAGTTGGTGATGTAATGCCAGGGCTGCAGGGACCAACATAACAGTGTCCCCCGGCTGTGGCATTATCTCTCTGACTAGTGGAGCCCGGTGCTGGTGTTAAAAATACGGGGGACCCCTACGTTTTTTGTCCCCCGTATTTTTTGCACCAGGACCAGACGCAGAGCCCAGTGCTGGTTGTTAAAGTATGGGGGAACCCCAGTCAATTTTTTCCCCGTATTTTTACAACCAGGACCGGCTCAAAGAGCCAGAGGCTGGTTATGCTTAGGAGGGGGGATCCCACGCAAATTTTAATCTGATTTTTAACACTTTATAGACTTCTTTTAAGGTACACAATGAAGCCCTGCACGGATCTCAAAGATACGGCCGGCATTCACTGTGTTTAGTCCGGCACTGTTTTACTCATCACCAGGGGTTAAAGTGGGGGGAAACGAGGTGGAACTGAGTTCCACCACCTGTAATGGTAGGGGGAACTAGTTCCACCTCCTCCATTGCCCTGCACAGTAATTCCAAAAGAAAAGCCCGTACATTACCTCGATGATGCAGGCGGCGCTAGTGTTATTGATTAGCTGCAACTACTTCCCCCTTCTTCAGGTCCTGGTGGATCCATGATCCACCTACAGCCCATCCCTCTTGTTACTCACACAGGCTGTCTCTGTGGGAAAGCATTCATCCCCTCCTCAGGTCCCAGCACTACTGTGGTTATTATGTGTAAGGGGCACTACTATTGTGGGCATTATGTGTAAGGGGCATTACTACTGTGGGCATTCTGTGTATAAGCGCCACCTCTACTGTGGGAATTTTGTGTATAAGTGGCAGTTCTCTGGGCATTATGTGTATAAGCGACACTTCTGTGGTCATTATGTAGAAGGAGCACTACTGTTTTGGGAATTGTGTATAAGGAACACTACTGTGGGCATTGTTTATACCAGGCACTACTGTGTGGCATAGTGTGTATAAAGGGTACTATTGTCTAGCGCAATGTGAATAAAGAGCACTACTGAGTGACGTAACCATAATAAGGGGCATTACTATGTGGTGTAATATGAATCAGGGGCTACTATTGTGTGACCACGCTGCTTCTTGTGAGATCAATGTTTCTTTATACAGTATGGGAAATAGGACACTAATTTATAGTTGGCAGGGGGTTGACGAAAACACTAGCACTGGCCTTGACTCTGCATAATGTGAGGGGGAGGGGCTAGATTACGGGGGAAATGGGTTCCAGTACCTCTCCAGGACCACTTTAAGCCCTGCTCATCACTCCCGTAAAACACTACCTGACATTACGAATGACATCGACATCGGAAAACACGAAAATGCAGAATACGACAGCCCTCCCCTGACTATGACCATGCCTGTGATGGCCTCCAGAAGCTACCTGGTTCTTTCTGCCTGTAACATATGCTTGTCTCAATGATTAAGCCATGCAAACTGAGAGGGCTTCATTCATTCAGTCATGATTAGAAAATGAATGCATTTGCAGCTAAAAAGCACCTTTCCTGTTTCAAATGATCTACTTCTTCTTGATTTTGCTTTAAAACGTCCTTCATTGTTTCCAGTTCCCTCTCCAAAACTTGAGTTCTCCTTCTGTAATTTTCTTCTGCGCTTCCCATTTCTGCGATCTCTTCCTGTAAGTGCCTGCACATCTCATGCAGATGTGTCACGGCATCATCTTTCTCCCCAAGTTGCTTAGTAAGCCTGAGAAATAAAACATAGCAATGAAATGGCAAAGGAATGACAGATTTACAAATAAACAGTTCTAAAAGTGTCGACTGCAGAATAGACAAGAGAGTATACGTATCATAAAGCAAATAATGGCAAAGATGTTGCTGCTAAAAGCTAATGTAAGATTATGAAAGCTGACAGATTATGTATTACTACATTACAAGTACAGAAAAAATGAGCAACTATTATCCATACAATTAGTTACTTCAGGTACAGCTTTTATACAGTTTCTAACAGTGAATCAAGGATTGTTCTGCCAATAATGTACTATATATCTAATGGGCCCTACACACTGCTTGAACCGCCGCCGAGCTGCCCGACGGCAGATACGGCCGACGGGAGACCCGGCGACGGGGGGGGGGGGGGGGGGGGGGCAGTGATGGGGGGAGTGAAGTTTCTTCACTCCCCCTTCACCCGGCTCCATAGCAGTGCAGGCAAATATGGATAAGATCGTCCATATTGGCCTGCATGCACAAGCGACGGGGCACCAGCGATAAACAAGCGCGGGGCCGTGCATCGTTCATCGCTGGGGCCTTCACACTGAAAGATATGAACGGTATCTCGTTCATTAATGAACGAGATCGTTCATATCTTTCACTCATATCGCCCAGTGTGTAGGGCCTATAACACTGGTCTGAAAGATTATCTTGCCGACAGGTGGAAATGGTCATATAAAGGTATGTTCTGAGATCAAACAGGAATTCAGCAAACCATTATTTTTTTTATTTTTTTTCAAAAATGTTTTTATTAGTTTTTTTTTACACGGGAAAGATAAACAATCAGTACAGGGAGCAATACATAATGGTAACACTCATAACCATACATGATGATGAAAACAGTAAAGTCCCTGACATACAGAAATACAAAACATAAAAAAAGAGGGGAAAGAGAAGAGGAGGAAAAAGGGGGAGCGGGGGAAAGGGTAAGGAACCCCAAGCATTATCAGTCACTGATTATAACAATTGGGTGAACCAACATTTAAAAAGTCCAAAGCATAAGAATTAAGTATGGTACAACTGAAAGAGCAATACATTAATAAAAAAGCATCTATCAAAATCAATATAAAATATAAGATAGGGAGAGCAGGTCATTATGTTGTGTCAGACATCCCGCAAGTATTCGGGTGTATACCAGCAGTAAGATTACGTTTGAGAGACCAGCTAGTAGTTTCAAACACCTGCATAACTTTGTTGAGGAGTTGAGTGATTGAACAAGGGGGCCCCATTTCTTATAGAAACTACACCAGATTCTAGAGCTGGAAAAATGGTTTGTCTATCATAATAGTTTTCAACAAAAGGGATTTAACCGTTCCCAAAAAAGAAGGGGTGGGACTAGTCCAGACACATAAAATTGTCTTCCTGGCAATTGTTACTATATTGGTCAACAAGGGGATGAAGTTAGGACCATCAGAGCCTAAGGACCAATGTTTAAAATTTGCGCATAATAGTGCAAGAGGTTCAGCTTGAAGTTGTAAATTAAAAATAGAATTGATATAGTTTGTTACTTTGCCCCAAAATTTACGTATTTTCGGGCATGACCACATGTTGTGAAAAAAATTTGCGTTCTAGCGTTTATACTTTAGGCAATCACCCGACTCCCCTGAAACCATATGCTTTCTTCTGGCCTTGGAGATATACACCCTATTAATTGTGTTAATGTGAACCTCTTGTAACCAGGTGCATCGTAAATATTTCAATGTGGATTCGAAATGATCAAGTTATAGGTCAGAAGAAATTATAGAGGGAACATCTCCCCCCCCATACTGCTACATTCTGCTTCCAAACTCTAGTACAGTAGGTACTGATCTTGTCAGTTCGGCACTCAAGTATTTTGTCTTATATGGGTGTAAAACAAAAAATGCTAAGATTGATTGTATAGGATCAGGTGATGGCAAGAGAGACAGCCGTGAGCTAATTGACTTTGCATAATGAGAAGCTTGGAGAGAAAAAAAAACTGTTGGCGTGGAATCTGGTATGTGGCCTGCAAGTCAGAAAACTGTAAATCGTGCCGCCAGGGTCAAAAACATCCCTTATTTTTTAGAAACCCTTTAATATCCAGTGTGAGAACATAACATTGTTTAACCCCGGGGTGAATTGAGGATTTCCACAAAAAGGTATATATAGAGACGCAGTATACGGCCTAGAGAGCTTAAAACAAATTGCCTTCCACACCACATATGTGTAATGGAACATAATATTATTACAAAAATTGGGGGAATAAGTCGTTTTGGGGTGTGGAGCAGTACTGCCGCACAAAAGAGGGCAAAAAAAGCTGTTTCAGATGAAGCATGGGTATATATCTCCCTACCTAACAACCAGTCGCTGATATATCAAAAGAATATTGAGTTAGTAAACAGTTTAATGTCTGGGAGACCCAAGCCACCTTTAGATTTGTGGAGCAATAATTTGGTAAGAGCTATGCGGGGATATCCTCCCTTCCATAAAAAAGTGGTAAATAAACGTAAACAGTGTTTGATATCAGTTGGGGATAGGGCGATAGATAGCATTTGAATCGGGTAAGACAATTTGGGGAATATTATACTTTTAATCAAAGCTATCCTTCCCAGCAGTGATACCAGTAATAATTTCCATGAGTCCAGTAATTTTGCAATTTGAGAGATGATCGATGAGAAGTTAGAGCAATATAAAGCTGACAGTGACAAAGGGATATTTATACCTAAGTATTTAAATTGAGTACGGGTAACACGGAAATGACTGAACGCGGGGTCTAAAAGGTCAGAGGCACTAAGGCCCGGGAGCGTTAGAAGTTCAGATTTATGTACTGTAAGTTGATTTATAACCGGCAAATGACCTAAACATAGAAAATATCGATATATTTGGAATGGAGGTTTTGGGATCTGAGACAAAAAGCAGCATATCGTCTGCTAAGTGGGATAATTTTAAATCAGACTGACCCAAGGTAATCCCTTTAAAGCTGTCAGAAGAGCGAAGAACTATAGCAAACGGTTCCAACGCAATTTGAAACAATAACAGGGACATAAGACATCCCTGCCGAGTGCCTCGATAAATCTGGAAAGAAGAAGAAGAAAGATGGCCATTGCTGGACACCTGGGTAAGGGGGGAGGATTAAAGAGCTTTCAGCAAAGAGATAAAATTCCCCGGGAATCTAAACCTCGTAAGAGTATGAAATAAATGATCCCAGGTAACCAGGTCAAACGCCTTCTCTGCGTCCATAGAAATAATAGCCTGATGGGAAGGGTTCGCAGAGAAGGCGGCCAACTGTAGCACCGCGATCACCTTACGTATGTTAACAGTGGAGTGTCTACCCCAGATAAAACCGGTTTGGTTGGGAGCAATAACAGAAGGCAAAATCAATTTCAATCGTTCAGCGATAAATTCATTAATAGTTCATAATCAACATCTAATAAAGATATCGGGCGATATGAGGACGGTAGTTCAGGGTCACATTCTGGTTTAGAAAGTACCTTGATTATCGCAGAATTAAAATGAAGGGGGACAACATAATCAGAGAGGACAGTATTAAAAAAAGCAGTAAGGGGGCAGTGATTTTACTGTTTAGTATTTTGAAAACTCCCCAGAATACCCATCGGGCCAGGGGCATTCATGGATTTCAGGTGTTTTATGGCAGCTTCCACCTCCTCAACTGTAATGGGGGCTATTAGCATATCAGCATGGGCAGAAGAAATCAGAGGAGTATCTGCATTATTCCAAAAGGCTGAGTTTTGAGTCAGATCGATAGTGGGGTGACAATAAAGGTCTTCATAGAAATCCCTGAAAAGGTTAACTATATCTTGACCTTTACATTTTATATTACCAGAAGGATCTCAAAGAGTCAAAATGGAGGCGGGAGCAGTGTGATTGCGTAATAAATTAGAAAGTAACCTGCCCATTTTATTTCCATGTTTATAGTACTTGAGGAAGTCCCGATAATTGACGGGACGAAACGCGTTGACGTCATCACCCGATTTTTTCAAACTGCTGATTGATATCTCTGGCTGCATCTGCCGTGTCTGCCGTTCCCAGCTGTGCCGGTCTTGCTGCTCACTTGCCGCACTGCATGTGCCGGACCGCCGCTTACAGCCGCTGATTGCAGCTCCAGCCGCATTCACCGTGTCCGCTGCTCTCAGCCGTGCCGGTCCTGCTGATTACCCCTCGCCGCACTCAATGTGTCTGGCTGCCGCTCACAGTGCACGTATCCATTAAGGACATCTATACCCACGGCACACTCCAATCAGAGCCTCTCAAACGCTACCGAGTGTAGTGCCGACAACCTGTGAAAGTCTCCACGTCTACCACCGCTGACTGTGTGCTTCTAAACGCTGCCCATGAGCCGGGAACTCCAAAAGGTACATACCTAAAATCTATCTGTGCACTTGTGCTATAGTGCTAAAACGGAGGATATTCCCAGGAAAGGGTAATTATAACCCCGTGCTAACGGGCAAAACACACCAGGAAAAACCAATCCTGCACTGGGACGCCAGTGACAGGTTACAGTGGAGACTTTTATAATACCATATATATATTATTAATAACTGGCATATAGTAATGAGATAAATGTGGCAATAACGGCAAAATTCATTAGATGATTTATGGTTTTAAATAGATTGGTTACCTTTGTATCAAACACGGGTTTAACCAATTGAATAAAAGCGGCTGTATATTATTACATTAATGTATTAAATAAGGAATGCATTCCGGTTGAAATGTACTAACAATCAAGCAGTTACATTTTTTATTCATGTTTTAACAAATGTATCTATTTAAGTGTAATGTGAATTGATTACAGTAAAAGAATATAATTTAACATGTCTCTTGGTTATTAAGTAAAGGCAAACACTCACCTGATATCACTCTATTGGGAGTCACTAAGCGCACAGACACACCCCTCTTTTTTTTTGTATTTAAGTATAATTTCAGGCCCTTGCAAGGCCTAGTCTGTGCAGCTGGTGTTCACCCAATTTAAGTGATTAATTCAATTTAGTATTTGCGCCTGGGATTTGGGTGTCTATGACATCCATCTGTTGTTTCTTGTGTATGTTTATAGTACTGGCAATGTTTACAAAAGATATGTCTGGAGGCTAATTGGTCAATAACCCCCTCAAAATGAACCTTGTCTTTCAAATATACTGAGCGAGTAGAAGGGGAGGGCCAGGTTTTATACACTTGAAATGAGGATGTGAGCCTAGTTTGTGCTTGGATATAGAGACTTTCACAATCCTTCCTATGTTGAGCTGTATAGGCCATAATTTCCCCACGAAGAACAGACTTTGCAGCTTGCCAAAATAGGGCAGGGTCTTGGATATGAACAGCATTACTATGAGCATAATCCAGCCATTTTGCTTCAAGCATGTTCCTGAATTTTACAGAGTTGGCTAAGAAGGATGGAAACCGCCATGGCTTTTAGGATCCGCTATCAACAACTCGAATGAGAGTAAACCATATAAGTGCGTGTCGGATAAGCTAATAGGCTCAATATCGGAGGCGTCAACCCTAGAAACAAGTGTTTCAGACAGCAAGATATAATCAATACGCGATAAGGTAGCATGGCAGCGGAAAGGCATGTGAATTCCTCATCTATCGGGTGAAAAGACCTCCACACATCAATGAGGCGTAAATCAGAGGCCATTTGGGGGATGCCTAAGACAGGAGGTGTACAAGGCTTAATGGGAGGCTGCTGGCGATCCATAAAATCCGAGGCTGCTATATTAATATCCCCACCAATAATTAAAGAAGAATCACAAAATACTCTAAGTTTGGCTAGAATGGTTTGAAAAAATTTCTTTGAGTATTTATTAGGTGCGTAAATATTACATATTACAAACCCCTCTGTCTGTATAGACACTTCTGAATTACATATCGGCCCATAGGGTCGGCTATAGTGGTATGAAGTGTAGGGGCTAGTTGTCTCTTAATCAATATAACCACCCCACGCTTTTTAGAAGTAAAGGCAGCAGAGAAGAGTACAGGATAACCCATAGTGTTAAGCTTTACAATTTTGGGCGGGAATGGGTGAGTTTCCTGCAGCAACACTACATCCACACCCAGTTTCCTCATATAGGAAAGGATTCTTGTGCGTTTAATGCGGGAATTTATCCCTCCCACATTCCACGAACAGATTTTTAGGGAGGCCGTATCAAAGCATTAACCAAAATAGAGAGCAGGCTTTTAAAGTAAAACAGGAACATATTGAAAAAAACTGCAGAATTAATCCATAATAATACAAAAATGTGCAGTTTGATACCATACTTGTAAAAGCAATGAGAAGATGAACCAGCGCAATAGAACATATCAGTACCTGTGCTTGAAGGGAGAGGAAGGGTAAAATAAAAACAATCTTGAAGCGAGACATAGAAAAATAGAAACAAACAAAACGCAGAAATAATCATTGCAGAGAAATAAATTCCCTGCAGCCAACAGGCATACAGCAGACTTCCGGGGAAATACACTTAAGAGTCCTCAGGCGGTACACAAAGACACCAGGCAAGGAATCAGAGCGAACAGAGATTGGATAGGGGGAAGGGAGAGGGGAGGGGGTGTGGGCTCCAAGGAGCTGAAGCGGGAAAAAAAGATATAAATCCCACCCTTCAAACCACTTCAATACACACGAGTACACTATGGAAAAAGTTGTAAGGTGGGGATACATACTACCAATAGTCGGACCAGCACCAAAACAGCTTTTTTTGTTTTTGTTTTTATAAAAAAGAGAAAGAGAAGAAAGAGAAAAGAAATTCAATAATTGCAATAACAAGAAACAGTAGATGATAATAACCAGGGGTACACCTGCAACAAGAGGGTACACAACAAAAAAAGAAAACACCACACAAAAACGCCACTCAGGTATTATAATAGATTCATACGATACCAATACTTTCCAAATCAAAGCGGCAGAAGAAAGCAAACTGTATATGGAAAAAGAAAATCCAAGAAGGAGAAACGTTACGAAAAATGCAACATTCTTCAAATGTCCACAAGGCTCAGATGTTATCAATATATTCAATATGAAAGGACTAGTAAATGAGGATGGGAGAGGAATGAGCTAGAAAATAGTCCCAGCAAATGGTGCAGGAGGATGTCAGTTCTGGTCGGTCATTCTGATAGGGGAGCCTGTAGCAGACTTTGCTTGGGCTTTGTCGCGTAGATAATCAGACGCCTCATCAGGGGTAGATAAATCCACGAAGGAGTCCGCTGTGAAGAGACGAAGTCGAGCTGGATATAGGAGGGCAAAACGTCTGTTATTTTAAAACAGTTCTGAGCAAAGACCAGAAAAAGCTTTCCTGGCACGAGTGACTTCGGCCAAATAATCCTGAAACAAAAACAACCTGTGGCCTTCCCAGGTAATAGACCGATTGTGCCTGGACGCCTGCCAGAGTGCCTTGCGATGAAGGAAATTTAAACATCGGAAAATAGTCACTCTGGGTCTAGAATCTTTACCACTCCTGGGAGGCCCGATGCGGTGTGCTCACTCAACGACCATATCTGCACAGGAATCACTCACATCCAGCAAATCAGGCAGAGAGGAGGTAATAAAGTCAGTCAGAGAATCACCTTTCAGTGACTAAGGAAGACCCACTAGCCTCAGATTGTCCGACGTGAACGATGTTCGAGGTCATCCATTTTACTGAGCACTTGCTGTTTGTACAAAGAATCATACTGCTGCTTGAGCACGGTTACATCGTGGAAGGTATTGCCAAGCCAATTTTCAGTGATTTGGACCTTCTTAGTGAGTTGCACAATGTTCTTATTAGCTTCCATTAGTGCCTGCTTGAAAGAGTCTGCCCATACTTGTATCAGGGGAGCCATAGTCTCTCTTATAGCTCTCACAATGTCTCCATATGCAGCTAAAGCTATAGGCACTCCCTCCATAGGCTGAGGGACAGGAGAGGCATGGAGCATTGCTGGGAGAGCTGCAGGGTACCCAGGCTGTGAGGAGACAGCAGCAGGAATGGCAGCCACAGGAGCCGCAATCGCGGGAGCTGCGGCAACCGTTTTGGATACGCGTTTTTGTTCCTGGCGCTGCTGTCTGGATGGCATGAGAGTGGGGAAATACCTCTCCATACACTGGGGAGGTGTTCCCCTGATCTTTGGTCATGCTGGTTCGGCCAAAATCGCCCTCAGAGGGGGTTAAAACAGAGTTCCCGCTGCAGGTTGTGAGGAGCTGGGCGAGGCAGCTTCCATCTCTGTTGGGGGCGTGGCAGGAAGTCGCAAACCATTATTTTAAGTGCTTATCTTTTCTTTTGTCCAAATTTATAGCACAAGTGCCTTGAAAGGAAATAGATTTCTATGTTAATATCTCCACATATAAAACTGTAGATTGGTTTGTACCAGGCGTTCATAAGGTTTAGATCAACCTATCTTGAAACATATCTTATATTATATACACATATACACGGGTAGCACTTTATATGCCGGCTATCGGGATCCCGGCACTCAGCATACCGGCGCCGGAATCCCGACAGCCGGCATACCGAGAACTATTTTCCCTATTGGGGTGTCCATGACACCCCTGGAGGGAGAATAAACACCGTGCCCACAGCGTGGCGAGCGCAGCGAGCCTGCAAGGGGTTTTCTTGTGCTCGCCTCGCTGCCGGTATACCGGTATCCCAGCGCCGGCATACCGTAGTAGACCCCATATACACATATGATTTCATTTGTAACTACAGCGGCAAACCTAGCTAGTAGTATGAATAGTAGATTCCAAACTGCCGCTGTGGCAGTAGGGCAGGTGCATACCTTTCTATCTTGTGGAGAGATTTTGGTAATGTAATGTTCAACCTGCAATATTGGGAAATTAGATGGGGGCAGACTGTTGGTCCGCCTCCAAAATAAACTTGAGGCCAAATAATAAAAGTATTTGTCCGCGCCTCCCCTTTCTAGAGTCAGTGCCCCCCCCTGATGTCTTGGCGGCCCTGTGAGGAACACTGCAAAGTTTTGCAAGCTAATGCTCTTTACAATAATATGGTATCGATCATATTGGGCTATCATATTAAAGGTTAGTGGCGCCTACCTCAATTCTAAGGATTCTTTATCATATTCCATTCTGTGAAGTATGTTTTTGAGTTCAGCAACTTCTTTACTTTTTTGTCTGTATAAAAAGAAAAACACAAACAAATGTAATTGTGGAAAGATATAACTGAATCATATATAGGCTAATACAGCTAAATTCATGAGGAATGCTGAATAGGAAAGTTTAAATTAAAGTACTGTACATTTTAAGAAAGGTTTTGCAAGTATTTTTAATTTAACTTAAAAACCACAAACAACATCTCAATTTACCTAAATGGACCTACGTTTTTGCCGAAGTGTGTAAATTATGGCTCATGTATAGGAAGTAGCAATAGCTGTCAATGAAAGGAAGCAGTGGTGCAAGTAGAAATGTTTTATTAGTGGTACAAAATGGGCGTGGCCACGTGTCATGAGCGGGCGTGGTCACACGAAACTAGGAGAGTGGCTACATGACAACAGCGGCATGGCCACATTATGCAACATATCGTAATGCCACTTACACATTATGCCAAACACCATAATGCCCATTACACATCATGCCACACACTGTAATGCTTATTACACATTATGCCACACACTGTAATGCCCATTACATATTATACCACACATCTCAATGCCCATTACACATTATGACACACATGGTAATGCTTATTACACATTATGCCACACACCGTAATGCTTATTACACATTATGCCACACATCGTAATGCCTATTACACATTATACCACACACCGTAATGCCTATTACATATTATACCACACAACGTTTTATGTCCCACACACAAAAATGCCCCTTACAAATTATGCTCCACAGTAAGGCTTCTAATTACTCGTTGCCAGGGGTTACATACTCGATGCCATGGGTTACATGCTCCTTGCCAGATGTTTCTATGTTTGTTGTCCGGGGTTTACAGGCTCATTGCCCAGGGGTTACATGCTTGTTGTCATCGGGTAGGTGCACAGTGCGCCAGCGCTCCTGGAATCCGCACTTCTGGGTAGCGTGCTGCGCTCCCCTGACAGATGCTAGAGGTGAAATAGTACCTCTAGAGTCTGTCTCCTCCAAGGTGGCGGCCATTTTTGGAGGGATGCAGGGTCTCTGTCCATGCAGACAGAAACCCTGTGCCCTGCGGCTCCAGCGGTGGGCTGGTGGTAAGGCGTACCGGCACCATATTTCTGGTGGTATGCCGTACCACCCTACAGCATTGGAAGAAATTAATCTGAATGAGGGAAAAGTATGAAATAAGTGCACTAAATCTGTGGAACCGTAAAAATAGGATTTTAATTACCTAACGGTAAATCCTTTTCTCGTAGTCCGTAGAGGATACTGTGAATCCATTTAGTACCATGGGGTATAGACGGGTCCACTAGGAGCCATGGGCAATTAAAGAAATTGATAGTGTGTGCTGGTTCCTCCCTCTATGCCCCTCCTACCAGACTCAGTCTAGGAAACTGTGCCCGAGGAGACGGACATACTTTGAGAGAAGGATAGATAAGGAATGTGGTGAGATTATGAGCCAGCACACACAGGACCAGAGGAAAGCCATGCTAACCAAACTCGAAACAGGAACAGCAACAGCTGAACAAACCAGAATACTTAACCAAGGAACAGTGCAGGAAGAACGAAGCACCGGGCGGGCGCCCAGTATCCCCTACGGACTACGAGAAAAGGATTTACCGGTAGGTAATTAAAATTCTATTTTCTCTTACGTCATAGGGGATACTGGGAATCCATTTAGTACCATGGGGAAGTACCAAAGCTTCCAAACCGGGTGGGAGAGTGCTGAGGTTCCTGCAGAACTGATTGACCAAACTGAAGATCCTCAGAGGCCAAAGTACCGAACTTGTAAAATGTAGCAAACGTGTTCGAACCTGACCAAGTAGCTGCTCGGCAGTGTGACGGTCTTCCATGTAAGGTACTTTACGTCAACCTGTAATGGTTCAAACCAGTCCAATTGGAGGAACTGCAGAACCAAAATGAGATCCCAAGGTGCCGTGGGAGGCACAAATGGAGGTTGGATGTGCAGAACACATTTCAAGTACATCTGGCCCTCAGGGAGAGAAGCCAATTGTTTTTGAAAGAAAATAGGGCCGAAATCTGGACTTTAATGGAGCCTAGACGTAGGCCCACATCCCCTCCCGACTGCAGAAAAAGCAGGAAACGTCCCAGATGAAATTCCACAGCTGAATATTGTCTGCTTTCACACCAAGAGACATTGGGGGTCATTCCAAGTTGATCGCTTGCTAGCAGTTTTAGCAACCGTGCAAACGCTATGCCACCGCCCACTGGGAGTGTATTTTAGCTTAGCAGAAGTGCAAACGGTTGTATTGCATGGCAACTACAAAAAATAATTGTGTAGTTTCAGAGTAGCTCAAAACCTACTCAGCGCTTGCGATCACTTCAGACTATTCTGTTCCGGATTTGACGTCACAAACCCGCCCAGCCACGCCTACGTGAAAATGTCAGTTGCCACCCAGAAACGTCCACTTCATGTCAATCACTCTGCAGCAAGCAGTGCGACTGAAATGCATCACTAGACCCTGTGCAAAACTACAGTTCATTGTGCCTGTACGTCGCGCGTGCGCATTGCTCCGCATGCGCAGAACTCCCATTTTTTTAGCCTGATCGCTGCGCTGCGAACAAATGCAGCTAGCGATCAACTCGGAATGACCCCCATACTTCTTCCATATACGCAGTGGTCGAAGTGGAAATTTTTAAGTGGGGGTATGCAAAAGTCAAGGACGCAATTATGCGTGCGCCTAAGGCGCGCATGCTCCAGAAAAGGGGACGCGGTCACCCAAAAAGGGGCACGAAATTCACATTGTAGCACACTGAATGAGCCAAAATTGTGACAGCAGGGACAGCCAGAGTGACGACAGGGAGAGAGAGAGTGACGACAGGGAGAGAGTGACGACAGGAAGAGAGAGAGTGACGACAGGGAGAGAGAGTGACGACAGGGAGAGATAGTGACAGCAGGGAGAGTGACGACAGTGACGACAGGGAGAGAGTGACGACAGGGAGAGAGAGTTACGACAGTGACGACAGGGAGAGAGTGACGACAGGGAGAGAGAGTGACGACAGGGAGAGAGAGTGACGACAGTGAAGACAGAGAGAGAGTGACGACAGGGAGAGAGAGTGACAACAGTGACGACAGGGAGAGAGAGTGACAACAGTGACGACAGGGAGAGAGAGTAACGACAGTGACGACAGGGAGAGAGAGTGACGACAGGGAGAGAGAGTGATGACAGTGACAACAGGGAGAGAGAGTGACGACAGGGAGAGAGAGTGAAGACAGTGAGAGAGTGACGACAGTGACGGCAGGGAGAGAGAGTGACGACAGTGATGACAGGGAGAGAGAGTGATGACAGGGAGAGAGAGTGACGACAGTGACGACAGGTAGAGAGAGTGACGGCAGGGAGAGTGACGACAGTGATGACAGGGAGAGAGAGTGACGACAGGGAGAGAGAGTGACGGCAGGGAGAGTGACGACGGAGAGAGAGTGATGGCAGTGACGACAGGGAGAGAGTGACGACAGGGAGAGGGAGTGACGACAGGGAGAGGGAGTGACGACAGGGAGAGAGAGTGACGACAGTGACGACAGGGAGAGAGAGTGACGACAGTGAGGACAGGGAGAGTGACGACAGTGAGGACAGGGAGAGAGAGTGACGACAGTGAGGACAGGGAGAGTGACGACAGGGAGAGAGGTGACAGCAGGGGAACATTACCTCATTTGTTGCTGGTGGCTGGCAGCGGTGAGCGGTGGTGGCGGCGGGCGGCTGGTGGCGAGCGGCTGGTGACGAGCGGCGTGCGGTGGGTGGCGTCGGGCGGCTGTGAGCTGATACAGCGCTCTACACAGCCGCCGGCCGCCGCGCAGGGACAGGGAGCACAATGTGCAGCAAGATGCCATTTCCCTCGCCTCCTGCTGCACTTTCAGTGCACTTCCGGGTCAGTGGAAGAAGTGGCGGTATACCATACCGCCGTATACCTCCGCACTTCGACCACTGCATATACAGTGGTAATGTTTAGACATTACCTCCTTCCTGGCTTGGATCATAGTCGGGATGACCTTGTCAGAAATCCCTCTCTTGGCTACAATCAGCCGTTCAACTTCCATACCGTTAAGCGTAGCCACGGATAGATGAACGGGCACTGTTGCAGAAGATCCTCACGAAGAGGTAGAGGCCACGGATCTTCGATCAGCATCTCGGGAAGACCCACATACCAGGCCCTTGTAGGCCAGTCCGGAGTAATGAGGATTGCTTGAACCTTTTCCTTTTTTATTCTTTTGGTATACCCACAGAGTTGTCAGGGCATCTACCGCCACTGCTTGTGGGTCTCTCAACCTGGAACAATACTGCTTGAGCTTTTTGTTGAGTCGAGAGGCCATCATGTCGATCTATGGATATCCCCACCGACATGTCAACCACTGGAACACCTCCGGGTGAAGGCCCCAATCCCTCGGGTGCAGGTCGTGTCTGCTGAGGAAGTCTGCTTCCCAGTTGTCTACTCCCGGAATGAAGACCGCTGACAATGCCACGGCGTGTTTTTCCACCCAGAGGAGAATTATTGACACCTCTGACATTGCTGCTCTGCTTTTCGTTCCGGCCTGTCGGTTTATGTACGTTACCGTCGTCACATTGTCCAACTGGACTTGAATGGCCTGATTCCGAAGTAGAGATGAGGACTGCAGGAGGGTGCGGTAGATATCCCGGAGTTCCAGAATGTTTATTGGAAGGACAACTTTCTTACAACTGCACCCCCTGGGTGACTGCTCCCCAACCTCTGAGGCATGCATCTGTGGTTAGCAGAATCCAATTCTGAATCCCGAACCTCCGACGAGGTGTGAAGTCTGTAACCACCACAGAATGAAGGGAGATCCTGGCTCTTGGTGACAGACGGATTCTCTGGTGCATGTGAAGATGCGATCCGGACCATTTGTCCAATAGATCTAGCTGGAAGGCATGAAACCTTCCGTACTGAAGCGCCTCGTAAGAGGCCATCATTTTCCCCAGAAGGTGAATACACAGATGCATCAAGATCCAGGTTGGCTTCAGGACAGCCCGAACCATTGACTGGATTACCATAGCCTTTTCTAAGGGAAGGAACACTCTCTGATACTCTGTGTCCAGTATCATTCCCAGGAAAGGAAGCCTCTGTGTCGGTTCCAGGTGAGATTTTGGTAGGTTCAGAATCCACCCGTGATCCAGGAGTAGTCTGGTTGAGAGGCCAGTGCAGTCCAACAACCACTCCCTGGACGGTGCCTTTATCAGAAGATTGTCCAGGTACAGAATTATGTTCACTCACTGTTTGCGGAGTAGAAGCATCATCTCTGCCATCACTTTGGTGAACACTCTCGGTGCCATGGAGAGACCAAATGGCAAGGCCTGGAACTGGTAGTGACAGTCCTGCAGTGCAAACCGTAGATAAGCCTGATGAGGTGGCCAGATCGGAATGTGAAGGTACGCATCCTTGATATCCAGAGACACTAGGAATTCCCCCTCCACCAGACCTGAGATCACCGCTCTCAGAGACTCCATCTTGAATTTGAACACTCGTAAGTACAGATTCAACGACTTCAGGTTCAGAATCGGCCTCACCGAACAGTCTACGAACAAGTTGGAATAGTACCCCTTGTTTTGCAGATGAGGTGGAACTGAGAAAATTACCTGGGTCCGTACCAGTTTTTGAATGGCGTCCTGTAAAGTTATACTTGCCTCTTCTGAAACTGGTAAGCCTGATTTGAAGAATCTGTGAGACGGGAGCTCCTGGAACTCCAGTCTGTAGCCCAGGGAAATAAGATCTATGACCCAGGGATCCTGGCACGATGTTGTCCAGATGTGACGTGACTGAAGAATTTTAGCCGGGCTCCCACCTGCTAGTCTTCCAGGTATCTCGGTCCACCGTCATGCTGAAGGTTTTTAGGACGCAGAGCTTGAGCCCTGTTCCTGTGAACCGGCAGTTGCTGGTTTGCGTGGCTGACCTCTAGTGGCAGTAGAAGAACCTCTGGGCTTGCCCCTAAACTTCGCAGTCCGAAAGGACTGTAAATTGGGTCCTCAGTAGGCCTTCCTAGCTGGGTTAGCTGCAGAAGGAAGGAATGTGGACTTACCCGCAGTAGCTTTGGAGATCCATTTGTCTAGTTCATCCGCAAATAAGGCCTCGCCTGGGAAAGGTAGGCCTTCCACGCCTTTCCTGGAGTCTGCATCCGCAGTCCACTGGCGTAGCCATAGACCACTGCATGCTGACACTGCCATAGCTGTAGTGTGTGCATTAAGCAAGCCTATTTCTTTTATGATTCCACCATAAAATTCGCAGAGTCCTGTATATGTTGCAGGAGCAAAATAATCTCCCCTTGAGGTAAGGTATCTAACCCCTCAATTAGGTTACCCGACCATTTAGCAATGGCACGCGTAATCCACCCGCATGCTATAGTGGGTCTCTGGGCCACCCCCGCAGCTGTATATAAAGATTTGAGCGTTTTCGGTCAGCCGCGTCTTTCAGGGAGGCTGCACCCAGGACAGGCAATATGACGCTGCGGCCCACCCCCCATTCGGTCCGGCCACGCCTGTGGCCGGACCGCGCCCCCTCCCGCCCATCTATCGCCTCTGCCTGTCAATCAGGCAGAGGCGATTGCTGTCCTGCTACGGCCTTTGGCCGTCCCGCATGCGCACTACGGCGCTGGCGCATGCGCAGCAGGTACCCGTTCGCTCTGCTGCGTTAAAACACAGCGAGCGAACGGGTTGGAATGACCCCCCGAGTCTAAAGGATCTATGTAGATTGATAGTGAGCAGTGCTTCCAGCAGAAAAACTTCTGCATTGACTCCCTGGTTCTTCAATAATCCAGCAGCAACCATATCCTCCAGCCAGTCCTGCCGAGATTTCCCTATGGCCATGAGCTACTTCTTTCCTGCTGTCCTGAGGGAAGGGTCCGGAATGATTTACCAGCAGACGGGATGCCAGCTGTCAGTATACCGGAATCCCGGCAGCAAGTCCCCTCGCGAGCTCGCTTCGCTTGCCACAGGTTATATTCCCACGCGGTTGGTGGCGTGGACCCACCACCCGAGTGTATATTCCAGGCGGCTGGCGGTATTTCGCCAGTCGGTATTTCACCGGCTGTCAGGATTCCGGCGTTGTTCTCCTGAACGCTGTCCCGCCGACAGACGGCATTTTAACTGCATCTCTGGGGGAAGTGGAGGCTGTCCCACCCATAGATCAGAGGCTCTTATATTCTGGAGCCTGATATGGTGCTTATCCCTGCCTTGTTGTGAATGCATAGACTGGGAATGCCTCATGGCTGAAACCTCTGTACAATGGAAGTAAACAAATACACAAACATTTGTGCAAAGCAAGTTTGCCAAGTGTCAGTCACTCAGTGTCTGCTTTGCAAGAGAAGCACATCCCTCTTAACATGGCCACCTGCTTCAGAGCGGTAAAATACAAGTTCTGTCATTATAGTAATCACCTCACTAATACACAGCTTTTAACAATTCATCAAAACAAAATGCAATTACTAAAATCATGACTTTCTTTTACTCATGTAGAGCAAAACATTTTGTTTCTTCTATAAGAAAAAACATAAAGGGTATTACTGACAGTATCTGGGGAGGACAAACACTCCATTAGTGATGAAAACTAAGGCGTAAGATACGCATGGAAGAATCTGTGAGTGGTTTACACAGAGTTACCGTAAAGATATTGTCTCACTAAAACAAAGTCGATATTCATGAGAGTGCAGGAAGTAAAGTATATCAGAACTACTCATTACTGACACGAGATGTGACTCAGTAATACGGTATATTACAGTCAATCCCAGCATTGGCACAGCTTACAAAATCTAAATATAGCATAAATATACCCCCTCCCTTGCACACATGAAGATCCGTGCATAAAGTCTGTCCAGCTATATACTGATGAAGAATAAAATGCATTGTTTTATTAAGCTATTATAATAGATGTCAGCCACCTCTAAAAAAAAAAAAAAATTAGCCTAAACACAAACACATTTTTAGCACTGTATGAATGTGATTGGAAAACACACTGTGACTTACTGTAGCTACACATTTTTAACTCTGTCCTAGTGAAAGAAACAGTTGTTTCCACGAACTGCTCCACATGTAAAACCTGCAATGTGAACCACAGTTAAAACTCTAACTTCAAAACCCTAATTGAAACCATATTGTATCTTCAATCGTCAAAAACTTGATTTCAGAAAATACTACTACTACTACTACTACTACTATTACATCTGCGACTACTATTGCTACTAACTACTACTGCTGCTACTACTAATACTCAGTGCTTAAAGTGGGCCTAGAGAGGTGGTGGAACTCACCGCCAAACCCACCCTGCCCCCTGCCGACACCTACTAAAAAAAGGACTGCCAGCGCAGCATTAAAAGGGGCGTGGTCCCAAAAGGGGCGTGACCACGCAATAGTATCCCCAGTTCAAATTATGGTGCACAGTAGCACAATCTTATTCACATTACACCATAGTAGTGTCCCTTATTCATGTTATGACACACAGTAGTGCTCCTTATACACAATGCCCACAGTAGTAGTGCCACTAATATACATAATGCCCACAGTAGTGCCCCTTATACAATGCCCACTGTATTGTTAGTGCCCCTTATGCAGAGCCCACAGTAGTGGTGCCCCTTATGCCCCAGGAATGATGCCCCTTATGCAATGCCCCCTGTAGTAGTGCCCCCATTATTAATGCTCCCTGTAGTAGTGCCCCTAGTGGTAATGCCCCCTGTAGTATTGTCCCCAGTAGTAGTGCCCCCTGTAGTACTGCCCAGTATTAATGCCACTTTGGTAGTACCCCTTACACACAAACCCCCCCACAATACTTACCTTAAGCTCCTGCATCTGACCACTGTCGTCTGTCTGCTCTGGCCACGTGCTCCTCGGAACTATGAGAGAGACACTGCGGGACTCAGGAGCCAGAGCTCAGGAAAGAACTCCTGCCTCCGGCAGCCGCTATGGGGAAGGAGCCGGGCACTCGCTGGTAACAAAATCTCAGTGGGCGCCCAGCATCTCCTTGGGTGCTGGGCAGACATTCTGAGTTAGGTAGGCCGGAGGACGCAGAACTCATTCCATCTCCAAATGGAACTGCCGGAATGCAGTTCCGACCCATTATGACTCACATTAACTCCTGCTGCTACTACTAACTACTGCTGCTGCTACTACCACTGCTGTTACTAATACTACTAATGCTGCTACTACTACTGCTGCTGATACTAATACAACCCTCATTGGACCTTTGAGAGCTAAAATCAGCCATGGTTAGACAGGGCCAAAACTAGGATTTTTGTCACTCGGGACAAGGCAGCTACTTGGCGCCCCCACCCCCATTCAGTAGTGAAACCTTAATCACATTACACCACACAGTAGTACGTCTTATTAACGTTATGCTACACAGAAGTGCCCCTTATTCACGTTACTCCACACAGTAATGTCTGTTATTTACATTACACCACGCTGTAGTACCTCTTATACAAATTTTAGCACACATTAGTAGTGCCCTTATACATATTATGCCACACATTATTAGTGCCCTTACACACTCTGCCACACTTTAGAGTTGCCAAATTATCTACAGAGACAGCAGCAGGTGGAAGGAGCTGGGTGCAGGTAGAGCAGCCAGCTGGAGTCCGTGGCTTCAGGCATCAGAGCAATCCCCCAGGGCCATCGGATGCTGAGGGCTGTCAAACAGTCACCCACTGCACACTGTAATGTATATTAGTAGCGGCACTTAACGGAATCTTAATGCCAGGAGCTTTGCACCATGACAATGCATTATATAGTAAATATGTTTGCTGGATACAGTAATCCATACTGCTAAAGTATCTGTGCAGTTCAAGCAGGAAGCCGCCCTGCAAAATGTTTGTCTGTCAACAGCTATCATTGTATTAGCAGTAGGACTTGACCCACGCTGGGTGCAAGAAAGCCATCAGATACAGACTTCCCTTCGTTGTGCTCAGAATAGCATGGAAATCAAGCTACAAGCCCACCACACTCCATGGTCGAAGGTGCTCAAAAATACCTTAATCCGCTTCTGCGCTTGCGCAGTATTCTAAAACTACAGCAATCTCAGAATCAGGCCCAATAAGTGTAGTTTTTATAGTTCCAAGTTCTGGTACACAAAAGGTAACAGTGGCAGTAGCAGAAAGTTAGGCAAGACATATAGTCAAGGACAGTTCCAAGATCCTGTCACACGGGGAGATGTATGAAGGAGTGAAAAGAGTGGAGAAGTGCGCCAGTGAAGACGCTGCCCAAGGCAACCAATCATCTTTGAAGTGACGTTTATCAAGTGCATTCTATGAAATTATACGTAGTAGCTGATTGGTTGCCATGGGCAAATTCTCCACTCTTCACTGCTTCATACACCTACCCCATAGTGTGGGCAATGCAATCACGAGGAGGTCAGTTAGAAACATGGTAAATAGCCATAGAAGTGGCCTGGTATACTGTAAGGACAAGAAATAGGCAAGGGTCAGGCCTTAGCAAGAGTCTGGTACACAATGCAGGTAATCCGTATAGGGAGAGTGTACAGTAACTGGAAAACACAAGAAAAAAAAATCTGTAAACAGGGGGACTTTGCCCACACAGCTAGCAACATGTCATCAATCACCTAACAAGGTGTGCTAGGTATGGCAATCTCATACAGTACATGGGGACGGTGATCAAACTTACAAAGGGATGCTGGAAATACCGTGCATGCAGGGTTCAATGACCAAGATGCCAGATAGCAGGAAAGGATTTGAGAAACACATGTGAAGTTCTGCTTAGCACCTCATCCTGTTACCTTCCCTTAAAAAGAACCTTTGAATGTCACACACATCTTGGCAGGTGCTATGGAGAGAATCAGTGAATGTACCTACAAATCTAGGAGGAAGAGAATCTTCAGACCGAGACTACCCACCTACAGCAAGAAAGCTGGGAGGTATGAAAATGTATTGCATCGCTCCAGAAATGAGGGCTATTGTCTAGCTCTGCTTCTATAGGCAATTTAATCTGTTATTCCAGTAAATCGTAGTAGTCAGTCGAGTGGAGTGATCCTAAAAAATTTAGCTGTTTTTTCATTTTTTATTTTTTGGGAGCATTTTTTTTCTGGGCAATTCAATGAGCCCCTATTTTTTGCATCCAAAAAATATATTTTTTTGGGTAACAACACATAGGGCGATATTCAGTTCTTTCCACCTCCTTACACACCCGCTCTGTTTCTGCTGATGGGTGCGGTATAATAATTTCAGCTCGCTACCCCCAGAGTAGCAAGGGCACCCAACCCTTTATGCAGCTTAACCTGATTATTATATGCGTGATATGCGCGATAACAGGGCTCACTTTAGAAAGGAGATTGGAAGTGATATATCATTTGAATACCACTCATAGAATCCATGATAAGTTCACAGACCTACGTTTTTTTGCAGTCACGATCGCATAAACGAGGTCATTATTGGGGATTTTTTTTATCAGAGCCTGCTGAGGTTCCAGAAAAAAATCCCCGATAAGTGCTGGCGGGGTCAGTGCTTCAGGGATAACTGAATATCCCTGGAGGGTCAATTAGCCCACAGATAATTGAATTCCCCTTTGAAGTTCTTATAAGTGTATTATAACCTTAATACATTTGTATTAAGCAATACAGTTTATAGAGCTGCTAATTTTTCTTGTTATGTGTGAATTTTTCAACACTTACTTTAGGACTGATTGATGGCAAAGACCAGATAACAAGCTAAGAAAATTATGGTTTAAGAATGTACCCAATTATCATTTCATGCTCAAGTATTCATTCTTGTCTATGGAACAAATTACAGTTCACCATAATATATGTATTGCTCACTCCACAAAGAAATAATCCAGACAAACCTGCAATGGGTTAACGCGAGCTGATCTATCTCAAATAAAGAACTAACAAATGCAGAAATAACTTGTTGACCATGATAAAAATTACAGAGCACACGGACGAGGCATGCAAATAACTACAGGCCAGAGGTTTGTACTCATGTGTTATACTCCAGCTGTAAACCAAGATACACTGTCTATCTCACGTCAGTTGCCATGGAGAGCTCTACATATTTACATTAAGAACCTCTGCTGTTCCTATAAAGTGTTGTCTGGAACGGCTAAACAATATAACTAGAGTATAAGATTTATTACCCTAGGCAATTGCTATAATGCTAGGTTGTAGTTGAGCAGTAATGTTCACCTTCAAGATTCCTTTGTACTCTATTCAGTTCACAGATGAGAATAATTATAAAACATAGCTTTATTTCCCCATATTAAAATATTTCTAAATGTTATTTTGACGGTAGAAGTAACAAAAGTTAAATATTTACAGAATACATCAGTGGGAAAATGTAATAGGGTCAGAGTTTGCGGCGGTCAGGGATTTCAGCCGAAATTGCAAGGCAAAACCAATTTTTTTGCCTTTGTAAATGATTGCCGCTTTAAAAATTCGTCCAATCTCGGCTGAAATACCAGACCTCGGCAAACTCGGACCTATTACATTTCCCCATATATTTTATGTCAGCCAGTGCGCTGCTTTACTAACAAAACAAAAAAAAGGTGATTTGTGGGAAGCTGTGCTCTAAATAGAATATTTAAAATAACCCTTTCATGCATAGATGACACTATAGTGTACAACTATTTTTAAGTCATTATCTCCTGTATAAACTCTCTTTTGACATCATTAGTGCATGGGGTCCTCTTCTTTAGACCTCTACCAAACTTAGAGGGTATGCCACCTAGTGTCAGTGTTTAGTTCCTATAAAAAAATATAAAGTCAAAATAAAATGGCTGAGAAAAGTTCACCAGCACAGAGTACTTCAGGGATTTCTGTTAAATATTTTTACTCAGAGACAGCAGAGCAGGTTAAAAAATAAATTCATGGATAATAACTTTTAGAGAATTATATAGAAGATATTTTCATCAAATACTCAATTTTTTTTTTACATTTGATGTAAAATAATATGTCCACTTCAGTGGATGTTATGCAATAATGAGATCCATACTACTGCGTGCAAGGCATATTCTGGCATATGTAGTACCCCAGAAAAATTGTATACCCCTTTAAGATATAAATGACAGATATTGCACCTGACATTTAATTTGGCAATCACAGCAGGGGTTAAGGGACGGACCAGAGTCGGGTCACATGTCCTGTTTATGAGGTGGCAGGATCTGATTGGACAGTAAAGCTGAGATCAAGAAGAGGGTGCAGAGTTGGAGAGAAGCCATTGTGGGGAGTAGGCATGCTTTGAGGAGTGGAGCAGGACAGCCGTGTTGTGAGAGCCGGGTGGTCACGCAAGGTAGTGGAGAGCAATGCTGCAGAGTCACGGCAGTAGGGTGCTTCCGCGAGTTGGAAAGAATTGGAAGAGCGGGCATGAGATTTTGTAGCCGGGGAGCGGACACCTCCAGGCCTGTGCAGGGGAGCGGATGCTGCTGCCATCTTTGAAGAGCTTAAACCCGCTGAAAAGTACAAGCGTGGGTGCAGAGTAACCTGAGAAGTTCGGAGTGAGTAACAAAGACTGTTGTTGTTGCGAACTGCAGGAGACAGCATGGAGAGGGGGTGCTGACAGGCCTATTACTGAGAACCATTCAGAATAACCCGTTTGAACACAGCGCTGAGCAGTTTAAAGACACTTATTCATTTGGATAATCAGTATAGAGATACTGATTCGTTTTGGATAGTAAATACAGAGACATTTGTTCCTTGTGATAATTATTATAGAGACCGTGATTGTTAGAAATTTCTAGACACATTTGCCACCCACATCCCTGTGCAAAATGAGAGAACAGTGACATTTTCTGCTCTGACCCAGAGAGTAAGGTGTTTGAACCCAGGATCAGTATTACTTCTAGAAAGTGCTTAACCCCTTGTGTAACAAGTACAGATTAAACCACAGTCCCATTGCAACACTGTGGCACCGTAGGATCTCCATCCCTTGTGCAACAAGTACAGATTAAACCACAGCCCCATTGCAATACTGTGGAACCATAGGACCCTTGAGCTCCACCATATATTGCCCATGAAGATTGTGATAATTTATTAAGGGACATTAGAGAAATAGTGATTGTTCTTTGTACAAATTATATTCGTAATTATTTTCTTAATTGTCTTTTTGCAACAGTAATAGACATGTATTTGTGATTAGACTGATTGAATTTTTTAATTATTGAGTTGTCCAGTGTATTGTGAGCTGTAGGTAAACGTTATTCTCATCATATCGTCTAAAGTGATTTTATTTTTTATAGTGATTGTCTTTTTCAATTGTTATTGTGATTATCTAATTTCTGCAGTGTATCCAATAATCACCTTCTATCCAGAATTCCTTGTGGCACAATAAAGAAAATTCCCTATAGAGACTGCTGTCCTTGAACTGCTTGGGTATCCTTCTGTCCTACCTCTCTGAAATCACATACAGCGAACAAGGTACAGGGAAAACATCTTAGAGAAAGGGTGCATCACATACCCACCAAACACCTTTGATACCTCTTCCAACCACATAGGCACCTGCCAACATCGGGGGGGTGTCACGAACCGGTCTCTCACCTTTGCGGGTTCTGGGGTTCATCCGTTGCCAGTGCGGTTGCTCGCGGTGCTGTGCGCCCGTGTGGGGACGTGGCGTGATCAGTGGCACAGGTAATGCAGAGTCTGGGAACTGGGAGTGTGGGGACCAAATGGCCTAAGGCACTGCAGTGTGTCTGCTGTATAGGAGGTGGCCATGTTGGAGACCAAATAGGTAATACAGAGCACTTGTGAAAACACCTGTGGGCAGGTGTAAGCCAATCCCGTGCTTGTGCTGCCTTTAAGTAGGCTGGGATTATGTTACTCTGGGCCAGTGCTTGGTTGTATCAACGCTGTGCTCTAGCTCTGAGCTCTCTCCGTGCATTCCTGTGTGATTCCCGTGGTCCAGATATCGCCTCCGTTCCCAGAGGTCCGTCTGCAGCCTTCACTGCTAAAAGATCCACCAGCTCCCCGCTGTGCTGGCAGTTAATTGCACACCTACTGGAAGCAGTTGGATTCCCAGAGTCTTGCATGAGGTTACCTTGTCTGCCTACCATACAAAGTTTGGAGGATTCCACTACCCTCAGCTGTTCGTTTGTTCTACTCAGCATTTAACCCATTCATCACCTGGTCATCTGCTACAGTTTCACAGTGATCTCCGGAATCTGCAAGTAACCCAATTCAGTACTTTTATTTTCTATGTTGCCATAACAAAGATAATTCTTCACAGCCTCTCAGTTAACTCTCAAAACTTCATTGCAAATCCTTACAGTTATTTCTTCATGTCTGCATTATCCAGTTAAACACATTCTACAGTTCTGCATCAAAGCTTATTTATATTTGGACAATTCAACATTTATTCATCAGCTTGTTTTGCATACGTTTCCATGAACATTTCTTTTATTTATTTTTGAGTTTTCGCTTGCATATTATTTCTGCCATTCCTGCAATACTTCAGTATAATATGATGATTAACAACTAGTCATTTAACTCTTTACTGAATTGTTATTTTTAATAAATATATGAAACGGAACTTTCTTCGTCCTCCCTGCTTTCTTCATACCCCAGCACCTACACCTGTGGTTGGTCCCGGGTTAACGGATTCACAAAAACATTTATATAACAAGTATATATTGGACAGGCGCGGAAATGAGTGGTTCCTCCTAGCTGCTGTAAATTGGAGATAGTCAATCTCCTATAGAATGGATGTGAAAAATGAAAATATATTACAGCGCTCAAATAACCTATGCTAATAATATGTAAATTTATTCATTTAAAACAAACTGATATAATAGATATCAATAAAATTTAAATACAAAATAAAAATGCTCATAGACCAACTTGTGGATGTATAGTGTGCTCTTTGGCAACAACCTTAGTAAAATGAAACACGGTCCATGTGATGATAGTAATTGGACACAATCTGATTTTTACCAGGACTGATACAGTCAATTACCCATCAGGTGTTCCGATGTATGGATCCGGATCTGGGTCTTTAATTTGTATAGATGGATTCTGGTTCACAGTCTGTTTGAATTGACACTTTAATGTCCAGCACGCTGTGTTCCTGTTAATAGATGAATCCTGAAGAAATTGTTTGTAAGACCAAACTGGAATCGGGATCCTGGTTCACCAATTGCATGAAGATGGGTATGTCCTGGGTCTGAAGTCCAACAGAGCTGGATTAGATGACATCCAATGGCCAAGAGCAGTATTCCCTGACGCGTTTCGCCGCTCCAGGCAGCTTTCTCAGAGGGTAATGAGTGTTCAGATTTTGCCCCTTTTTATAGGGGAAGTGATGTAATCAATCAATTAGCATAAATCATCAATTAAGATCAAACATCGAATTGCAAATCCCTGGTTTACAGCTCACCTGCCAACAGACTACTGGCTGGGATTTGCAGAATCCATCTATACAAATTAAAGACCCAGATCCGGATCCATACATCGGAACACCTGATGGGTAATTGACTGTATCAGTCCTGGTAAAAATCAGATTGTGTCCAATTACTATCATCACATGGACCGTGTTTCATTTTACTAAGGTTGTTGCCAAAGAGCACACTATACATCCACAAGTTGGTCTATGAGCATTTTTATTTTGTATTTAAATTGTATTGATATCTATTATATCAGTTTGTTTTAAATGAATAAATTTACATATTATTAGCATAGGTTATTTGAGCGCTGTAATATATTTTCAGGATTCACAAAAACACCCGGACCTGACAGTAAGCACTGGCCACATGGATCCGTCAAGTGACCAATTCGCAGGAGGCGGTGCTACGTCAAATATCCTTTCCCGTCTGGAAAACCAGGAGTCTATACAGACACAAATAGTTCAGTTTATGCAAACTATGGCAGACCGTTTGGAGATTCTTCATACAGCTATTAAAACGTCTCAAGTCCAGATTCCAACTCCGGTTGTCCTAGTTACCACTATAGCTTCTCCTGTGACGCTGCCTACGTCCCGCTTGCAGTTACCCTCTCCGAGTAAGTTTGACGGAACCCCAAAACTTTGCAGAGGATTCCTGAATCAATGCGAGATCCAGTTCGAACTGTTGTCCTCCAGTTTCCCATCAGCTTGTTCTAAAGTTGCATATATTATTGCCCTCCTCTCCGGTCAGGCTCTGGAGTGGGCATCACCATTATGGGAAAGAGGTGATCCTATCCTCTCTAATTACAAGGAGTTCGTATCATCCTTCCGGAGAATCTTTGACGAACCAGGCAGAACCACCTCAGCATCTTTGGAGATTCTCCGTCTACGTCAAGGTTTACGTCCTGTCAGTCAATATATTATTCAGTTTCGCACGTTGTCTTCAGAGTTAAATTGGAATGAGGAGGCCCTGATCGCCGCGTTTTGGAATGGACTTTCAGAGAAAATCAAGGATGATTTAATCATCCGGGATGTGCCTACTAAACTGGATGAATTGATTTCTCTCTGTAACAAACTTGACCTACGCTACAGAGAGCGATGTTTAGAGAAATCCAGGACAGAGCGATCCAGTCCACGTTATCATCCTAGGCCTCAACAAGATTCTTCATCACAGTCGCCGGTAACGACAGAAGAACCTATGCAGATTGGGCGCTCTCGCCTCACAGAGGAAGAACGACTTCGTCGTCGACAGGGTAACCTCTGCATGTACTGTGGGTCCTCCGAACATTTAGTTAAATTCTGCAAACTCCAGCCGGGAAACTCTCGCTCCTAGCTTATTCAAGGGAGGTTAAGCTAGGAGTTACTTTAGAATCATGTTCTGGGAAAGAGCCGACCTTGTCTATTCAATTAGAAGTTCCAAGTTCTACAGTGAAAGTTTCAGCCCTCCTAGATTCCGGGGCAGCCGAGAACTTCATCTCCTCAGCCTTTGTCTTACGGTCTAAAATTCAAACCATGCCTCTGGAAGCAGCAGTTGCTGTTACAGCAGTGGATGGAAGTCGAATTCCAGATGGTATAATTACTCATCGAACCGTATGTCTCAAGATGAAAGTTGGTGTGCTCCATTCCGAATACATCTCCTTCTACGTGATTCCCAAATCCTCTCAAGATGTGATACTTGGTTTGCCTTGGCTGCAGAAACATAATCCTCAACTTAATTGGCAAACCATGGAAGTCCTTTCATGGGGTAAATCTTGTACCAATGACTGTTTAGCCTCAATTGTACCTCTCCGGTCAATTAGCCTTCCCGACCTACCTCCGGTGTATCAATCCTTTGCGGATATTTTCAGTAAACAAGCAGCAGACTCTCTACCTCCTCATCGCGAATGGGACTGCCCAATCGTCCTGGTTCCGGGTAAAACACCTCCTAGGGGACGAATTTATCCGCTATCCATCCCAGAGACGCAAGCCATGTCTGATTATATACAGGAAAATCTAACCAAAGGATTTATCAGACCATCTTCTTCACCTGCAGGAGCCGGATTCTTCTTCGTTAAGAAGAAGGACGGTGGCTTACGACCATGCATAGATTACCGTGGACTCAATGAGATCACTGTAAAAAACAAGTACCCATTACCCTTAATCCCAGAATTATTTGACCGGGTAAAGGGAGCTACTGTGTTTACAAAATTGGATCTCCGAGGGGGCCTACAATTTAATCTGCATCCGGGCAGGGGACGAGTGGAAGACTGCTTTTAATACCCGGGATGGGCATTACGAATACCTTGTAATGCCTTTTGGTCTTTGTAATGCACCTGCAGTTTTTCAAAGCTATGTGAATGAACTTTTTCGTGATCTTCTCTACAAGTGTCTAGTAGTGTACCTGGATGATATCCTAATATTCTCTAAGGATCTAAAGTCTCACCGTCACCAAGTTAAAGAGGTACTGACACGTCTGAGGAAAAATCAACTTTATTGTAAGTTAGAGAAGTGCACTTTTGAAGTATCTTCCATACCGTTCCTTGGTTACATCATTTCTGGATCAGAGCTATGTATGGATCCCGGTAAATTACAAGCTATCCGAGATTGGTCACTCCTACAACTCTCAAGGGGATTCAGCGATTTCTTGGCTTTGCTAATTTTTATAGGAGATTCATTAAGAATTATTCTTCGTTAGCTGCTCCCATCACAGCCCTAACTCGCAAGGGAGCAAATCCTACGAACTGGTCTTCTGAAGCAATCAAAGCCTTCTCTGATTTAAAGCAAGCCTTTGGGTCAGCCCCCACTCTTCGACAGCCTGATTTGAATCGTCCCTTTCTACTTGAGGTGGATGCATCTACAGAAGCAGTAGGAGCTGTGTTGTCACAAGTCTTTGAAGATAAAAAGGTCCATCCCTGCGGATATTTCTCCCGTAAGTTCCTCCCGGCAGAACGTAATTATGCAATCGGTGAGCAAGAATTACTTGCCATCAAGTTGGCATTTGAGGAGTGGAGATACCTTCTAGAAGGAGCACAACATCGCATTACAGTTTATACTGATCATAAGAATCTTCTATATCTGCAGTCAGCTCAGTGCTTGAATCCACGACAAGCTCGATGGGCGCTTTTCTTCACACAATTTAATTTCAAGCTCACCTATCGTCCAGGGTCTCAGAACAAAAAGGCAGATGCCCTTTCCCGGTCCTTTGCTTCTTCTGAATTAAATGATGCTACCACGAATCAAGCCATTGTGAATCCTACGTCCTTTTTAATGACTCGAACCTCTCCAGTTCCTCCGCCTGGCAAGACCTTTGTTGCCACAAATCTTCGAAAACGGCTGCTTACCTGGGCTAACTCCTCTTCCTTCATGGGTCATCCTGGGGTTCTAAAGACTCTCAAATTTATTCAACAGTCTTATTGGTGGCCACGTCTCAAAGCCGATGT
This sequence comes from Pseudophryne corroboree, assembly GCF_028390025.1. Lineage (NCBI taxonomy): Eukaryota > Metazoa > Chordata > Amphibia > Anura > Myobatrachidae > Pseudophryne > Pseudophryne corroboree. Next base: position 271,039,916 of record NC_086447.1, on the reverse strand, counting down.
CCAAGAGTTTATAGCAGCATGTCCTAAATGTGCCCAACATAAGAGTCCAAGAAGTTCTCCATCAGGTTTATTACATCCATTATCCATACCCAAACAACCATGGACTTATATCTCAATGGATTTCGTGACCGATCTACCTCCATCAAAAGGGCGAAATACCATTTGGGTGATAGTGGATCGATTTTCGAAAATGGCACATTTCATTCCATTAACTGGGTTACCATCAGCCCCTTTACTAGCCAGATTGTTCATCTCTGAAATCTTCAAGTTGCATGGCCTTCCTCGAGAGATCATCTCTGATCGGGGAACACAGTTTGTGGCCAAGTTTTGGAGGTCGCTTTGTTCATCTTTAAATGTCAAGTTGAATTTTTCTTCTGCATATCATCCTCAGACAGATGGACAAACTGAGAGAGTCAACCAAGACCTTGAAACATTTCTCCGGCTATATATATCGTCCTCACAGGATGACTGGGTTGACTACCTTCCATTGGCAGAATTTGCTCATAATAATCTCTTCCATTCATCTTCAGAATCTACGCCCTTTTATATTAACTTCGGCTTTCATCCTCGTGTGCCAGAGTTCCATCCATTGCCAGCCCTAGAGGTTCCAGCAGCAGATCAAGAACTTCAACGTCTATCTAGAATCTGGAGTTGTGTGCGTAAGTCGTTGGTCAAAACTTCCGCTCGTTATAAATCTTTCGCAGATAGAAAACGTAAAGCTGTACCGAATTACAAGGTGGGGGACCAAGTTTGGATTTCTACGCACAATCTCAGGTTCAAAGTTCCTTCTAAGAAATTTGCTCCCAAGTTTATTGGTCCATTTCCCATTGTAAAGGTACTCAATCCTGTGTCATACAAAGTCAAGTTGCCACCATCTTTGAGAATTCCTAACGCCTTTCATACATCGTTATTGAAGCCTTTGATTCTCAATAAGTTCCGTACTACCCAGTCCAAATCTCCTAAAGTTGACTCTGTGCAGGATGAGGAATTTGAAGTTAAAGAGATTGTGGACTCACGTTCCCGATATGGACGTTTACAGTTTTTGGTCGACTGGAAGGGTTACGGTCCGGAGGAGAGATCCTGGGTTTTCTCTGAAGATGTTCATGCTCCAAGACTGGTACAGAAATACTTCAGATAATAGCCATGCATGACAGTTTTGACAGTTTATATCCTTATATGTACCATTAAATGTTAACCTAACCTTTTTAATTGTCAATTATTTCAAATTACTATCATTAGTAGCAGCTGTGGGAGTAGTGGCGGACACTTTATTATTGTTTTTTTTACTAAACAATACCTCCCAGACATTTTTAAAATGCAGTAAAAGGGAAAAAAGGGAGCATGGTCTCACTGCAAGGGGTGTGGCCTCACAGGAAAAGACCACTTTACACCCCAGTTTTGCACCCTGCACCCCCAGACATTGGCCAAAACACAACAAGAAAAAAATACACACATTGGCCCCCTCAGGGAAAAATAACAACACATTGGCCCACAGAATTATATATATATATATATATATACACATACATACATACATACATACACACACACACAGTGTATAGAGGAACTAGTAATATCACTGCATGGTGTATGCTGTAATATACAATGTATAGAGTCACGGGTATAACCACTGCACTGCTGTAATATACAATGTATTATGTGTAGCACAGCAGCAACCATGGGTTCCGCCTAGTATACCCTGCTCCTCTGCGTACCATGTGAATAAAACCAGAAGGCACTTCACGATGGAGAGAGTGGAAAGAAAGTGTGTCATTGACAGGAGAAATAGAGAGGCTGTCAAGACAGAGTAAGGACAGTGGCTAGTGCAGATAGGGCAAGGAGAGACAATGAAATGAGGCTGGCTTAGACAGGGAAAGGAGAGAGCGGCTCAGACAGGGGAAGGGCAGAGGGTCACATCGCAGTAGCGTCATTTTGCGTAACTCCGTCCAGCGAGAGGAGCAGCAGTCAGCAGGGATAGTGGCGGGCACCCAACGCAATTACATGGTTTGTCTGCCTGTAGAAACATCCCTGGTCCAGGTTGCTTCTTCAACTTTCACACCAAGCAGTAAAATTAGTCAAATTCAGTTTGTAAAAAATACTAACTTTCTAGGTATGAAGCAGAAGTAAATGAAAATATTTGTGTTATAATTACTGAATGAATATATCCATAAATAGGATAAACAGTGTATTGCTTTCAACTTAGAGGATTTTCTGATTCTGGAGAAAAAATACAATAAGGAACATGAACATAACAAACTGGAACCATACCAGATGTGTTTATTTATTTTCATCTTACCTTCCATTTCTGCAAAAAAAAACAAAAAAAACAAAAAAAAACAGCTTTCCCAGTTAAAATACTGTTCCATGATAAGGCAGGTTTTTATGCTGCAGATGCATGTTGTTCACTCAAGTGGACACATGTATAACTTTTTTAGTTTTATAGTAAAAAAAAACGACACAACACTGTTTTGTGTTTTTATAAGCTCTGAAGACTAATAGAAAAACATTTTGCCTAACTGATAATATTTTAATTGTCGCTTTAGGCCCAGAAAGTGATAATTCAGAATTTGGGTTTAGTTATCCAAAATGAAAATATATTATTAACATTTAGAATTTGTCAGAATCTCAATAAAAATCCTCTGATACATCAATAATCTAGTATATTATACTTGGAGGCAGTCAATTTAGCGCCTGTCGGGATCCCGGCGGTCAGGATACTGACGCCGGAATCCCGACACCAGCTGAAATACTGCTCTTGGGTGGTGGGCCACACCACCACCCGGAGGGGAATAGAACCCTGTGGCGACCAAAGGTCGCCACTGGGCTCGAAGTGTGGCAAGCGCAGCAAGCCCGCGTGGGGACACCCTGCGCTTGTCGCTGGGATCCCGGCTGTCGAGCTCCTGGCTTCTGCCTCCTGACCGCCAGGATCTCATACTGATCCCATTAATGAAGGCATCAAACTAGAATATGTAAAGATAACCAGAAAACGTCCATGTGTAAGACTTAAGTCTGTGTGCATAACTTTATCAGTGAGTAGCAGCGACCTCCTTTTTTTCCTCTCTCTTGGTTTTCATGCATTTCTGCATATTAGGATTCCAGATAAGAGGTCCCATAACTACACTTGTTGTAAATACCTGTCCTTATTATGTTTCAGCAAGTTTATTTTGAGGACATCAAATTTGTAGCAGAAAATAACAAAAATAAACAAATTTAATAACCAGCTACTTCATTGATTGTTGTAAGCTTTTAGCACACAAAGGTCCCTTGTTTATCAAGCCTTGCCTGGAAGAAGAGGACAGTGTGTGCCAAAAGCTCATAACATCCATGGCATTAGTTATAGAAGCTAATAAAATGAATGTGGCATATTTTGTTGACATTCATCATGTCAACATTGATTCATTATGTAGACACTGATGAAATCCAGATGGGATTAGAATCCGTGGTGGTCTAGAGTTGATTTACCTTGTACGGCGGCCCCAGCGATGTCTTACGGGTTTGGTGGTCATCTGGTGATGACTTCATGTGCTACCGGCAGTGAGTATGCCTAACCCCTAACCCTCTCCCTGACCAAAACTTTTCCTCCTGTGACTAACCCTAACCTCCCCTACTGCAGCCTATCCCTAACTCTCCGCTGCAGGTCCATGGAGAACGTCTGCATGTTACATGATGATATCCTGCACATACCCACATGTTCCATGTCAACATCATAAATGTCAAAAATTTTACTACATCCCAAAATGTATTATTTCTCTTTTACTTCTACAGAATTGCGACTATAAGTACATATAGATGACACAACGGGGCATATTTAAATTAGCTATTTACAGCCCTGGCCCTATTCAATCAGCGGGGATTAACTCACGTGTTAATCCCGAGTGTGTACTTTTCCTTGCAGCTTCAGACTTCAGAAGTCCACAAGAAAAAGGCACCTTGGTGGGTAAAATGCACATGGAAGACCCAATGATTCTGCAGTTAACACAGCTAACAATTAGCCGCAGGCTTTATTGAATATGCACTAAAGCATGTTTGCCAACCTTTTTTGGCCCTAAATGAATTGGCCTGCAATTTGGAGAGTTATGGTCCCCCTGGGATTTATTGGGGCAATACCCCGATCCCTCGACTGCCAGGTCAAGGGATAGGTAATGTTAAAAATGTTGAATAAAAATGTTGAATAATCCCGATCCCTTTCGGGTAAGAAATGGGGAATGGGCCTTTTTAAAATGTTTCATTTCCCCCTGGATCGCCGATCATCAGTGGCCACCGGTTGGAGGAACGGCGGGTCAGGGAATCGGAGCCTCAGATGTATGTGGGTCATTACCTGATAGATCTAAACTGGCAATTCATTTTAAGGCAAAAGCAACCTAGTTTTGACTTAAACTAATTGCAGTCTTAAATCTAACACTATCCAATGTTCACAAATCGCAGTGCTATTACAGCTGAACCCTTGTATTTGATCACATAGTCCTAAAATAAGCTCCATCAGAAACAAGCAATATGTGAGTGTCATTATTATTTATAAAACTCCTACAGCTATTTCACCATCCTGTAACATACCTAACACTGAACTTCATCTGTATTACAGAAGCATAAAGAAAACAGAATCCCCTTTGCTCCATTTCCACTGCACTCTCACGCCAAACATTCCCAAAAGGTGCATACACACTTGCCGAGAAAATGAGAAACGTCGCTCACTTTTACCCTTCCTGAGCGACTTCGCTCATTTTCTCTGTAAGTGTATATGCTGCCGTCGACCATAGATACGCGGCCCCGTGGGTCGTTAACAACCCTCGCTGTCGGCCGTGCAGGCAGCTCAATCTGGACTGTCATCCAAGAGCTGCCTGCACGGCTCGGCTGCTGCAAGACTGCTGCATGACGTCACTGAGCGATATGAACGTCATATCGTTCAGTGTGTACGGCCGGCCACTGACCGCCTGGCACGTGAGGGGGAAACACTAGGCAACATCGCTCATAGAGCATAACGTCTAGTGTGTACCCACCTTAAGACTGCTCTAAACCTACAGCCCTCATGCTGTGCAGAAAACTTTATTTAGAGAAAAATTGTGACAAAATGAAGCTCTGCTATCTAGGTCTTTAGTACTGGCACTTATTTAACCATAGTACTTATTGTACATTATTGCACTAATGTTTAGTCCTTCTACTTTGCTATCAGTGTGTGTATATCACCAACTATCTAATCAGACTGTAAGTTCTTTGGGGCAGGAGCCTCGTTTTAGTTGCATTTTTATGTGTGACGTGTTTTTTATGCTGAGAGGACCTGTGCACACTTTGCATCTATATACAGGGCCGCCATTAGGGGGGTGCTGGGGGCACAACTGTCCCGGGCCTGGCTGCTCTGACAGAGAGTGGAGGGCCCATGCCACATGCCACCAGCTGCCACCCGCCACCACCAACTGCCACTGCCCTACTGCCCGCTCTTAGTATTGAAAATGTCCCTCTCAAATTTCCACCGCCTCAGAGGAGACAGTTATTTTAAATGCTAGCAGAGATGGCAGGCATTTTCGGAGGAACATTTCAAAGGTTGAAAGTGGCAGGTGTACCGTACCAGGGCAGCAGACCTGTGGTGGCAGCAGTGGCCGTTCCACTGACAATGAGCAAAACCCCTGACAATGAGCAGGACCCCTGAGAGCAGGTACTGGGACATAATATGGTGACAGGGGCATAACTGTGGGGCATAGTATGGTGACAGGGGCATTACTGTGGGGGCATAATATGGTGTCAGGGGCATTACTGTTTTGGGCATAATATGGTGACAGAGGAATTACTGTGGGGGCCTACTATGGTGCAAGGGGCATTACTTTGGGGGCAAAATATAGTGTGAGTATGTTGTCAAAGTCGAAAAATATTGAAGAACACACAGCACGTATAAACTGCACACACATATGCCCACTGCGCGTGCACTTGTTCTGCCGCGCGTGCACATATCCGCAATTTGCGTATGGTCGCTCCTGCGGTCCTGCGCATGGCGCGTGGTATGGGTATTTACGGCAGAGTTTGTGTACGCATGGAGGGCCATCAGAACACATTACATATTTAATCCAAATAGTGCACACATCTCCTTGCACCACATCAGAAAGTTATAGCTGTTTAAATGGTTGCAGAACAAAGGGATTCACCTTTACAGGATAAGAGGGGACAGACTAAGGTTATAAGGTGGTATTTGGTATCCAGCTGTAGAGTATTTTAAGGGTAACATTCCGGTGTTGGTCTGCGGAAGATCGCATGTTCCTGTGGATAGTTATGTGCAGAAGCAGAATATAGATATAAATTGTATTTACTGTATATTATGTATGCGGTGGGAATCCAGAGGAGACCACCCACAAGAGCAGTTGAGAAAGACATCGCCTACCTTTTCAAATCAACCTATGACCTCTCCTGTACTGTAAAAGTGCATTCCTGTGCCCAATGGACAAAGGGATTACAGTATCCATTGTATTGCTTTTGGAAGACTTGTATAAATAAAGCCTGCTGCTGCCCGGCCTGACACAAGACTCACAAGTTATCTATTTGATGATGGAGGACCGGACCGGGAAGCGCACGCGAATATTCTCACGTATGTACATAGACTGTAGCCATTATTCTGTTATATATATTGTCTTGTATTGTAGCGTACAATTTGTATTGTAAACCCCCTTTCAGAAATAATCCACTGTGGTGTCGGAACCCAGCGGTAAACTCACAATTGGTGTCGTGTGCTCATTGCCCTGCTAAGGTTTAAAGTATACTATTATTGCATAGCATTGCTGTAGAAGGTTTAAAGTGTATCTCTGGGTGTGTATGCGCTGCGAGTACTTTGTACCGTCAGCGCGGCTTGTGTACGCAAAGTCCGTACACTACGGAACCCTTTTACGCTAATAGCGTAAAAGGTGCGTAGTGTGAATTAAGTATAGCGGCTACAGCGGCTAAAGGTTTAAAGTGTATTTAAGGTGTTTTTAAGGTATAGCTTTCATTCCTGTAAAGATAATCAGCTTTATCAATGTGCACAGGAGAAAAAAAATAAAATAAAAAAAGATATATATATATATATATATATATATATATATATATATACTGTCTATATAATTTTTACTTTATTTTTTTAGTAAGTGGTTAGAACAACGGGAAATGGACAGGTAACAGTTGCCCACTAGGAGTTGCAGTGGAGTATGTAACACTGTAAAAGATATTTGCCAGAATACACCTGGGATATAACATAAATGTTATGGAAAACATGTTTGTTTAACATAAATTCCATCGGAATACTGTATCAGGGATTAAAACATGTAAGAAAGACAAAAATATAATATACAAGTGCCACATGAGTAAAATAATAAAAATGTATTGGCCTAACTGACTTATTTTTAGTTCAGTAACTTTTGATAATAACTTTGCCTATTTTGAGAAATCTATGACTATATGTGGCTATAGAGCTGGAAGAGCATTTCCCTTGTTGCTCTTGGTTACAATGTGTCATGTGATCTCTTACAGCAGCACAGATCAGTCCTCTTAAATACTGTGGTCAGACGGAAGTAATTAAGGACACTGTCTGACATTCTATTGCCATTAAAACTACGGTTAACCACAGTGCTTTCATTTAATGGAGCAAGGACGGCATAAGTTTACATCGTCCTTTAATGCCCCCTGCTGCTACCACACAATTAGAAACATCATCTTTCAGTTCTTACTGACAAAAGACAAAAATTTATACTGTAGTGCGATCAATGGTTAGCATCATGTCAAATGATAACTGAGCCCTGAACAGCCACAGCTTGCTGTATCATCAAGCCTAATTACCAAAATCACAAATACCAAGATGTTTTACAAAACTTCATGGTAACACTAAGCAGATTCGGAATAATAATTTGCAGATATGAATAAATGAGAAGCATGAATAATAAATCTTAGCTATCATGCTAAAATCTAGAAGCAATGAAAACTGCAAGAAAATTTAGCTGAATAAAACTTGCGTACACTAAAATAAAATGAAATAGAATTGCCCATATGTTATGCTGAATTCTAAATCTGGTGGACCTTACTGTTCAATTTGGGTACATGTATACATTTCTATATATATTGATCCCTCCACTCCAGACAGAACTATACATAGCTGCTTGAGATCTTTGAAATCAGGGGTGGGTAACCTTTGGCCCTCCAGCTGTTGTTGAACTACACATAACAGCATGTCCTGCTACAGTTTTCCTATTTGGCCATGCTAAAACTGTTGCAGGGCATGCTGGGATGTATAGTTCAACAAAAGCTGGAGGGCCGCTTTCCCCACCGGCCACCGCTGTTCTAAACATAAAACGTTAGGAAAATATTTATGTCTCGGGTTCAAGGGTCAGTTTACAAAATTGCAGTCAGGTTGCAGCCTGTCACACTGAGTGCTTTCAACTCTTATATATGGATAATTAATGAATAAAGGTACATTGCGTTTAAGATGATATGGACCTACAACTAAACGCGTAAATGAATGCACTAAATTACAGCAGTTTCTACATACAACAACTTAAAAAAGAAAAGGATAAAAAAAACTGTATCTGTTATTGTGTGAAATGTCCCTAATACCAGGGAAGTAAATACAATAGTTTTAATTTAATAAAAAAGTTATCAAAAAAAACTCAGTGATTACAGACTGGTCATGAGAGAATGTAATTTTATCAGCATTACAAATAAAATGTTGCTATGCAGTCACAATATTTACAGGTTGTCATGCATTCAATCTTCTACTTGTAGACTTGAAAGGCAAGCTCACTGAGAAAGCTACAAAGGAGGTATCTTTAGAAGAGCATCACGGGAAAGTACAGAATATTGTAAGAAGACACTCGCACTTATCTGTGAGTCCAGATTATATTTACTTTGACGATAAAGATAATGCTAAGCATACAAGCATACAAAGAACAAAATATAGATTTGCAGCCTGTAATGAATAATGCCTCATTACAACATCATTGTAAATGGCTACAATAACATTATTACTGCTCTTACGCTTTCGTAGTTTTCTGGTTTAAATCAATGTTTTAGGCATCATTCTCTAATAGACAGTATATGTAGAAAAATGTATTCTAAACATTCCTTAAAAAATCATTGCAGCCCTGCTTCAGTGTCATCTGGTATTCCGTTTACAAGTGACGTATGTCCATGAGTCAGCTGCAACATATTATTACATGGGCTGGCCCACTCATGTCACAAAACAGAGAGGAGCGGTTGTGTTAAATTGCAGTGTGTTTAGGAAAAGAAAGCGAGGCTGCTTACATGGCAGTGTCCTTGTGGTGCTGCTGTTCTTTAGTTACATTATGGAACTCCATTCCCACTGTTTCCAACTGTTGTTGTAAGTCTGAAAAAAAAGAAACCTGTTTAATTAGTGAGTAGGGTTTTTTTTATAATTACAGGTCACATTACAAATTGGCTTTATTTCAAGAGAAAAAAATCTAGAAGAAATAACAGGAGAGTATTGCTAATATGCCTGAACAGTAGGCAATAAGTGTTAAGGTTTGGGGCTTATGCCAAAATAAGCTTCACATATCGGGAACTTTAATGTTCTGTTTTGCATTCCTAGAAGCAAGTTTAATATTACAGGTGAAATACTCTGTATAAAATTCGGCTGGAACATAAGAACCCTCAGAAGAAAATACTACAAACATACAATAAGGTGTACAATTCTACAAACACACAACAGAGCATAGATTACTGCAATACCATATAGTGCTCCTAGAAATATGGTAACAGCATACTAAGTTAATGACATCAGCAAGTGAAATCCACTAAACCACAACTTATTAGGCTAGTCCTCCGCTCATCATTCGCCATTCTCATTTTTTATTACTCCTTTACTTTTGTTTATTCCTGGCCTGAACTTGCTTGTCTACATACAGTATAAGGTAGGCCCTGATCAAGTGCCTTTTTGGTTTTGTTTTTTAAATTACCAAATTTCTTTAGTTTTTGTAGTTGGTTTTAAAAACACATATTTTATTAAAAGCCAAAACTCCTGTGTTGGATGTAAATATTAGAAGTGATCCAACTGTGTAGAAGAAGGAGCAGCCTACTGGTGGCTCTTCATATTATTAGATAAAAGCACCAGAATTTAAAACACTTCTAGCTCTGCAACCGATACACTGGAACTAAAGCAAGTGGAGTATCTTCACTAAACTAACTGACGGGAGGGTGAAAATAGCAGCAATGTGCAATCTACCAGACAGGGAACAAAGCTTAGTCAAGGGAAATAGGAGGAGGGTTAAAAGAGTTGATAAAGTGGTGTGTAAAATTAAAAGTGTCTGGATAAATATCATGTGTATGGAAATTAATGTTACAAGGGATCTAAGCAATTAGATGATCTAGAGATTTTGATATTATTAGGAAATTAAGTTACAGTGATTATAAGCTTCATGACTGTATGAAAGTGGCAACAGACAGTTACTTGAGAAGGATACAGCATGTTTATGAAAAATAGCAAAGGGTGAGAGTTTTATGTATAGTATAGTGTATGATAATGTAGCAGCCTTATGGACTTTAAAGATAAATAAGCCAATAAAGTACTGTTTGGTTATGAACTAATGAACATAAACTAGTCTAATTAAATTCAAGTATTATTACATCCTGCAAGGGAAACAAAAAAAAAATCCAATTTGGTCCATCTCAGGTTATATTTTAACTATCCAAATCTAATATGAGGCAAAAAAAAGGGCAATTTTGATTTTTATTTTATTGCATTTTTATTGAATATGAAAAAAAAAGTGGGATATAGAAAAGAAAGAAGGAAAGGAGGGAGGATAAACAGAGCAGGGGTAGACAAGACAGTCTTGAGCCTCAATTGTACAAAATATGGAATAAAAAAAAAGTAAAAAAACAGGCATAAACTATTCAAAGACATTAAAAAAAACTGGATAAAGTTAATGAATACAGATAATAGCAGGAACAGTTTGGTTGTTAGACTTAAAATCTGAAGATTTATTCAGATTAAATCGGGGGGAGGGGTGCCGCTCGCATCAAGATGGATTGGGGGAGCACCATTTCTTCTGTGATATACAGGTACCATGAATACCACTTCATAACAGGGGGAGAGGGATTAATAGAATATGGAACCTCTAAGCAGACCTTGCTGCGTTATATAAGAAACGGTTTATAATAATGATGATAATAATAATATTATTTCCATTTCAAAGTGGAACTGGGTCTTTCAAATTACCTTACCAATAGATACCAGTTAAGGAAGGCCAGCGCTGGGTCTGGGTAGAAAGCAAGATTCAAAATGTCTTTAATGAGAGTGTACACATACACTCAAAAGGAGCGGAGGATAAAGCAGTCCCAGAAAACATGCAGGATAGTACCTTCCATGTTACAATGTCACCAGCAAAGCTTTTATCATGAGGGCCACATCTTATGCAGTTTAGTAGAAGTTATTAAACAAAGTCTATTTAAAATGTAATGTGCATTTCGGTGTGGTTGGTACACTGTGATATAGCGAAAGAGCTAAGATGAATAGAGTCCCACTGTGTAATGGTAAATGTGCGTTGGAGGTCATTTCCTATTGTAATTGGATAGAGTACTTATCGAGAAGTTCGGATGGGTAAAAAAAACATTACCAGTAGGAAATAGCGCCATGGGAAGAGGTTAGTTAGTCTGGCTAGAACCTGGGTCTGAGGAGTGAGAAAGACAGCAGCGGTAATACGCATAGTTGCACCGAATGTGTAAGGTGAAGGTATCAAAACCAAACGGTGGGCCCCAAGCCAAATTTGGGGGGTAATTCAGACCTGATCGCTGCTGTGCATTTTCGCACAACAAGCAATCAGGCCTGAACTGCGCATGCATATGCATTGCAATGCGCAGGCGTGATGAACCGCAGCAACGGGGGTCGCCGGTCAGCGACGGGTTTGTGCAAAGGAGCCGATCGCATGGGCGTTCGCAAGGAGATTGACAGGAAGAGGGCGTTTGTGGGAGGCAACTGACCATTTTCAAGGAGTGTCTGGAAAAACGCAGGCGTGTCCAAGTGTTGGAAGGGAGGGTGTCTGAAGTCAAATCCAGTCCCGGACAGGCTGAAGTGATCGCAGCGGCTGAGTAAGCCCTGGGCTGTGCAGAGACTGCACAAAATCAGTTTGTGCAGCTCTTCTACACATACGATCGCACACTTGCACAGCTAAAATACTCTCCCCCTGTAGGCAGCGACTATCTGAATGCAGGGCTGCAAAAATCGTTTCCCAGTGATCAGGTCTGAATTACCCCCTTGGTGCGGCGGTCAGAAAAAGGAAGAATGGAAGAGGAGGAATATATATCCACTAAGGTTGTAATGCTCATTTGAAGTCAGTGGGAGGCAGTAGAGACAGTAGGAGGAGGTGTGGCAGTAGCTTGTGCAAAGCTTAAAAATATAAATTCCTAGTAGGGAAAGGCAAAATGTAGCAGAAATTTACCTTCAAGGTATAAGAGACAGCATAACAAGCAGACAGTGATGTGGCCTAAGCCAACTAGGGATCCAAAGAATGATCTGGCAAAGGGAAACCAAAAGTGAGATGACGTTCTAAGTCCACCCAAGGATTTAAATAGCGAGGGAGGAAACAATCACTTATTTGGGTTAGCTGCATAACTACCAGCTGTATTTCTTCTAGAGGCCAGGGGACATTCAGGGCAGCCAGACATTTCTAATCCAGGGACAGCAGTGGCAGACTGTCAAGGAAGGAGGATATGGAGCAAACAGATAATTGAGGGATAAAATTGTATTTTCTTAAATTGTACTACTGGGTGTAATTAGTCAAAAACAAATTCGCAAAATCTGAAGGATCAAGACATTTAGTACCAGAGTGATCAAGAAGAATTTAATTCTGTTGTGAGCCTAGCGCTCTTGCAATTTATAAGCTAAAGTTGCGAAGCCTTATTCCTATTCCTAGCTGTATAAAATCTATGGCAGAGGTAGGTAAAGAGTAGACTGCATGCAAAGTAAAAAAGCAATCTAGATGAATTAGTTTGGTTTTGGAGTTCCAGAGAACTAAGAGTAGACTCCAGTTTGGCTTGTGTTTTGGTAGAATGGGCTTTCATCTGAGCTCCCTTCTGAATGTTAGTGCCCTTAAGCACAGCCTGCAATAAATCAAGATGGAAGCGTCAGAGGGAGAATTTGTCTGCTTGTACATTGCTTGCAGTGTTTCATGGTTAATCAATTAGTACTGACTTGTGTCTCACATCCACAGAACTGGAAAGTGGTCGGGTCAGATGGGACGGATTTTGACCAGCCTAGTGTGCTGGAGCACCTACTTATCTAGTAAAACCAGGTCAATCTTGGATTAAGAATTGTGCACAGCAGAGAAGAAGGTACAGTATAATCCCACATCGGGGAACTAAGCATGCCAGGCAACATATGTCAAATTAAACTCAGAGTTTCTGAAAGGCAAGAGAGGGGCCAAATTTACACGGTTAAGGTGTACAAACCTGCGGGAAGGTTTTATCAAGTTTACGTTCGGGGACTGACTTGAAGTTACCTAGGAGAATGAGCCTGAAAAGCTTGCCTGAAGATGTGAGTTTTCAGGGAACGCTTGAAGGTTTGGAGACTACAGGAGAGTCTTATTGTGAGTGGAAGGGCATTCCACAGAGAAGGTGCATCCTAAAGAAAGTCTTGCAATCATGAATGGGAACGAATAATAAGTGTGGGTGAGAGACATAGATATTGTACATTGGAGTAGTTTAGTTAATGGCCTTCTGTGTGAATAAAAGTATTTTATATTGAATATGGTAGAATACAGATAAACAATGGAGGGGCTGACAGCGTGGATCCGCAGACGATGAACGTCTAGCGAGGAAAATTAGCCTTGTAGCTGCATTCAGAATGGATTGTAGTGGCGAGAGTCTCTTTTTGGTAAGACCAGTTGCAATAATCAATGCAGGAGACAAGGAGAGCATGGATTACAGTTTGCAGTGATTTGTGTAAGATATGGTTGTATTATGGATATGGGCCCTCATTCCGAGTTGATCGGTCGCAAGGCGAATTTAGCAGAGTTACACACGGTAAGCCGCCGCCTACTGGGAGTGTATCTTAGCATCTTAAAATTGCGACCGATGTATTCGCAATATTGCGATTACAAACTACTTTGCAGTTTCAGAGTAGCTCCAGACTTACTCTGCCTGTGCGATCAGTTCAGTGCTTGTCGTTCCTGGTTTGACGTCACAAACACACCCAGCGTTCGCCCAACCACTCCCCCGTTTCTCCGGCCACTCCTGCGTTTTTTCCGGAAACGGTAGCGTTTTCAGCCACACTCCCATAAAATGGCCTGTTTCCGCCCAGTAACACCCATTTCCTGTCAATCACATTACGATCGCCGGAGCGATGAAAAAGCCGTGAGTAAAAATACTATCTTCATAGCAAAGATACTTGGCGCAGTCGCAGTGCGAATATTGCGCATGCGCACTAAGCGGAATTTCACTGCGATGCGATGAAAAATACCGAGCGAACGACTCGGAATAAGGGCCATGGTTTTTTAGATGCATGTAACATGATTTTGAGACAAATTAAATGTAACATAGTAATATAGTTTCTGAGGTTGAAAAAAGACAATTTGTCCATCCAGTTCAACCTGTTAGTGATCTCCTACACTGTAATATTTTTAAGACTAATTTTAACTGTGGTGAATGCATAGCCGTTATGTCACTTCCTCCTTTTTTTTATACTCAAGTGTATTACTATAGTGCATTACTATATTATTATAGTGTATTACTATAGTGCACCCCCCATTACCCTGTATATCCTTATCCATTAGGAATTTATCTAGCCCATTCTTAAAAGTAGTGACCGAGTCTGCCATTACTACTCTCTCAGGCAGGGAATTCCAAATATGTATCGTCCTTACTGTGAAGAAACCTTTCCATCTCAGTGTGTGAAATTTCCTCTAACCTAAGCGAGTGCCCACGTGTCCTTTGTGATGATCTTACCAAAGACAAATCCCCCGCAAATCTATGTATTGACCCCTTATAAATTTGTAAATGTTAATCATGTCCCCTCTTAATCTCCTTTTTTCCCAGTGTAAACATGCCCAGCAAGCTTTTTCTCGTATTCTAGTGTCTCTATCCCCTTAATCAATTTGGTTATCCGTCTCTGAACCTTTTCTAGTTCCAGGAGATTCTTTTTGTAGTATGGTGCCCACAGTTATGCACAGTATTCGAGATGTGGCTTCACTAGTGATTCATATAGTGGGAGTATAACACTCTCATCCCTTGCATCAATTCCCCACTTTATGCATGCTAATACCTTGCTTCCCCTTTTTGCTGCATACCTACTTTGGGTACTACTGTTAAGTTTGTTATCTATGAGAACACTTAGATATCTTTCCAGTACAGAATCCCCTAGTTTTTTCCCCTTTAGTATGTAGTTAGTGTTTCTGTTTTGCTACCAAAGTGCATTACTTTACTTTTGTCTATATGGAACCCCAATCTCCATTTTGCTGCCCATGTTTCCAGTTTAAATAAGTCGTTCTGAAGCGACTCAGCATCCCCCTCTGAATTTATAGCCTTACACAGTTTGGTATCATCTGCAAAAAATAAGATTTTACTCACCGGTAAATCTATTTCTCGTAGTCCGTAGTGGATGCTGGGTACTCCGTAAGGACCATGGGAATAGACGGGCTCCGCAGGAGACTGGGCACTCTTTAAAGAAAGATTAGGTACTACATCTGGTGTGCACTGGCTCCTCCCGCTATGCCCCTCCTCCAGACCTCAGTTAGGGAAACTGTGCCCGGAAGAGCTGACATTACAAGGAAAGGATTTGGAATCCAGGGTAAGACTCATACCAGCCACACCAATCACACCGTACAACTCGTGATAACTATACCCAGTTAACAGTATGAACAACAACTGAGCCTCATTAAACTGATGGCTCAGAACAAAAAACCCTATAGTTAAGCAATAACTATATACAAGTATTGCAGAATTCCGCACTTGGGACGGGCTCCCAGCGTCCACTACGGACTACGAGAAATAGATTTACCGGTGAGTAAAATCTTATTTTCTCTGACGTCCTAGTGGATGCTGGGTACTCCGTAAGGACCATGGGGATTATACCAAAGCTCCCAAACAGGCGGGAGAGTGCGGATGACTCTGCAGCACCGAATGAGCAAACTCAAGGTCCTCCTCAGCCAGGGTATCAAACTTGTAGAATTTTGCAAACGTGTTTGATCCCGACCAGGTAGCAGCTCGGCAAAGTTGTAAAGCCGAGACCACTCGGGCAGCCGCCCAAGAAGAGCCCACCTTCCTCGTGGAATGGGCTTTGACTGATTTAGGATGCGGCAGTCCAGCCGCAGAATGTGCAAGTTGAATCGTGCTACAGATCCAGCGAGCAATAGTCTGCTTAGTAGCAGGAGCACCCAGCTTGTTGGGTGCATGCAGGATAAACAGCGAGTCAGTTTTTCTGACTCTAGCCATCCTGGAAACATAGATTTTCAGGGCCCGGACTACATCCAGCAACTTGGAAGCCTGCAAGTCCCGAGTAGCCGCAGGCACCACAATAGGTTGGTTCAAATGAAACGCTGATACCACCTTAGGGAGAAATTGGGGACGAGTCCTCAATTCTGCCCTGTCCATATGGAAGATCAGATAGGGGCTTTTACATGACAAAGCCGCCAATTCTGACACACGCCTAGCCGAAGCCAAGGCCAAAAGCATGACCACTTTCCACGTGAGATATTTCAACTCCACGGTCTGAAGTGGCTCAAACCAATGTGATTTTAGGAAATCCAACACAACGTTGAGATCCCAAGGTGCCACTGGAGGCACAAAAGGGGGCTGAATATGCAGCACTCCCTTAACAAACGTCTGAATTTCAGGCAGTGAAGCCAGTTCTTTTTGAAAGAAAATAGACAGGGCCGAAATCTGGACTTTAATGGATCCCAATTTTAGGCCCATAGTCACTCCTGACTGTAGGAAGAGCAGAAATCGACCCAGCTGAAATTCTTCTGTTGGGGCCTTCATAGCCTCACACCAAGCAACATATTTTCGCCATATGCGGTGATAATGTTTTGCCGTCACATCCTTCCTAGCTTTTATCAGCGTAGGAATGACTTCAACCGGAATGCCCTTTTCCATCAGGATCCGGCGTTCAACCGCCATGCCGTCAAACGCAGCCGCGGTAAGTCTTGGAACAGACAGGGCCCCTGCTGTAGCAGGCCCTGTCGGAGCGGCAGAGGCCAAGGGTCCTCTGAGATAATTTCTTGTAGTTCCGGGTACCAAGTCCTTCTTGGCCAATCCGGAACGATGAGTATAGTTCTTACTCCTCTCTTTCTTATTATCCTCAGTACCTTTGGTATGAGAGGAAGAGGAGGGAACACATAAACCGACTGGTACACCCACGGTGTCACTAGAGCGTCCACAGCTATCGCCTGAGGGTCCCTTGACCTGGCCCAATATCTTTTTAGCTTTTTGTTGAGGCGGGACGCCATCATGTCCACCTGTGGCCTTTCCCAACGATTTACAATCAGCTGGAAGACTTCTGGATGAAGTCCCCACTCTCCCGGGTGGAGGTCGTGCCTGCTGAGGAAGTCTGCTTCCCAGTTGTCCACTCCCGGAATGAACACTGCTGACAGTGCTATCACGTGATTTTCCGGCCATCGGAGAATCCTTGTGGCTTCTGCCATCGCCATCCTGCTTCTTGTGCCGCCCTGTCGGTTTACATGGGCGACCGCCGTGATGTTGTCTGACTGAATCAGCACCGGCTGGTTTTGAAGCAGGGGTTTTGCCTGACTTAGGGCATTGTAAATGGCCCTTAGTTCCAGAATATTTATGTGTAGGGAAGCCTCCTGACTCGACCATTGTCCTTGGAAGTTTCTTCCCTGAGTGACAGACCCCCAACCTCGGAGGCTTGCATCCGTGGTCACCAGGACCCAGTCCTGTATGCCAAATCTGCGGCCCTCGAGAAGATGAGCACTCTGCAGCCACCACAGCAGAGACACCCTGGCCCTCGGGGACAGGGTGATCAGCCGATGCATCTGAAGATGCGATCCGGACCACTTGTCTAACAGATTCCACTGAAAGATCCTTGCATGGAACCTGCCGAAGGGAATCGCTTCGTAAGAAGCTACCATCTTTCCCAGGACTCGCGTGCAGTGATGCACCGACACCTGTTTTGGTTTCAGGAGGTCTCTGACCAGAGATGACAACTCCTTGGCCTTCTCCTCCGGGAGAAACACCTTCTTCTGTTCTGTGTCCAGAATCATACCCAGGAACAGCAGACGCGTCGTAGGAACCAGCTGCGACTTTGGGATATTCAGAATCCAGCCGCGCTGTTGTAGCACTTCCTGAGATAGTGCTACTCCGACCAACAACTGCTCCATGGACCTCGCCTTTATAAGGAGATCGTCCAAGTACGGGATAATTATAACTCCCTTCTTTCGAAGGAGTATCATCATTTCGGCCATTACTTTGGTAAATACCCTCGGTGCCGTGGACAGACCAAACGGCAACGTCTGGAATTGGTAATGGCAGTCCTGTACCACAAAACGGAGGTACACCTGGTGAAGTGGGTAAATGGGGACATGTAGGTAAGCATCCTTGATGTCCAGTGATACCATGTAATCCCCCTCTTCCAGGCTTGCAATAACCGCCCTGAGCGATTCCATTTTGAACTTGAACTTCCTTATGTAAGTGTTCAAGGATTTCAAATTTAGAGTGGGTCTCACCGAACCGTCTGGTTTCGGTACCACAAACATTGTGGAATAGTAACCCCGTCCCTGTTGAAGGAGGGGAACTTTGATTATCACCTGCTGGAGGTACAGCTTGTGAATTGCCGCCAGTACTACCTCCCTGTCCTGGGGAGTAGCTGGCAAGGCTGATTTGAGGTAACGGCGAGGGGGAGACGTCTCGAACTCCAGCTTGTATCCCTGAGATACCACTTGTAGAACCCAGAGATCCACCTGTGAGCGAACCCACCGGTCGCTGAAGTTCCGGAGACGGGCCCCCACCGCACCTGGCTCCACATGTGGAGCCCCAGCGTCATGCGGTGGACTTAGTGGAAGCAGGGGAGGATTTTTGTTCCTGGGAACTGGCTGTATGGTGCAGCTTTTTCCCTCTACCCCTGCCTCTGGGCAGAAAGGACGCGCCTCTAACCCGCTTGCCTTTCTGAGGCCGAAAGGACTGTACTTGATAATACGGTGCTTTCTTAGGCTGTGAGGGAACCTGAGGTAAAAAAGTCAACTTCCCAGCTGTTGCTGTGGATACGAGGTCCGAGAGACCGTCCCCAAACAATTCCTCACCCTTATAAGGCAAAATTTCCATGTGCCTTTTAGAATCAGCATCACCTGTCCCCTGCCGAGTCCATAATACTCTCCTGGCAGAAATGGACATTGCATTAATTCTAGATGCCAGCCGGCAAATGTCCCTCTGTGCATCTCTCATATATAAGACTACGTCTTTAATATGTTCTATGGTTAGCAATATAGTGTCCCTGTCAAGGGAATCAATGTTATCAGACAGGGAATCAGACCACGCTGCAGCAGCACTACACATCCATGCTGAAGCAATAGCAGGTCTCGGTATAGTACCTGAGTGTGTATACACAGACTTCAGGATAGCCTCCTGCTTTCTATCTGCAGGCTCCTTTAAGGCGGCCATATCCTGAGAAGGCAGTGCCACCTTTTTTGATAAGCGTGTGAGCGCCTTGTCCACCTTAGGGGATGTCTCCCAGCGTAACCTATCCGTTGGCGGGAAAGGGTACGCCATTAGTAACCGCTTAGAAATTACTAGTTTCTTATCTGGGTAACCCCACGCTTCTTCACACAATTCATTTAACTCATCAGATGGGGGAAAAGTCACTGGCTGCTTTTTCTCCCCAAACATAATACCCTTTTTTGTGGTAACTGGGTTAATGTCAGAAATGTGCAACACATTTTTCATTGCCGTAATCATGCATCGGATGGCCCTAGTGGATTGTACATTTGTCTCATCCTCGTCGACACTGGAGTCAGACTCCGTGTCGACATCTGTGTCTGCAATCTGAGGTAGCGGGCGTTTTTGAGCCCCTGATGGCCTCTGAGATGCCTGGGCAGGCGCGGGCTGAGATGCCGGCTGTCCCAAAGCTGCGTCATTGAACCTTTTATGCAAGGAGTTGACACTGTCGGTTAATACCTTCCACATATCCATCCACTCAGGTGTCGGCCCCGCAGGGGGCGACATCACACTTATCGGCACCTGCTCCGCCTCCACGTAAGCGTCCTCATCAAACATGTCGACACAGCCGTACTGACACACCGCACACACACACAGGGAATGCTCTGACTGAGGACAGGACACCACAAAGTCCTTTGGGGAGACAGAGAGAGAGTATGCCAGCACACACCAGAGCGCTATATAACAGAGGGATATACACTATACACAAAGTGAATTTTCCCCCTATAGCTGCTTATATCACAATTTGCGCCTAAATTTATGTGCCCCCCCTCTCTTTTTTACCCTTTCTGTAGTGTATACTGCAGGGGAGAGCCTGGGGAGCGTCCTTCCAGCGGAGCTGTGAAGAGAAAATGGCGCTGGCTGTGCTGAGGAAGATAGTCCCGCCCCTTCAGCGGCGGGCTTCTCCCGCTTTTTATAATGTTAATGGCGGGGGGTTTTGCACATATACAGTGTTATACACTGTATTATGTGCTTTTTGTGCCAAAAGGTATACTAATTGCAGCCCAGGGCGCCCCCCCCCCCCCCCCCCAGCGCCCTGCACCCACCAGTGACCGGAGCGTGTGGTGTGCTGTGGGAGCAATGGCGCACAGCTGCAGTGCTGTGCGCTACCTTATTGAAGACCGGAGTCTTCAGCCGCCGATTTTCTCCGGTTTCTTCCGTCTTCTGGCTCTGCAAGGGGGACGGCGGCGCGGCTCTGGGAACGGACGATCGAGGTCGGGCCCTGTGTTCGATCACTCTGGAGCTAATGGTGTCCAGTAGCCTTAGAAGCACAAGCTAGCTGCAAGCAGGTAGGTTTGCTTCTCTCCCCTAAGTCCCACGTAGCAGTGAGTCTGTTGCCAGCAGATCTCACTGAAAATAAAAAACCTAACAAATACTTTCTTTATAGTGAACTCAGAAGAGCCCACTAAGTGCATCCAGCTCAGGCCGGGCACAGATTCTAACTGAGGTCTGGAGGAGGGGCATAGAGGGAGGAGCCAGTGCACACCAGATGTAGTACCTAATCTTTCTTTAAAGAGTGCCCAGTCTCCTGCGGAGCCCGTCTATTCCCATGGTCCTTACGGAGTACCCAGCATCTACTAGGACGTCAGAGAAATTGACACTGTACTCTCTAGACCTACTTCTAAATCATTTATGCAGATGTTGAACAATAGTGGTTCAAGTATAGACCCTTGTGGCACACCACTTAGTACTTCAGTCCAATTCGAAAACGTTCCATTTACCACCACACGCTGCTTCCTTTTGTCCAACCATTACTAACTCAAGTGCATATTTTATTCCCTAGCCCAAGTTCTCTTAATTTGTAGATAAGTCTCATGTGAGGTACAGTATCGACAGCTTTAGCATAGTCTAAAAAGATTACATCCACCTCTTTATCCTGATCTAGGTCCGCACTAACTGTTTCATACAAGCCTATTAAGTTAGTTTGACATGATCTATCCTTCACAAATCCGTGTTGGTTCCTATTAATAACCTTTTTGGTTTCAAGGAACTCCTGTATTCTATCCCTTAAAATACCTTCCAGTACTTTCCCCACTATAGATGTAAGACTTACTGGTCCATAATTAACCGGTTCAGATTTACTTCCCTTTTTAAACATCGGCACTACTTCCGCTCTATGACAGTCTTTGGGGACCATGCCTGATGTAAGTAAGTCATTGAAAATCAAATATAGGGGTCTTGCTAATTTGGGGTGTAGCTCCATGAGAACCCTTGGGTGAATTCTGTCGGGACCAGGTGGCTTATTAGTCTTAATTTTTTTTAATCAGTCACAGATTACTTCCTCACTTAAATAAGCACTAAGCAGTGGGACATTATCGTTGCTGAGGTTATTCATCCATCCCACCATCTGGTCCTCTCTTGTGAATACAGATGAGAAAAATCCGTTGAATTTTTCTGCTACGTCCTTATCTTTGATTATGATGCCCATATTGCCTTTTAAAGGGCCTATACTCTCTTTCTGTAATCTTTTGCTGTTGATGTATTTAAAAAACTTTTTGGGGTGTGATTTTCTTTCCTTTGCTATTAGCTTTTCTGTTTCTATTTTAGACGCTCTGATTCCTTTTTTGCATATTTTGTTACAATTCTTATAGTGCTGGAATGACTCCGCCTTCCCGTCCGATTTATACTATTTGAATGCTCGCCTCTTTTTGGCCATTAATTCCTTAATATTTTTGTTAAGCCACATTGGTTTGGAATTATTACTCCTTCTTTTGCTGCCCATGGGAATGAATTTACAAGTATAACTATAGAGCAATGTTTATAATACATCTAATTTCTCTGTAGTATTTTTGCCTTGAAACAAAGTTTCCCAGTCAATGTCCCTTAAAGTTTCCCTCACCCTGTCAAAGTTGGCTTTGCTAAAGTTAAGAGTCTTAGTTGAGCCTATATAGGGCTGCTTGTGAAAACTGATATTGAATGTGACCATATTGTGGTTGCTGTTTCCCATGGCTCCCCTACTATAATATTTGATATCAAATCCCCATTCTTTGTTAATATCAGGTCTAAGATTGCATTGTACCTAGTTGGTTCCCCAATTAGTTGAAGTAAGTAGTTATCATTTAGTGTATTTAAAAACCTATTACCCGTAGCAGTATTACATGAATCATTTGTCCAGTTTATTTCTGGATAGTTAAAATCTCTCAAAACTATTAAGTCTCCTAATCCTGCCGCTTTTTTGATTTGCTTCAGTAACAATTCCTCATCAGACAAATTAATATCAGATGGCTTATAGCATATCCCTGTAAGTATCTTTTTAGTTCCCTTTCCCCCGCATGCAATTTTTACCCATAAAGTCTCCACACTATTTACTGTCCCATAGCGAATGTCTTCCTTTATATCAGGTTTTAAAAAAGGTTTTACATAAAGACATACCCCTCCACCCCTTTTATTTAATCTGTCTCTCCTGAACAGCGTATAACCCTCCAGGATTAGCTGTCCAATCATGAGTTTCGTCCCACCAAGGTTCTGTAATACCTATAATATCATACTGTTTGCTGCAAGGACTTCTACATTAGTTCCCCCTTTTTCCCTGTAAGGCTTCTAGCGTTTACATACATACAATTAAGATAAGTATTCCCTCTACTGCTAGGAACCTCATTTTCTATATGCATTACTGGTGATATTCATAGTTAATTTGTGTTTTGGTAACACCCTTAGTAATACCCTTGCCAGCTGCCCCCCCCCCCCCATTCATCTCACTACCTCCATCCTTACTGTTCTTACTGCTTAATCCACAGTTTCTAGCTACCCCCCCCCCCCAGGCACCTAGTTTAAAATCTCCTCCAACCTTCTAAACATCCTTTGTGGGGAACAAAGGACAGTTCAAGGATGATACCTAGGCAGCGAGCTTGAGGAGTAAGAATGATTGTTGAGTTCTTATCAGTGATAGAGATATCAGGTTGGTAACTACTATTGGTTGGTGGAAATATACAAACATTCTTTTTCTGAGATAAATCATCTATCAATTAAGTATACTGGTCTTGTGTTTAATTTTATTTCATTGTTCTCTCCCTTGTCACTGATAATTAATGTTACCTTTGTCACAATTTGTGTTGTGGGGTGGGTTGTTTGAACCAACGGTGTGTGATACTTTTTGTTATTGCTTTTTCAATAAAAACAGAAAACCTCAGGACGAGTATGAGTCTTGGAATGGTGATGAATTGGGGTTGTTGTGCGCCAACAGGATATGGATGGCATCTTGATTATTTGGTTCACCATTAATTCCTCTTTAAAACAGAGTATTCTAGGAGCATTAAAACCTAAAAAAAAATTCTAGAGCATATATTGCATGATTTAAAGATTAAAATAATGCATACATTTAAACGGTAAAGGTTATTAAATCAATGTGTGCGCAGGTGCATGCTAAATTTGCATGGGATCTGTGTATATTTATGTATGTTACACACATGTATATGTAAAGGGCCCCAACACTAGAGCGATAATGCCCAATTTCATCCAAGTTCGGCAATTCGGGCCGATATATTGGATGAAATTGGGCATTTCGGATGTGTTTTACATCCGATCCGATCTAATATGCGGTCCCGTGAGCATCGGATCGTATCCTCCAGATTGACTGTGCTGCACTTGTGATATGTCGGACCCCGCAGGCTTGGCTGGGATCCCATAAGATACATCGTAAGCAAAAGGACCACATACGATGTATCATATGCGATCCTGCCGTCAGGGAGGCTGCCGGGGTGATCGCCTGCGACATGAGGGTCCGACATGTCGCATTAGTGTATGGGGCCCATTAGTTTATATTGTGCAGTTATAAATGATAAAAGTCAAATTTTTACAAAATAAAATCTCTCATTTATAATATGTGTTTATGCATGTATTATTTTTGTATTCCTTTGTGGCTTTGTAGATTGAGGCCCAGTTGAAAAAAATGTTCAGAATAAAATTTAAAGCTTTCAGTTATAGTCCTACATATATGATCTATGAGGATCATGTTCATTGGGTGTGCCTAGAGAGAATACAGACAGAAGTTGAATAGGTGATCATTTGCATGTGAAAGGCCAGTTTCATGTAGGTCTGTGTGGAAATGCCGGTCATGCACTAATTGAGCATGCAAATGTCTTCATCTACAGGAAGCTTACAGTGTTAAGGGGGGTACTCACGGAGAGATCCATGCTTAAAATCTAAGCAATCTGACTAGATTGCTTAGATATTAAGCACAGATCACTCGTGTGTAGCCCCCTCAGCGATAGCGATGCGCGGCCCCGCACATCGCTATCGCCGGTGCTAGATTGAGCCTGCCACCCGTAGGGTGAAGTTAGCGGCCCCCGTCCTCCCCCCGTATCGCTCAGCACACATCTCTCCCATGTATACCCCCCTTTAGATACAATTGATGGTTTTTAGTCTCCATGTTTAATGTCACCACACTTTAACCAATTATTAACGTCAACTGGACAAATCCTAATTTTGTTGACATCAATGTGGAAATGGCAAGCCCAATCTAGAACTTAAAAAAACAAAACAAAACACTGACTGCTATATATTTTATTTTTATCCACAATCATAAATATACTGTATATATAGCAATCACAAGATCTTTCATCCTCACAGACATATATATGCACGTATGTGGTTTTGGACATCTCACAATGCATGCAAGTTGAAAAGACCTGAGTCATCTGCCAAGTATAAGTGATATACAGCTTGGAGCTATTGTTGTTAATAAATTATTACAGTTGTGTGAATGTAGTATAACGTTAATAATAGCGACTATATATTCTTAAATCTATTGTGAAGTCAAGACGGAATGTGGGTGGAAAATAGATTAAGTAACCAGAATTCTTTAGCGGGAAACACATAAAAAAGGCATTGTTCTTGAAACACTAATCAACACTATATTTACATCACTCACATGTACTGGGATACACATACAGTTCCTTTGGAAAATAACTTTAGAAAAATCCTGCTCTGAGCATTGTGCAGATGTTATAAAGAACACGTGCAAATAGTCAGCAAGATAATGATATTTTCATTTGTGGGACTTTTTTGTATATAATAGACATTGCGGACAAACGACTACAGTGTGGAAAGCCTAAATGAAATTATGGCCTTTCGTTACATGAAAGAAACTGCTAAAAAGATATTACTTGAAAGTCATCTGTTTTTCAGTAGATTGTGGAAGCAAATTAGTAATTTAAAGTCTTTTGTGAAAGTTTGGAACAGAATGCTTGTCATGTTTTGTTATGTCAAAAAGGCCCATAATAAGAACAGATTTGACCATAATAGGGACAGTAAAATAAAGTGCACAAACTATTTCAGTATTGTGTTCATCTACTCCTACTTTAAATAAATTACTCCCAGTTGATTGTTTCTATTCCGCTTTATTACATTTTATTACCAATGTATTCTGCTGAAAGACATAGGTTGTTAGCTGACATTAGTTTGTCAGTAAAGAGTAAAGTTTGTATTATTCTCCTTTAGGCAACTTGATTAATCCATAAACTTTATTGCTCAATAAACATTAAATTCAATGCAACCTTCTCTCCCCTTAAGTTATCCAGTTACGGTTCCCTGGCTGGTTAGAAAATCCCCTGGTTGCCAGGGGAAACTGATGCCTTCAGCAAATACAGTGCAGTGTATGGTCACCTCTCTTCCCTGCTATCAAAGGCAAGAGATACAAACGCCCAACATGGAACACTATAAATTAAAATCATTAGAACAAATACTGTAGGTAACACAAGTAGACAGTTAATCTTCTAGGACAGCTAAGCACAACTGTGATGGAAAGAGCCTAGAATTTTCCACTTTATGTTACTGAAAAAATTTGCAGAATAAAGATAAGTTTATAAACTATTTTAGAGTAACTTCATCTAGAAGCACAAATTAAAACAAGTAACCAAATAAAGTTACAAGAGGACATAAAATGTCTCAGGTTTTAATCTGGGTGCTGCTTAAAGACTGTAACAGTCAAAGGGTGTGCTGCCAATCACAAATGCCACCTGCACCAGCCAGTACATATGTGTTCTAATACACTATTGCTGCAGTCGAGCCGAACAGCCCTTCTTGATCCTGCGCGACTCAACTTACATTAGCATAATTTTCGCTTGAAATAGAGTCTTGGCCACAATGCGAAAAGTGACTGCACCTTTTCATTTTATGTGTGACACTTGTATATCTGTGTGCGACTGAATCTGTATACGAAATGCTACAATACAGCTGCTGCACGCCAAATTCCATTGTGTTTCATATACAAATTCAGACTCACATATCAAATTAATCAGTGCAGTCTTGTAAAGCGGGGTTTTTGGCATCACACTGCGTATATGTTGAAAAAGATGCTTGACACAAGCAGAGTCGCAAGGGACCTGGAGGAGGCTCACCCTGATGGGGATATCCTATTAGCCCAAGTAAAACATTGGGTGCGAAAAACGTATGTTTTCCGACATTTTTCACCAATTTTTTTTACAGGCTATCCTAATAGATCACCTGTAAAAAAAATCCCCTTTCTCCAGAAAACACACAGGTTCAGTGAAATCTGTGTTTTCGTGAGAAACAGCCCCGTTTTTGCACGAAAACGGGGCTGCTTCTGGGAATTTGGTTTCGATTGCCTGAGGAAGGTGAAACAAAATCCCTGATAAGTTGCATCTCGTGACGGTTTACCAGGGCTAATTAAATAGCCCCTGGCAGGACAATTAGCCCCGGTAAATTACCGGGTCTAATAGGATATCCCCCTGAGTGTCTTAAGGTCACATTCATGGTTGGCTTCGGATAGGCACATTAGAGCAGAACTCCATGCCCTTACTAGAAAAGAGAACAAAGGAAGTAGGACATACTGTAGGTAAGCAGAGACGGATAAAATCCCAACAGGGCCCTAGACATGGGGGTATATTTACTAAGATTCGTGTTTCTGCCACATTGGTGGGAGTTTGATCTCGAATTTTATCGGACATATTTTTCTGCAACTTTTTGTAATTATTTTCGGGAATTTACTAAGCTGCCGAGTTTTAGTTTTTTGTATTTTCCGATGTCAATGCTATTCATATTGTCGGGCAGTGTTTTACGGGAGTAAAGAGTAAAACACTGACGGACATAACACAATGAAGCCCGGCCGGATCAGTGAGATCTGTGCAGGGCTTCATTGTGTACAGTATTAAAAGAGTTAAAAGTGTAAAAGAAAAATTGCGTGGGGTCTTTGAGCCAGTACTGGTTGTTTAAATACCGGGGAAAAATTGACTGGGGTATCCCTGTATTTAGACAACCAGAACCGGGTCTTGGGCCGGCCCTGGTTCCAAAAATACAGGGGACAAAAGACATAAGGGTCCCCCGTATTTTTAAAACCAGCACCGGGCTCCACTAGCCGAGAAGATAATACCACAGCCAGGGGACACTTTTATACTGGTCCCTGCGGCCGTGGCATTACCCCCTCAACTAGTCACCCCTGGCCGGGGTACCCTGGGGGAGTGGGGACCCCTTAAATCAAGGGGTTCCCCCTCCAGGCACCTAAGGGCCAGGGGTGAAGCCCAAGGCTGTCTCCAGCACCCCTGGGTGGTGGGTGTCGGGCTGGTAGCCTTTTGTGTAAAAAAAACAAGAATATTGTCTTTTGTTTTAGAACTACAAGTCCCAGCAAGCCTCCCCTGCTTGCTGGTACTTGGAGAACCACAAGTACCAGCATGAAGGGAAATAATGGGTCCACTGGTACCTGTAGTTCTACAACAAAAGAAATACCCAAATAAAATCTTGTGGGTGACCCCAATTAACTTCGCGGTTAACCGCAGACCGCAGAGTTCCCATCATTGGATAGAATGGAGGAGCGCGATCCTCCATTCTAGCTGCTGCGCTCCTCCTGATTGACAGGCTAGTAGTGCACAGCCAATCAGGAAAGCGCCATGACGTGGCGCTCCCCGATTGGCTGCTGGGATCTCCTGTGACAGGAGTCATGGGGATCCCAGCATTCGGAGAAAGGGGTTCCATATGTAATGGCGTGGACCGGGATTTCGTTTTTTTATTTTTTACAAGGCCGTGGATTACTTCTGGAAAGAAGAGGACAGATAATCAATGGATAATAGGTGAGTATATTGGAATTTTGGTTTTACAGGTACACGATTGGATGCTACTGGACAAGTGGACGTGATTGGGCAGCGTGGGATGTAGGTATGTATGTATGAATGTGTAAGTGTGTTTAAATAAATGTGTACTGTCATGGTGGGTGTGTCCTGTTTTTATTTGGGTATTTCTTTTGTTGTAGAACTACAGGTACCAGCAGGCCCGTTATTTCCCCGCATGCTGGTACTTGTGGTTCTCCAAGTACCAGCAAGTGGGGGAGGCTTGCTGGGACTTGTAGTTCTAAAACAAAGACAATATTCTTTTTTTACACACAAAAAGGCTTTCAGCCCGGCACCCACCGCCCAGGGGTGCTGGGGACAGCCTTGGGATAACTAGTTGGGGGGTAATGCCACGGCCGCAAGGACCAGAACAAAAGTGTTCCCCGGCTGTGGCATTATCTTCTCAGCTAGTGGAGCCTGGTTTATGAAGTCTATTATCAGGACCATGATTTGTAAAAAAATGTGTTCCGCATAAAGGGGCTAATTCAGGTTGGATCGCATATCGTGATCCAAGCGGAATTATTCATGCGCAGCACCCGTCCTGCACATGCACCCGCACTTTCTGTGGGGGGGGAGGGGGGCGCAGAAAATGCAATTGCCTCTGCCTGTCAATCAGCAGATGCGGTCGTGGGGCGGCAACGATCCATTTCCAGGGCGGAGACGGAGCGTTGCAGGGGCGGTGCGAACGGGGGAGTGGAGGCGGTCAATAGGGGGTGTGATCACCGTGATCGAGAAGAACATGGTGGGCCTCCAGTGGATGCAGCTAAGGGCAAGGCCTTCCAGCATGAAAATACCTGGCAGCGATCTGGAGTGGTTATGGTTGGCTTATGCCGCCAGGTACTTATCCATCGTGCAATACTATAAGGGAGGTGTCTCATTGGCTCCAAATGTATTCTGCAGCAGGACAACGTCCCCAAACATACAGCCAATGTCATTAAGAACTATCTTCAGCATAAAGAAGAACAAGAAGTTCTGGAAGTGATGATATGGCTCCCACAGAGCCCTGATCTCAATATCGAGTCTGTCTGGGATTACATGAAGAGACAGGATTTGAGCACGCCTACATCTACAGAAGATCTGTGGTTAGTTCTCTAAGGTGTTTAGAACAACCTGCCTGCCGAGTTCCTTCAAAAACTGTGTGCAAGTGTACCTAGAAGAATTGATGCTTTGAAGGCAAAGAGTGGTCACACCAAATATTGTTTTAATTTGGATTTATCTTCAGATTATTCAGTTTGCATTTTAATTGATAAAAATAAACTATTAACACTTCTATATTTGAAAGCACTTACTTTGCAGCATTTTTTCCACACCTGCCTAAAACCTTTGCACAGTAATGTATGTTTGTATGTATGAGGAGTATGCAGAGTGAGCACTACACCAGTCAGTGTGGTGTATTTTCTGTACTTTCATGCTGTGCATGACCAGATATAGAAAGTGTGCAAATCCAGAGTATGTCGCATTATCGGAAACTTCTCCAGCAATGGTGGCTTACACATTCACACAAGCTCTGCCAGGTGCGAACCCTGTACTTTTTGTTCTTTTGGTTTCCAATATCATCTCTATGCTGATGACACTCAAATCTATCTTTCCTCTCCAGACCTCTCCCCTGCTCTCCTCACTCGTATCTCCAACTGTCTCTCTGCTACCTCTTCCTGGATGTCCCAGCGCTCTCTTAAACTTAACATGTCTAAGACCGAGCTGATCATCTTCCCTCCCTCCCGCATAACCTCACCTCCTACAATCTCATTATCTATTGATGGCACTACTATCTCCTCTAGCCCCCAAGTGCGCTGTCTTGGAGTAATCCTTGACTCCTCCCTCTCCTTCAAACCACACATTCAGCACCTCTCACAAACCTGCCGTTTTCATCTAATAAATATTTCCAGGATCAGACCCTTTCTGACCCAGGATGCTACTAAGACTCTTATCCACTCACTGGTCATCTCCAGACTGGACTACTGTAATCTCCTCCTAACTGGCATTCCTGACAAATACCTCTCTCCACTCCAATCTATACTCAATGCTGCTGCCCGGCTCATCTTCCTCACCAAACGCACTACGTCCACCTCTCCTCTCTTACTAGACCTTCACTGGCTCCCCTTCCCTTTCAGAATCCATTTCAAGCTTCTCACACTTGCTTACAAAGCCCTCACCCACTCCTCTCCCATCTACATCTCTGACCTTATCTCCCTTTACACTCCCACCCGTCCTCTTCGCTCTGCTAATGCACGTCGACTCTCCTGCCTACGGATTACTTCCTCCCACTCCTACCTCCAAGATTTTTCACGTTCTGCACCACTTCTCTGGAATTCCCTACCTCTCACCCTCAGACTCTCCACCTCTCTACAAAACTTCAAACGGGCTCTCAAGACCCACTTCTTCACCAAACCCAGCCAAATCTCATCCTAAACCTCTGTTCCACGCTCTCTATGTACCCCATCTGTCTCACCCCTGTCTGTCTACCCTCCCCTTTAGAATGTAAGCTCTCACGAGCAGGGCCCTCTTCCCTCATGTGCTTATCCTTTTCTTACTTTAATAATATTCAACTGCACCAAATCCAGCAGTCTTCTGCCACCTGATACTTATTGCAGTGTCATCTGCTGATGTAACTATGTTTATTTACCCTGTACTTGTCCTATATTGTCAACTGTAAGTTGCTGTTTTCCTGCTTGATTATTTGTTTATGTACTCTGTAATTGGGCGCTGCGGAACCCTTGTGGCGCCATATAAATAAAGGATAAAAATAATAATAATAATACTAAAGTGACTGTATAAAAATCATGTTACTTTTTAGTTTCGGCAGGAATGTTCTCCTGTCACGGCTAAAATGTGTTCATTAATAAATAAGACCCATAATGTGCATTATGCAAGAGTGTAAATTTTCTACCACTTTGAAGCATCTATCTTATGTAATAAAATGTCTCAGAACTGGTGGAATTTCAAGTCATTCTGTGAAGAAATGGCTGTGGGATTCCTTCCACAAGCAAGGGACACCCTACACCTTTAGCTTATCTCCGGACTCTTGTTTTCCAACATTTTTTAGCACTGCTATTTAAAATCAGGCAGAGTCTTCAATGCTCATACTCTGTATTTAGCAAGGAACGGCACTGACTTCAAACCCAACTCCTCTGCAAACCCCAACAACTTAGGGGGTTATTCCGGTCACATCGCTAAGCGATATAACCGCAATTTCCCCTCTGGAAGCGTCAGTGCACATGTACAGGTCCCATCCGGCCCGTGCGCACCTGGCCAATGCGTTTGGAACACTTCTGCCTGATTGAACGTCACACGCAGCCACTCCAATGGGAAAAATGGCAGCGCACCGCCTGCATACGCAGCCTAGCTGCGGCTGCAGGGGGTTGTCCACAGTTGCTGCGACAGCAATTGAATGGAGGGCTCAGCCGTTGGGCAGGCCATTCAGCATGCGATAATAGGATTTTAATTACCTGCCGGTAAATCCTTTTCTCGTAGTCCGTAGAGGAAACTGGGGTCCATTTAGTACCATGGGGTATAGACGGGTCCACTAGGAGCCATGAGCACTTTAAGAATTTGAGTGTGGGCTGGCTCCTCCCTCTATGCCCCTCCTACCGGACTCAGTCTAGGAAACTGTGCCCGAGGGACATACTTCGAGAGAAGGATAGATAAGGATAGTGGTGAGATACGGAACCAGCACACACAACAAGAGGAAAGCCATGATAACCAAACTTGAAATAGGAACAGCAACGGCTGAACCAACACTACTTAACCAAGTAACATTGCAAAAAGAACGAAGCACTGGGTGGGCACTCAGTATCCTCTACGGACTATGAGAAAAGGATTTACTGGTAGGTAATTAAAATCCTATTTTCTCTTACATCCTTGTGGATACTGGGGTCCATTTAGTACCATGGGGATGTACTGCAGCGCCCAAACCGGGTGGGAGAGTGCTGAGGTTCTTGCAGAACTGATTGACCAAACTGAAGGTCCTCAGAGGACAAAGTATCAAACTTGTAGAACTTCGTAAATGTGTTCGAACCTGACCAAGTAACTGCTCGGCAGAGCTGTAAATCCGAGACACCCAGAACCCACTGACCTAGTAGAGTGGGCCTGTACAGATCTTGGACATGGCAAACCTGCCATGGAATAAGCATGCTGTATAGTAAGCCTGATCCAGTGTGCAATAGACTGCTTTGAAGCAGGACACCCAATCTAATTGGGATCATAAAGAACAAACAGCGAGTCCGATTTTCTGTGATGAGCTGTTCTCCTCACATACACCTTCAAAGCCCTCACAGCATCCAAAGACTTTTAAGTAGCAGACGTGTCGGTGACAACCGGAACCACAATAGGTTGGTTGATGTGAAACGCAGACACCACATTAGGAAGAAATTGCTGACGAGTTCCGAGTTCAGCTCTGTCCTTATGGAAAATTAAATAGGGACTTTTATGAGACAAAGTCCACCTCCTGTAATGGTTCAAACTAGTCCGATTGGAGGAACTGCAGCATCACGTTGAGATCCCAAGGTGCCGTGGGAGGCACAAAGGGAGGGTGGATGTGCAGAACACCGTTCAAGAATGTCTGGACCTCAGGGTGAGAAGCCAATTGTTACTGAAAGAAAGTGGACAAGGCCGAATTTGGATTTTTAAGGAGCCCAGACGCAGGCCCACATCCACACCTGCCTGCAGAAAAAGCAGGAAACATCCCAGATGAAATTCCACCACAGAATCATTTCTGCTCTCTCACCAAGAGATGTATTTCTTCCAAATACGATGGTAATGCTTAGACGTCACCCCCTTCCCAGCTCGGATCATAGTCGGGATTGATCTTCCTGGAATGAAGACCGCTGACAACGCCACAGAGTTTCTTTCTGCCCAGAGGAGAATTCTTGACACCTCTGACAATGCTGCTCTGCTCTTCATTCCGCCCCATCGGTTTATGTACGTCACTGCCGTTACATTGTCCAACTGGACATGAATGGCCCGATCTTGAAGAAGATGTGAGGCCTGCAGAAGGGCGTTGTATATGGCCCTGAGTTCCAGAATGTTGATTGGAAGGACAACTTCCTGACTTGACCATCTTCCTTGAAACTGCACCCCGAGTGACTGCTCCCCAACCTCTGATGCTTGCGTCTGTGGTTAACAGAATCCAGTTCTGAATTCCGAACCTCCGACGAGGTGAGAAGACTGTAGCAACCACAGAAAGGAGATCCTGGCTTTTGGCGACAAATAGAACCTCTGGTGCATGTGAAGATGCAATCCAGACCATTTGTCCAACAGATCTATCAGGAAGGGTCTTGCTTGAAACCTTCCGTATTGAAGAGCCTTGTAAGAGGCCACCATGTTTCCCAGAAGGCGAATGCACAGATGCATTGACACCCGGGCTGGCTTCAGGACGTCCCGAACCATCGACTGGATCACCAATGCCTTTTCTAACGAGAGGAACAATTTCTGTGACTCCGTGTCCAGTACCATTCCCAGGAAGAGGAGCCTCCTTCTTGGCTCTAGGTGAGATTTTGGAAGGTTCAGACTCCACCCGTGATCCTGGAGGAGTTTGGTTGAGAGACCAATGATGTACGGCAACCTTTCCATGGACGGTGCTTTTGTCACCTCCAGACCTGAGAGTCCCGCTCTCAGAGAGTCCATCTTGTTGAGCTGATGAGGTGGAACTGGAACAATGACCAAAGTCTGTACCAGTTTTTGGATGGCATACTATAGAGTAATACTTGCCTTTTGTGAAACTGGCAAGCCTGATTTGAAGAATATGAGAGGTGGGAGCTTTTAGAACTCCAGTCTGTAGCCCTGGGAAATAATAACTATGACCCAGAGATCCTGTCACGAACTTGACCAGATCTGACTGAAGAATTGTAGTCGAGCTCCCAGCTGACAGCCTTCCAGGCATTGCGGTCCACTGTCATGCTGAAGCATTTGAGGAATCAGAGCCTGGGCTCTGTTCCTGAGCACCTGCAGCTGCTGGCTTGCGTGGTTTACCTCTTGTGTCGCTGGAGGACGTAGAAGCACCTCTGGATTTGCCCTTGAACTTGGGTGTCCGAAAGGACTGTAACTGAGAAGCTGAATAAGTCTTCTTGTTTGGAGGAGCTGCGGAAGGAAGATACGTAGACTTACCTGCAGTAGCTGTGGAGATCCATTTGTCTAGTTCATCTCCAAACAAGGCCTCTCCTGTGAATGGTAGGCCTTCCAAGCCTTTCCTGGAGTCCGCGTCAGCAGTCCACTGGCGTAGCAACAAGCCCCTGCGTGCCGACACTGCCATAGCGGTGGTGCATGCGTTAAGCACGCCTACTTCCTTTATGGCTTCCATCATAAATTTTGCAGAGTCCTGTATATGCTGCAGGAGTAAGACATCCCCCCTAGATAAGGAATCTAACCCCTCAATTAGGTTACCTGACCATTTAGTAATGGCTTTAGTGATCCACGCACATGCAATAGTGGGTCTTTGGGCCACCCCAGTAGCTGTGTACAATGATTTGAGTGTACTCAATTTTACAATCAGCCGTTTCTTTCAGGGAGGAAAAGGAGGGATATGTAACTATGGCATTTGCTCATTTGGAATTAACCTTGAGAAAGACCCGAGGAGGGTCGGAATACGTGGGTCCCTTGCGGGGCCACTGGGAATGAATGTGTTTGATGACCTAGATTGGACGGGCTAGAATGGTGATCAAGAGGGAGACCCACCACTGCAGCCAGGATAACCTATTTGGTCTATGCGCATTGAGAACTGTCTGTATCCAGCTCTTGACGTCAGGTGGTAATTGCCATTTTTACAAACATTTGTGGATTCTGTTTTCTGTGATGACCAAACATTTTATTGTTCTTTGAAAAACATGTTTTATTGTGTTTTATTTTGTTTTAGTAAAACGGAATTACAGTACATCTTTCCCTTTTGCTTTTGGGTGGCTCTCTATTAACTGCTGTTTGAGAGGAGACTGCAAATCAGAATTGATTCACATTGGGGCTAATTCAGACCTGATTGCTAGGCTGCATGTTCGTACAGTGGGCGATCAGGTCTAAACTGCGCATGCATATGCACCACAATGCACAGGTGCGTTGCACGGGTACAAAGCGGATCACCGCTCAGCGATGGGTTTGTGCAAAGGATCCGTTCGCACGGGCGTTCGCAAGGAGATTGACAGGAAGAAGGCATTTGTAGGTGTCAACTGACCGTTTTATGGGAGTGTTTGGAAAAACCCAGGCATGTCCAAGCGTTTGCAGGGAGGGTTCCTGATGTCAATTCCAGTCCCGGACAGGCTGACGTGTTCTTAGCGGCTGAGTAAGTCCTGGGCTGCGCAGAGACTGCACAAGATCTGTTTGTACAGCTCTGCTACACATGCGTTCGCACACTTGCAAAGCAAAAATACACTCCCCTATGGGCGGCGACTATGCAAACGCAGGACTGCAAAAAACCCCAGCGAGCGAACAGGTCTGAATTAGCCCCATTGTGTGGAAGCTGTTCTATGAGACAGATCTGGAGAGCAACACCTGAAAGTGGGAGTATAACAATAGATCCCTGTTATTTGAAAGCACTGGTAGAGCGGTATTTCTTATTCTGTGTGTATTTTTGTTGGTGGAGAAGTGAGAAACCTCTTTAGGAAACTGTACTACTAGCTGCATTCATTGTGCACACTGTTCACTTTATCTGGTGTTTAGATATAAACTCCCCTAAAGCTATGGTGAGCTGGAAATGAGTTATGTGGGTATGGAGCTAGTCTTGTGGGAACTATTCTGTCTCCATAGCTTGAGCTACCTCAATAAAACACACTTTTACTTGGAAGCACAATGCTATATCCATCTTTCCTGAATCCCCGCAACCGCCTGTAATAGGGTGGTGCTTTCAGGTAAGACCTCTCCTAAAATGAAGGGCGGAAATACCTACCATTAACAACTGCTCAACAGTAACAGACAAATGCATGCAAGGTCAATGGCAACAGTTTAAACATGACAAAAGTAAGTACTAGTATTACACTGTGTGTTATCTTCCCCCGACTTCTTTACCGGCACGCATTACCTTTTAATTGTGAATTGAGACACGGAAACCACAGCTGCTCAACCACAAAACGAAAGAGAACTCATGACATCAGCCCTGTTTACACTTCCAGAAGACATGTAAGCCATTCTGAAACACTAAACTACATGGCACATATGGGGAAGATGAGAGCTTCAGAAAACTGACTGAACTGCAAAGAAATCATTTGAATAGCTATGTAATCCCGAAGCTTTTATGTGGACCAGACAGACAGAAGGCCTGGCCTTTTATGGAATTTTCACCAATTACAGAAGGTATATCTTTAGTGCTTCTTTATTCAGGAAAACATATGACCTATGTACTACTCGCTTAATGACATGCATTTCAATTATTTTAAAAATAATAAAAAAAAAAAAGATTTTACTCACCGGTAAATCTATTTCTCGTAGTCCGTAGTGGATGCTGGGAACTCCGTAAGGACCATGGGGAATAGACGGGCTCCGCAGGAGACTGGGCACTCTAAAAGAAAGATTAGGTACTATCTGGTGTGCACTGGCTCCTCCCACTATGACCCTCCTCCAGACCTCAGTTAGGATACTGTGCCCGGAAGAGCTGACACAATAAGGAAGGATTTTGAATCCCGGGTAAGACTCATACCAGCCACACCAATCACACCGTATAACTCGTGATACTATACCCAGTTAACAGTATGAAATATAACTGAGCCTCTCAACAGATGGCTCAACAATAACCCTTAGTTAGGCAATAACTACATACAAGTATTGCAGACAATCCGCACTTGGGATGGGTGCCCAGCATCCACTACGGACTACGAGAAATAGATTTACCGGTGAGTAAAATCTTATTTTCTCTGACGTCCTAGTGGATGCTGGGAACTCCGTAAGGACCATGGGGATTATACCAAAGCTCCCAAACGGGCGGGAGAGTGCGGATGACTCTGCAGCACCGAATGAGAGAACTCAAGGTCCTCCTCAGCCAGGGTATCAAATTTGTAGAATTTAGCAAACGTGTTTGCCCCTGACCAAGTTGCAGCTCAGCAAAGTTGTAAAGCCGAGACCCCTCGGGCAGCCGCCCAAGATGAGCCCACTTTCCTCGTGGAATGGGCTTTTACTGATTTAGGATGCGGCAATCCAGCCGCAGAATGCTCCAGCTGAATTGTGCTACAAATTCAGCGAGCAATAGTCTGCTTAGAAGCAGGAGCACCTATTTTGTTGGGTGCCTACAGGATAAAAAGCGAGTCAGTTTTCCTGACTCCAGCCGTCCTGGAAATATAATTTTTTAAGGCCCTGACTACGTCCAGTAACTTGGAATCTTCCAAGTCCCTAGTAGCCGCAGGCACTACAATAGGTTGGTTCAAGTGAAAAGCTGATACCACCTTAGGGAGAAACTGGGGACGAGTCCTCAAGTCTGCCCTATCCATATGGAAAATCAGATAAGGGCTTTTACATGACAAAGCCGCCAATTATGACACACGCCTGGCCGAAGCCAAGGCCAATAACATGACCACTTTCCACGTGAGATATTTCAAATCCACAGTTTTAAGTGGCTCAAACCAATGTGATTTTAAGAAACTCAACACCACGTTGAGATCCCAAGGTGCCACAGGAGGCACAAAAGGGGGCTGAATATGTAGCCCTCCCTTTACAAATGTCTGAACTCCAGGCAGTGAAGCCAGTTCTTTCTGGAAGAAAATCGACAGAGCCGAAATCTGGACCTTAATGGAACCCAAGTTCAGGCCCATAGTCACTCCTGACTGTAGGAAGTGCAGAAAACGACCCAGCTGAAATTCCTCTGTTGGGGCCTTCCTGGCCTCACACCACGCAACATATTTTCGCCAAATACGGTGATAATGGTTTGCGGTTACTTCTTTCCTGGCTTTTATCAGCGTAGGAATGACTTCCACCGGAATGCCCTTTTCCTTTAGGATCCGGAATTCAACCGCCATGCCGTCAAACGCAGCCGCGGTAAGTCTTGGAACAGACAGGGCCCCTGCTGTAGCAGATCCTGTCTGAGCGGTAGAGGCCATGGGTCCTCTGATATCATTTCTTGAAGTTCTGGGTACCAAGCTCTTCTTGGCCCATCCGGAACCACGAGTATCGTTCTTACTCCTCGTTTTCTTATTATTCTCAGTACCTTTGGTATGAGAGGCAGAGGAGGGAATACCTAAACCGACTGGTACACCCACGGTGTCACTAGAGCATCCACAGCTATTGCCTGAGGGTCCCTTGACCTGGCGCAATATCTAGTTTTTTGTTTAGGCGGGACGCCATCATGTCCACCTGTGGCCTTTCCCAACGGTTTACCAACAATTGGAAGACTTCTGGATGAAGTCCCCACTCTCCCGGGTGTAGGTCGTGTCTGCTGAGGAAGTCTGCTTCCCAGTTGTTCACTCCCGGAATGAACACTGCTGACAGTGCTAAGACGTGATTTTCCGCCCATCGGAGAATCCTTGTGGCTTCTGCCATCGCCATCCTGCTTCTTGTGCCGCCCTGTCGGTTTACATGGGCGACTGCCGTGATGTTGTCTGATTGGATCAGTACCGGCTGGTTTTGAAGCAGAGGCCTTGCCAGACTTAGGGCATTGTAAATGGCCCTCAGTTCCAGAATATTTATGTGTAGGGACGACTCCTGACTTGACCAAAGTCCTTGGAAATTTCTTCCCTGTGTGACTGCCCCCCAGCCTCGAAGGCTGGCATCCGTGGTTACCAGGACCCAGTCCTGTATGCCGAATCTGCGGCCCTCTTGACGATGAGCACTCTGCAGCCACCACAGTAGAGATACCCTGGTCCTTGGAGACAGGGTTATCAGCCGATGCATCTGAAGATGCGATCCCGACCACTTGTCCAAGAGATCCCACTGAAAGGTTCTTGCATGGAACCTGCCGAATGGAATTTTGCTTCGTAAGAAGCTACCATTTTTCCCAGGACTCGTGTGCAGTGATGCACCGATACCTGTTTTGGTTTCAGGAGGTCTCTGACTAGAGATGACAGCTCCTTGGCTTTCTCCTGCGGGAGAAACACTTTTTTCTGTTCTGTGTCCAGAACCATCCCCAGGAACAGTAGGCGTGTGGTAGGAACCAGCTGTGACTTTGGAATGTATAGAATCCATCCGTGCTGTTGTAGCACTTCCCGAGATAGTGCTACTCCGACCAACAACTGCTCCTTGGACCTCGCCTTTATAAGGAGATCGTCCAAGTACGGGATAATTAAAACTCCCTTTTTTTGAAGGAGTATCATCATTTCTGCCATTACCTTGGTAAAGACCCTCGGTGCCGTGGACAGTCCAAACGGCAGTGTTTGGAATTGGTAATGGCAATCCTGTACCACAAATCTGAGGTACTCCTGGTGAGGATGGTAAATGGGGACATGTAGGTAAGCATCCTTGATGTCCAGGGATACCATGTAATCCCCCTCCTCCAGGCTTGCAATAACCGCCCTGAGCGATTCCATCTTGAACTTGAATTTTTTTATGTATGTGTTCAAGGATTTCAAATTTAAAATGGGTCTCACCGAACCGTCCGGTTTCGGTACCACAAACAGTGTGGAATAGTAACCCCGTCCTTGTTGAAGTAGGGGCACCTTGACTATCACCTGCTGGGAATACAGCTTGTGAATTGCCTCTAGCACAGCCTCCCTGCCTGAGGGAGTTGTCGGCAAGGCAGATTTGAGGAAACGGCGGGGGGGGAGATGCCTCGAATTCCAGCTTGTACCCCTGAAATACTACTTGAAGGATCCAGGGATCCACCTGTGAGCGAGCCCACTGATCGCTGAAATTTTTGAGGCGGCCCCCCACCGTACCTGGCTACGCCTGTGGAGCCCCCGCATCATGCGGTGGACTCAGAGGAAGCGGGGGAAGAATTTTGATTCTGGGAACTGGCTGACTGGTGCAGCTTTTTCCCTCTTCCCTCGTCTCTGTGCAGAAAGGAAGCGCCTTTGACCCGCTTGCTTTTCTGAAGCCGAAAGGACTGTACCTGATAATACAGTGCTTTCTTAGGCTGTGAGGAAACCTGAGGTAAAAAATTTTCTTCCCAGCTGTTGCTGTGGATACGAGGTCCCAGAGACCATCCCCAAACAATTCCTCACCCTTATAAGGCTCTATGTGCCTTTTAAAGTCAGCATCACCTGTCCAGTGTCGGGTCTCTAATACCCTCCTGACAGAATGGACATTGCATTAATTCTGGATGCCAGCCAGCAAAATATCCCTCTGTGCATCCCTCATATATAAGACGACGTCTTATGTTCGCAAAATAGTATCCCTGTTTGACAGGGTTACAGACCACGCTGCAGCAGCACTATCTGCAGGTCTCAGTCTAGTACCTGAGTGTGTAAATACAGACTTCAGGATAGCCTCCTGCTTTTTATCAGCAGGTACCTTCAAAGTGGCCGTATCCTAAGACGGCAGTGCCACCTTTTTTGACAAACGTGTGAGCGCCTTATCCACCCTAGGGGATATCTCCCAGCGTAACTTATCCTCTGGCGGGAAAGGGTACGCCATCAGTAACTTTTTAGAAATTACCAGTTTCTTATCGGGGGAACCCACGCTTTTTCACACTTCATTCACTCATTTGATGGGGGAACAAAACACTGCCTGCTT
Organism: Pseudophryne corroboree; assembly: GCF_028390025.1. Lineage (NCBI taxonomy): Eukaryota > Metazoa > Chordata > Amphibia > Anura > Myobatrachidae > Pseudophryne > Pseudophryne corroboree. The sequence goes on along the minus strand of NC_086447.1, from coordinate 270,998,667 downwards.
TTTCTCCCCAAACATAAAACCCTTTTTTAGTGGTACTTGGGTTAATGTCAGAAATGTGTAACACATTTTTTATTGCCGGGATCATGTAACGGATGTTCCTAGTGGATTGTGTATATGTCTCACCCTCGTCGACACTGGAGTCAGACTCCGTGTCGACATCTGTGTCTGTTATCTGAGGGAGCGGGCGTTTTTGAGCCCCTGATGGCCTTTGAGACGCCTGGGCAGGCGCGGGCTGAGAAGCCGGCTGTCCCACAGCTGTTACGTCATCCAGCCTTTTATGTAAGGAGTTGACACTGTCGGTTTATACCTTCCACCTATCCATCCACTCTGGTGTCGGCCCCACAGGGGGCGACATCCCATTTATCGGCATCTGCTCTGCCATCACATAAGCCTCCTCATCAAACGTGTCGACACAGCCGTACCGACACACCGAACACACACAGGGAATGCTCTGACTGAGGACAGGACCCCACACAGCCCTTTGGGGAGACAGAGAGAGAGTATGCCAGCACACACCAGAGCGCTATATAATTTAGGGATTAACACTATATTGAGTGAATTTTTCCCAATAGCTGCTTGTATATACAATATTGCGCCTAAATTTAGTGCCCCCCCTCTCTTTTTAACCCTTTGAGCCTGCAAACTACAGGGGAGAGCCTGGGGAGCTGTCTTCCAGCTGCACTGTGAAGAGAAAATGGCGCCAGTGTGCTGAGGGAGATGGCTCCGCCCCTTTTTCGCGGACTTTCCCCCCGCTTTTTTATGGATTCTGGCAGGGGTATTTATCACATATATAGCCTCTGGGGCTATATATTGTGATTATTTTGCCAGCCAAGGTGTTTTTATTGCTGCTCAGGGCGCCCCCCCCCCAGCGCCCTGCACCCATCAGTGACCGGAGTGTGAGGTGTACATGAGGAGCAATGGCGCACAGCTGCAGTGCTGTGCGCTACCTTGGTGAAGACTGAAGTCTTCTGCCGCCGATTTTCCGGACCATCTTCGTGCTTCTGGCTCTGTAAGGGGGACGGCGGCGCGGCTCCGGGAACGAACACCAAGGACGGGTCCTGCGGTCGATCCCTCTGGAGCTAATGGTGTCCAGTAGCCTAAGAAGCCCAAGCTAGCTGCAAGCAGGTAGGTACGCTTCTTCTCCCCTTAGTCCCTCGATGCAGTGAGCCTGTTGCCAGCAGGTCTCACTGTAAAATAAAAAACCTAAAATAAACTTTCTTTCTAGGAGCTCAGGAGAGCCCCTAGTGTGCATCCAGCTCGGCCGGGCACAGAAATCTAACTGAGGTCTGGAGGAGGGTCATAGTGGGAGGAGCCAGTGCACACCAGATAGTACCTAATCTTTCTTTTAGAGTGCCCAGTCTCCTGCGGTGCCCGTCTATTCCTCATGGTCCTTACGGAGTTCCCAGCATCCACTAGGACGTCAGAGAAATAGGATTTTAATTACCTACCGGTAAATCCTTTTCTCGTAATTCATAAGGGATATTGGAGGAATCTAGTACGATGGGGTATAGACAGGGTCCAAAGGAGCCGGTGCAATTTCTTCAACTGGATGTGCTGGCTCCTCCCCTCTATGCCCCCTCCCACAGGCATATATAGGTAAAACAGTGCCCGATGGAGAAAGGACATACTTGAGAGAAGGAATATAACAACAACGAGTGGTGAGATTCAAACACCAGCACACCACTAACAGAAAATGACAAGCAACAGCCGGTAATAAAACAGCAACAACTGAACAGTTAACCATATAAAAGAAAACCTGCAGAAAAGTCAACGCACTGAGGCGCGCGCCCAATGGGGCAGATGTGTTAAGCCTGGAGACGGCATAAGCATAAAGAAGTGATAAACCAGTGATAAGTGCAAGGTGCTAAATGCACCAGCCAATCAGCTTCTAACTGTTAATGTACACAATGGAGCTGATTGGCTGGTGCGTTTATCACCTTACACTTATCACTGGTTTATCACTTTCTTATGCCTTCTCCAGGTAAATACATCTGCTCCAATATCCCTTATGGGCTACGAGAAAAGGATTTACCCGTAGGTAATTAAAATCCTATTTTCTCTAGCATCCATAAGGGATATTCAGGGAATCTAGTACGATGGGGACACCCCAAAGCTTCCAGAACGTGTGGGAACGTTCGGAGACATCTACAGCATCACCTGCCCAAACTGGGAATCCTCTTTGGCCAGGGTATCAAACCTGTAGAACTTCACAAAGGTGTTCTTCCCCGACCAGGTAGCAGCTTGGCATAGTTGCAAGGCCGAGACTCCACGAACAGCCGCCCAGGAAGACCCCACCGATCTTATAGAGTGGGCCTTCAGAGACTGTGGAACAGGTAAGGCTGCTGACACATAGGCCTATTGGACAGCAAGCCTAAGCCAACGAGCAATGGACTGCTTTGAAGCATGGCAACCCTTTTTCTGCGCATCATATAGCACGAACAAGTGTTTCTGATCCGAGCCGTTCTCTTGACATAGATCTTCAAGGCTCGCACAATGGGGGTAATTCTGAGTTGATCGCAGCAGGAACTTTGTTAGCAGTTGGGCAAAACCATGTGCACTGCAGGGGAGGCAGATATAACATGTGCAGAGAGAGATAGATTTGGGTGTGGTGAGTTCAATCTGCAATCTAAATTGCAGTGTAAAAATAAGCAGCCAGTATTTACCCTGCACAGAAACAAAATAACCCACCCAAATCTAACTCTCTCTGCAAATGTTATATCTGCATCCCCTGCAGTGCACATGGTTTTGCCCAACTGCTAAAAAATTTCCTGCTGCGATCAACTTGGAATTACCCCCAACATCCAATGCCTCCGGAGGAGCAGAATTGCCAGAACTTGATGGAACCACAATAGGTTGATTCAAGTGGAACGCAGAGACGACCTTCAGCAGGAACTGCTGCCTAGACCTGAGCTCCGCTCTGTCCTCATAAAAGACCAAGTAAGGGCTTTTACACAATAAGGCCCCCAATTCTGAGACACGCCTAGCAGAAGCCAGGGCCAATTACATCACCGTCTTCCACGTGAGATACTTGTCTCCTACCGCCATCAGAGGTTCATACCAAGAGGACTGTAGAAACTCCAACACTACATTCAAATCCCAGGGTGCTGTGGGCAGCACAAAAGGAGGTTGAATGTGAAGCACCCCTTGCAAGAAGGTCTGAACTTCTGGCAATACTGACAATTTCTTCTGGAAGAAGAAAGAGCTGAAATCTGGACCTTAATGGAACCCATAAGCCCTTACCCACACCAACTGCAGGAAACGTCCCAAGTGGAACTCCGCAGGCGGATACGTACGGTCCTCGCACCAAGAGACATATCTCATCCAGATATGATGATAATGTTTTGACGTCACAGATTTCCTGGCCTGAACAATGGTAGCAATAACGTTTTTGGAAAGGCCCTTGTGAGCTAGGATGTTCCCTCAACCCCCCTGGCCATCAAACATAGCCGCCGTAAGTCCGGGTAGACAAACAGACCTTGTTGAAGATCTCTTCTCAGTGGCAGAGGCCAAGGGTCTTCAACGGACATGTCCAGAAGATCCGCATACCATGCCCTTCGAGGCCAATCTGGGGCAATCAGAATTGCCTGGACTCCTTGATTCCTGATTCGCTTGAGTACCTTTGGGAGCAATGGAATCGGAGGAAACAGGTAGACCAACCGGTAAGGCCAAGGCGACGTCAGTGCATCTACTGCCCTCGCCTGAGGGTCCCTGGTTCGTGAGCAATACCAATGAAGCTTTTTGTTGAGACGAGAAGCCATCATGTCTATTTGTGGCAGCCCCACCGGTCGATGATTTGCTGAAACACCTGATGGTGAAGCCCCCACTCTCCCGGGTTGAGATCGTGACGACTCAGGAAGTACGCTTCCCAGTTGTCCACTCCCGGAATGAAGATTGCGGACAGTGCTCTTGCTTTTTTTTCTGCCCAGAGGAGTATCTTTGACACCTCTTGCATGCAGGCCCAGCTTTTTGTTCCTCCTTGTCGATTGATGTACGCTACTGCCGTGGCGTTGTTCGACTGTACCTGGATCGCGTGATCCCTGAGCAGAGGTGAGGCCAGAATCAGAACATTGTAGATCGCCCAAAGTTCCAGAATGTTGATCGGAAGGAGGGCTTCGTGGGCTGACCACCCTCTCCCTGAAACTGAGCCCCCTGGGTGACAGCTCTCCATCCTCTCAGACTCACATCTGTCGTGAGGAGGATCCAATCCTGAATCCTGAAACTTTGGCCTTCCAGTAGGTTGGAGGACTGCAGCCACTACAGGAGGGAAATCCTGGCCTGAGGTGACAGCTGTATTATGAAGATGTGATCTGGACCACTTGCTCTGGAGATCTAATTGAAATGTTCTGGCGTGGAACCTTCCATACTGTATTGCCTCGTACGAGGCAACCATCTTCCCCAACAATCTTATGCAAAGATGGATGGATATTCGAGTAGGCGGAAGAACCATGCAGACCATCTCCTGAAGTGTTCTCGCTTTTTCCTCTGGGAGGAACACTTTCTGGGCCACAGTATACAGCAACATTCCCAGGAACAGGAGCCGTTGAGTTGGCTCCAGGTGGGTCTTCTATAAATTGAGGATCCACCCATGGTGTGACAGAAACTGAATAGTGTGGTCTATATGGAGCAATAAAAGCTCCCTGGATCTCGCTTTTATCAAGAGATCATCCAGATAAGGGACAATATTGACCCCCTGAACATCATCTCCACCATCACCTTCGTGAACACCCTTGGAGCTGTGGACAGGCCGAAGGGTAGCGCCTGGAACTGGTAGTGATTGTTCAGTAGGGCAAACCTCAGGTAAGCCTGATGAGGTGGCCAAATCGGAATATGGAGATAGGCAGCCTTGATATCCTTGGAGACCATGAATTCTTGTTCTTCCAGACCCGCAATCACTGCTCGCAAAGATTCCATCTTGAACCTGAAAACCTTTAGGTAAGGGTTCAAGGATTTCATATTCAAAATGGGTCTTACCGAACCATCCGGTTTCGGTACCACGAACAGGTTGGAGTAGTAACCCTTTCCCTGTTGTTGTAGTGGCACTGGAACAATAACTTGGGATTGGACCAATTTTAGGATGGCCTGTTGCAGCGTAACACGCGTATCCTCCAAAGCTGGCAAGCTTGATTTGAAAAATCATTGGGGAGGAGCACCGTCGAACTCCAGCTTGTAGCCCTGAGAAATTAGGTCCTTTACCCAGTTATCCTGGCAGGAACTTTCCAAGATGCGGCTGAAGTGATGCAGCCAAGCTCCCACCTTGGGGTGGGTGGGCACCGTCATGCTGAGGCCTTAGTGGAAGCTGAACTGGTGCTCTCCTGAGAAGCAGCGATCGCTGGTTTTCTTGTCTTACCTCTGGTGACTCTAGCTGCATTGGAGGCACCTCTGGCCCTAGATCGAAATCTGTTAGACCGAAAGGAGTAGATGGCCCAAGGTAGGAACGTCTAGCCGGTGGGGCCCCAGAGGGGAGAAATGTGGATTTCCCCGCAGTAACTTTAGAAATCCACGTATCCAATTCCACCCCAAAGAGCCATTCCCCTGAAAAGGGGAGAGACTCCACACTGTGCTTGGACTCTGCGTCCGCTATCCACTGACGCAACCACAAAGCCCTGAACGCCGACACTGCCATCGTAGATGTCTCTGCATTAATATTGCCTATCTCCTTGAGAAAGTCACACAGGACGCGTGCAGTGTTGTGAATGTGTTTCAGGAGAGTCACTGTAGTGACCAGGGACATATCCCCAGAGAGGCCCTCCTGAATCTGAGTAGCCCACGTATGAATGGCATGAGTCATCCAGCAACCTGCTATGACCGGTCTTTGTGATGGACTTCAGTGTAGTCTCTATTTTTCTATGGTAAATGAGCCCGGAGCTGGCAGTACCGCCTTTTTAGATAGGCAAGATACCGATACGTCAACAGCCGGGGGTTCTTCACAGATTTTCCTGCCTACAGGAGCAAATGGGAAAATGTACAAAAACCGTCTTGACACTTGGTATTTTTTATCTGGATTTTTCCAGGCTAACTTAAATAGGTAATCTAACTCTGCAGAATCAGAGAAAGTGACACTGAGCTTATTCTGTGTGAAGAAAAACGACTACTGTGCCGCAGCGTCCTCTAGAGGGAGTTTTAACACGTCCCGTATAGCTAAAATGAGGGGTTCAATACCCTGTGTAGAAGAGGAATTCCCAGTAACGGGATCCAATTCCTCCCCCTCCTCCTGTATCTCCTCATCAGAGTCTGAGAGAAAAGCAGGTAACCCACATTTAAGTGGTCCTGAGTTAGAGAGGGGGGGCTGTGGAACATCTGTCCTTGCAGTTAGGTCTGCAACAGCCTGCTGCAGTTGTTGAGTTTTTTGAGCATTAGCAGTGAGCTGAGATGACATATCTGACATCATGGATGTTATGGCACCTAGCCAGGAAGGCTCTTGACCCTCCCCCCAAGTCCCCTCACTGAGCTGTGAGGACTGACTACATTGTTCACATGATATGGAACCAGATTTAGAGGGAGAGAATCTGGTGTGACATACACTGCATAATTGGTGTTTTACCATGTGTACAGTAAACAACACTTACATACACCTACACACAGACAAGTAATACAATGGCAAGCCTATCTTTACTGTATGTGAGAGGGAGACAGAGAGAAGGGAACAGCACACCCAAGCTAAACAGCACCAGTGAGACTGCAAGCAGTTATATCACAGTGAAACACTGGAGTTTTTGACCTTTTCAGGACACAGATCATGTACAATAGCGGCTCTCGCCCTTTGCTACACCCCTGTACCAGTTTTCCTGCGTATCCCGAGTGTCTGGAGGAGCTGTGTGTGCCTGCTGCTGCAGCTGTAAGCAGAGGAAGGCGCCAAAACACCACAGGACCCGCTCTGAGGAAGCTCCACCCCCTTTAATGGCACCTGAGTTTCAATTATATTTATATCGGTAAAGTCTCCCTAGGAGTGTAAAAACATCACAAAAATAACAAAGTTTTAAAAGAAACTGAAGAAAACTCTCTGGAGTTCCAGAGTGTGCATCCTCTCCTGAGGGCACTTTTTTAAAACTGCCTGTGGGAGGGGGTATAGAGGGAAGGAGCCAGCACACTTAGTTAAAGAAATTTAAAGAGCACCTGCTCCTTTGGACACCGTCTATACCCCATCGTACTAGATTTCCCCAGTATCCCTTATGGATGCTAGAGAAATTATAGTTTTTGTGAATTTTGCAAGGAAATTATTTGATGGCCTTTATTATATCTACTGAATGGTATGTCCAACAGAAAAAGTCTCTTGCAGCATTCACATAACAAAAGAGCAAGTAGCATCTCTGAAATTTTATGTTCTATAACTAGGTGTAAGATAGCGTTCTCTATTATCAGCCATTGAATGCTCTAAAAAGGTCTTCTGATGCCATTCTTCAATCACAGTCAGCAGATCATATTCAAGAAGGGGAGATGTACAGCTGTGCATATCACCGCTTAATATGGAGGCCCAACATCACATATTTACTATACCATGCAAGGAAAATCTTGGTGGTCACAAGGTGCTGTCAAAATGGTAGGAAGTGGAACATAGGCATCTAGAGACCAATGCCGCTGATTACAGACCCCACAAGAAGTCTAGTATGTATAATGAACTGCCTTATATAGAACATAACTGCAGCCGATAAGACAGCTTGAAATAACATGTACACACTTGCATGATTTATTAAGCAGCTTTGAAATCTGATGTCATAAATGAGTCTATCAGTTTAACAGCACCATGTGGAGCTCATGGACCATAATTACTTCACTCAATATAGCACACTGTATTTAGTGCTCAGAAAGACTGACAGCAGAGCACAAGCTGCAATACCTACTATAACAAATTGCAAACCAGCTTCCTAAGAACTTCCTACACATTTTATAAGTGAGCATCCTGTTTACAGACTGAATGCCACAGAATAGGCATTTGTAGAATGTATTTGATTATAGATCAAAGGTTTCTCTAGGAGTTCATGGCCCAGATTTTGTAGATATTTTTACTTAAACACAAATAGCAGATTAATAGCCAAGCACTTGCTAATAGAGTCACCTATTTAAATCTGCCTCTACAATGGGACTGTTACTCATTTACTGTATGTACTGTACATTGTTGATAGAGTATTTGCAGTGGCGGTTCTTGCCACGGGCAAGCGGTACTTTTGCCCGGGGCGCCGCCTTCCGGAGGGCGCCGGCGCCATCCGGAGGGCGCCGCACCAGGGCAAGAACCGCCACTGTGCCCCCCGCAGTGCCCTGCTGTGCTCCCCGCTTTGAAGGGAACTAGACGCGTAGCGTCTAGTTTCCCTTCATTGAGAGGACCTTAGTTGTGCGGTGCGCGATGACGTCATCGCGCACCGCAAGCAAAGGTCCTCTCCATGAAGGGAAACTAGACGCTACGGTCTAGTTTCCCTTCGTCTTGAGGACCTTTGCTGTGCGATGCGCGATGACGTCATCGCGCACCGCACAGCATAGTGGCACAGACACTAGGGGTCATAATTGACCTCTAGTGTCTATGCTGTTCTATGGGAGAGACGTAATAACGTCTCTCCCATAGATCGAAGAGAGGAGAGCAGAAGAGCGGCGCCGCCGGCGGAGGGGGTCTAGGTCAGGAACGGTGATGGTAAGTACACTTTTTATTTATTTGTATTTTTTCTTTCAGCGCTTTGACCACGCCCCCAATTTAAGCCACGCCCCCATATTTTGCCCGGGGCGCCACAAACCATAGAACTGGCCCTGAGTATTTGTACAACTAGAGTAGATGCACACATTTTAAGATGGGGAGAAACAGGACAACACCTGCTTACCTAAACAAAGTATCAAAGTGGCTTAAAAAAGGATGCTAAGTATTCTTTAAAACTCTCACCTGGCCCCTGTAAGTGCACATGATGATTGCATAAATGGATGAGGCAGCACAGGGCCATAACTGTGAGTGGTGCAGTCACACAGACCACAGGGGTGTGGGAGTGGCACCCTTCAGCAGGGCCACCCAGAGCGTCCTTTGGATGCTCCAGACATGCACACTGCAGCTTGTACAGCATTCCGGAGCTTACAATGCTGTACTTCCCGGCGCTGGTGGCCCCAGCCCCTCGTGTGACATCAGGGCATCATTTGGTAAGGTTGCAGTGCCGCCCTGCTATGGCACTGAGGTAGCACATATTAACACATACCTTGATTTGTTTTAATGTTTTCTGTCATACAACCTAACCAAACAAGTGAAGTTAACCGATCCCCCATATGATACTTTGTCATGGGCAGTAAGGATGGTGTACTGGTTAGCAATACTGCCTCACAGCACTGAGGTCATGGGTTCGATTGCCACCATGGCCCTAACTGTGTGGAGTTTGTATATTTTCCCCGTACTTGCGTGGGTTTCCTCTGGGTGCTCCGGTTTCCTCCCACAATCCAAAAATATACTGGTAGGTTAATTGGCTCCCAACAAAAATTAACCCTAGCATGAATGTGTCTCTGTGTACATGTGGCAAGGAATATAGGGGCAGATGTATTAACCTGGAGAAGGCATAAGGAAGTGATAAACCAGTGATATGTGCAAGGTGATAAAGGCACCAGCCAATCAGATCCTAACTGTTAATTTACATATTGGAGCTGATTGGCTGGTGCCTTTATCACCTTGCACATATCACTGGTTTATCACTTCCTTATGCCTTCTGCAGGTTAATACATCTGCCCCTCAGATTGTAAGCTCCACTGGGGCAGGGACTGATGTGAATGGACAAATATTCTCTGTAAAGCGCTGCGGAATATATATGTGCGCTATATAAATAACTGGTAATAATAAATAATAATAATGAAGAGCTAAGATTTTGTATTTAGTGTGTGTATCAAGAGAGCACATATTCATGTTGGACTATGAGCAGTATAAGATGCTGCATTGGCTCTCTAAGCTGTAGCTAAAGCTGGCACATTAGGTGGCATTACTACGTCACGTCCAAGTGGTCACTTACTGATCAAGTCACTATCTGTGTGGAGTGTGTATGTTCTCCCTGTGCTTGTGTGGATATCCTACTTGTTCTCTGGTTTCCTACAACACTCCAAAACAGACTGGCAGGTTAATGAACCCTAGTGCGTATGTGTGCCCATGTTATAGGGAAATATAGATTGTTAGCTCCACTGGGGCAAGAACTTATGTGAATGACTGTAATATTCTCTGTAAAGCTCTGCAAAATATACATGCACTCTATAACGAACTGTCTATAAAATAATACAAAATAATACCCCCCAGCTGCGATAATGAACATGCAAAGTGTCCAGATAAGTGCAAAGATTGGTACAGGTACACCACCGATTTTCCGGCAACCGATGATCCGGAACCTCTTTTAATCCGGACAATTTTGATTTGTCCGGATTAAAGGGGGTTAGGGACATCCTTTAATCCGGAACATTTGCTGCGCATGGGCGTAACACGCAATACGCGCAAGTGTCAGTGGGTACAGCTTCCACGGACACTGCAGGTGACACAGCAAGCATCAGTGGGGCTGTTATGGCGTCCAAGGTCACAGCAAGTACCGCACATGGGCGGAACACACAGCCTGAGCTGATACCGGTTTTGCTTATAAACAGTTTTGCATACACTACTGTGTTTATTCATTAATTAATATTATACTGTAGCATATATTTTACTATTTATTGCTTTAGAAATGTTCTGAAGGTGCAAAATTAGTTTCCACCGTTAATCCGGCAAAATCGATAATCCGGCATGGCACTGGAACCGAGGATGCCGGAAAATCGGTGGTGTACCTGTACCTAGATAGATCTGATAAAACAATGGAGCCTAGGAAATGGAACCTATGCTGTGGGTAGATACAAACTTCACTAGTCTGTTGTACATTTAGAAAGCAGTTGCCCTTTGTACACGTTTAAAGTGACACCAGGAAATGAAGCACAGCATGCTAGCAGAATAGTTTAATAACATAAAGTACCATAAAAAAGGACACATTCTGAAAGCTTAAAATCATGGAAGTAATGCATAGTTTTTAATTCCATACAGAATGTTGTAGTACTGTGCATGCCCTTCACTATGAATATTTGATACAGTGCAGAACCTGACATACCTGCACACCAGCCTTTGGATGTATTGGTAACAATGAAATGGAATGGTCACCTAGAGACAAGTCCTTACTTACTGGGATTCCAAACCATGGGTTTCTCTTACCTAAGATTTCCTTTTGCAGATCGTGACATTTATTTTTCAATTCCTTTTCTATTTCACGCAAGTCTTGAAGCTGCTGTGATGTCAACCCCACAGAATCGGAGACACATTGTAGTTCTTTTATCTGATTTTGGAGGCAAACATTTTCTGACTGGGATTCTGCAAGCTGTTCATGAAGGCTCATTATTTCTACAGAGATAAAAACAAAGGGGGGGAAAGAGAAGATTTTAGTGGTGGGTTACAACTATATTTGTATATTATATTCTAATGAATACATTTCACATAACAGCATTGCAGACTAATGTGTGGAGAAACGAATGTCATAAATATGTACTGCTGTCAGTGCCTATATTATTAGAAATACCTCATCTTGGCATTACTGAGAAGTCGCAAGGAATTTTAGAAATATTCTCATACACTTTACAAAAATAGTAAGTGAACATGTCAGATCTATAAATACTGCAGTGAGATAGCTGTATTCTTCCACTAACAAGCAGCTTAGAGGGAACATAAAAATGTCATTTTCTGTAAAATGTCCTTGGCAAACAGGGAGTGTTCTGATTATTCGGGACCATCAGTATTGCTGCAGGGTGCGGTATATCCCTTTTAATAAGGACAGCTCCATAAGAACATTGCATGGCAACAGTACTGGATTATCTAAAGGTTACACCACAGTTTTGCCCTGGGCCAAACAATAAAATAAATATTCAAAGCTGCCCTTTGGTTAGAGGATACTTGAATGAGACACTTTTGTTTTTACAGGAGTGCATGGCTGCTGGTCGGTAATGTATTAGGAGTACAAAGCGGGTGTTACATGCTTTAATGCATATTACAATGAATGCATCCTTTATAGTTTCTGGAATTATTAAATAAAGCTAAAACTGTCACTACATGCCAAATCAATAAACCGAGACTCTAACAAGAAGAATGACAGCGGAATAGGGTTCCAATCACTAGTCATGTTGTCATAGGAACAGGACAGGAACAGGACAGGTGTTCTAACTGCATTCATCCTCACTGACAACACACAATTGTAATTGCAAGTGATTCAAGCAGTTAATCATACATCAATGAAGTTATTTATTTCCACTTCCTAACATGTATAATGCATGATAATGCAAACATTGTTACCATTAACTGCTCTCTCTCACATATATACAATATATACTGTATGTGTAGATGGAAACCTGTAACTGGATACAGAAAGACCAGTGTCTGGAATATATTCCATCACATGTGTATGCCACAATAAAATTGTTTTATTTATTTTATCACTTCGCTTTAAAATCTGTATTTTCTCTTTAATGCCCTCTTTGGAGACACAGGGGCAGCCTGATGCATCTCCGAGCTGCGGAGATCAGGCAATAGTTACCAGTTTAGGACTGATGTCATAAATACTTGCTCTAGAACTCTGATTACTAATACGTCAATTTTCATCTAACACATTGATCCAATGATCATCCATCCCCAAATTCCTTGAGAACCAGTCAAACATTACAGTCAGTAATCTTACTCAAAGTAACATTCCATCAAGGTTAAATTCCCTAAGGAAAAATGTATAAATAGGGTAATAATAACATAACTGTACTCATGTTTTCATATCAAATGTTTAAATTATACTTAAGTAAAGAAGTTTTGAACAAGGAGTCATAAAAAATGATTTGCATGTAGACAAGCACCCCAAACCACTCCAATGAGATAGAAGAAGGGGGGCAATCTGACAGTCCAAGAGATAAAACCATGAGAAATGTATAGAAGGGATCAGTTCTATTTGGAGCAAATGTTAACCTAAAAAGAATTGAAGGTCTAAACGGTTAGTGACAGTAATAAGAACAGGGGCCATAAGAATATATGCTACTTCATACATGCTTTGCTCAGTTATAAAATGTTATTACAGCCTAATTAACAGTTGTGCTTTTAGAATGGGATCCGGTCTCTAGGTCGACAGTAACTAGGTTGACAGTGTCTAGGTCGACCATTATTGGTCAACAGTAACTAGGTCGACAGGGTCTCTAGGTCGACATGTTCTAGGTCGACAGGTCAAAATGGTCAACATGAGTTTTTCACTATTTTTTTCTTTCTTTGAACCTTTTCATCCTTAACGGTCCACGTGGACTACGATTGGAACGGTAATCTGTGCCAAACGAAGCGGTAGCGGAGCGAGGCTCCTTGCCCGAAGTTCGCTCGCCATGTGACAAAGTTCAGGAGGGAAACATTCTTCAAAGGAAAAGAAGTATTAGAACTCGAGGGCATACATTGAGACTGGAGGGGGGGAGGTTCAGGGGAAATTTAAGGAAAAATTACTTCACAGAAAGGGTAGTGGATAAGTGGAATAGCCTCCCATCAGAGGTGGTAGAGGCTGAGACTGTAGGGCAATTTAAACATGCTTGGGACAGGCATATGAATATCCTTACAAAGAATCAAGGTTAAAAAAGGGTTGAGATTGCCTAAAGGATAAAATAAAAAAGGGGCAGACTAGATGGGCCAAGTGGTTCTTATCTGCCGTCAAATTCTATGTTTCTATGTTTCTATGTGAGGGGACATAGTGCATGAATTTGGGTTCCCGGTCACTATACGAAGAAAACGACACCCAAAAAAAACCTCATGTCGACCTTTTGACCTGTCGACCTGGACCAGGTCGACCTAAAGACCCTGTCGACCAATAGTGGTCGACCTAGTTACTATCTACCTTCCATACCACACCCTTTAGAATAATGTAATAAAGAATCATTATCTAAACCATGAAATGGTTTCCCTGTCCCATTCTGTTTGGAGATCTGGTATATCTGAGAACAAGAAGGCATGCGCTATATTTAATTTTAACAGTAATCATAAAGACAATTTCAAATGATCTAAGCGTGAACAGTCACACATATGGTGCTTTCAGCCAGGCATCATTCAAAAAGTACATAACACAATACATTCTACAGCAAACACTGAAGCCGGGTACACACTGGATGATATTGTGGACGATGTGCTTGATTCTGACACATCGTCCACGATATCGTCTTGTGTGTACGCACTACGTCGCCAACGATGCACGCTCCCGCCAGTGAGGGCCATGCTGCACTCCAGTGCATATGCACTTGCTGATGCTGCCTAGTCACGACGTTAATGAGATTGCTCTGGGTACATATTGTTTAATGTGTACCCAGCTTTAGCCTGATTGAGAAGTGAAGCCGACTTTTTAAAATTATTGGGGACGGGGTGACACCTTACATCCAACATATGACTCAGAAAAGGTGTGGATAAATGGATAAACAATGTTAAGTTCAACAGACAATAGGTCGACACCAAATGGTCGGCATGCATTAGGTCGACTGGTACAAAAATAGGATTTTGGTACTTACCAGGTAAATCCTTTTCTTTGAATCCATAGGGGGCACTGGAGTACTCTTGGGATATGGACGGGCTTCCGTAGGAACAGCACTGAATATTTAAATTTAGAACACTCCACCCCTCCATATCCCCGAGTACCTCAGTGTTTTTTACTGAGCCGAACAGGAACTATAGAGAGGTTGACAATGGAGTATTACATATAACATAACGGACAATAACGAAGTTGACACATAACGTTACTGACAACTAAACAGCTGACACCCTAACCAGCACTTGATAATTTGAACCAGTCGGTGAGAGTGTGTTACCATAAGATCCTCAGAACTCACCACAACTAGGTAAAACTGCTCTGGGTGGGCGTCCAGTGCCCCCTATGGATTCAAAGAAAAGGATTTACCTGGTAAGTAACAAAATCCTATTTTCTTTATCATCCACTAGGGGTCACTGGAGTACTCTTGGGACGTACCAAAGCTTCCCCCGTGGGCGGGAGAGCTGTTTGGCACCTGTAACACTAGGCGGCCAAAGCTAGATGCTGATGCCGCAAACGTATCAAACTTGTAAAAGCGCACAAACGTGTGCACTGAAGACCATGTAGCCGCACGGCAAAGCTGCGTCGTAGAAGCTCCCCGACCAGCTGCCCATGAAGTTCCCACAGAACGTGTGGAATGAGCGGTTACTGATGTAGGTGGTTGTAACCTAGCATAAAGGTAAGCCTGACGTATGGTTAGTTTTATCCATCTGGATAAGTTTTGTTTAGACGCTGGCCAACCCATCTTGGCAGCATCATAGAGAACAAACAACGTATCCGTCTTACGAACTGAAGACGTTCGGGATACATAAACGCGTAATGCGCGTACCACATCCAGAGTTCCAGAATGTGCTGTCAACACAGGAACTACTATTGGTTGATTGATGTGAAAAGATGACACTACCTTTGGTAAGAAAGCGGGATTCGTCCGAAGTTCCGCTCTGTCATCATGAAACACCAAATACGGTGACTTGCATGACAAGGCACCCAAATCCGAAACACGCCTTGCCGAAGCTAAGGCTAGAAGAAAAATTGTTTTCCAAGTGAGAAACTTTATATCCACTTGCTGTACTCTCAGGACACCTTGGAGAAAAGTGCGTATAGACGGCAATAGAGCCAATCGTCTTTGAAAGTAAATTGACAAAGCAGATACCTGCACCTTTAGTGTAGATAAACGCAGTCCTCCATCTAACCCTGTTTGTAGAAACAACAAAAGGCGGGATAACTTGAAAGATGATGTCGGAAACTTCCGAGCTTTACACCAACCTATATAGGCACGCCATATTCTGTAATAATGAGCTGCCGTAACCGGCTTCCTAGCTCGTAACATGGTTGGTATAACCGATTCTGGAATGCCCTCTCTTCTTAAGAGGGCGGTCTCAACAGCCACCCCGTCAAACGCAGCCGCGCTAAATCGGGGTAAAGGAACGGACCCTGTTGTAACAGGTCTGGACGTAGTGGGAGCGGCGAAGGATCGTCTGCGAGTAGTCCTCGGAGATCCGAGAACCAAGCTCTCCGAGGCCAATGAGGCGCCACTAGTATGACTGTGACAGACTCTCTTTTGATCCGTTTTAGCACCAGAGGGAGCAACGGAAACGGTGGAAACAGATACACAAGACTGTACGGCCACGCGACAGTGAGAGCATCCACCGCCACTGCCTTTGGACTCCCGGAATGAACACGGCCGACAACATCACCTGGTGGCATTCCGCCCAATTGAGGATTCGAGCTACTTCCCGCATTGCCATGCGGCTTCTCGTTCCTCCTTGTTTGTTGATGTATGCGACCGCCGTCGCATTGTCTGACTGCACTTGGACAGGCTGAGAGCGAAGCATGTGCACTGCTTGTCGTAGCGCATTGTAAATTGCGCGGAGTTCCAGGACATTTATAGACAGCAATTTTTCGTGATCCGCCCAGAGACCCTGGAGCTGACAATTTTGAATTACCGCTCCCCAACCTCTGAGACTGGCGTCCGTAGTTAGAATTATCCAATTCCAGCCTCCGAACCGTCTTCCTGCGGTTAAATTGTGTTCCTTGAGCCACCAGAGCAGAGATACTCTTGCCCTTGGCGACAACCTCACCCTGTGGTGAATCTGCAGATGCGAGCCCGACCACTGGGCGAGCACATTCAGTTGAAATGGACGCGAGTGAAATCTTCCGAACTGAAGCGCTTCGAAAGCTGCCACCATTGTGCCTAAGAGGCGAATGCACAAGTGTACAGACACTGTGCGTGGCTTGAGCACTAATTGTACTAGATGGCGTAGAATTTGTACTTTCTGCTGTGGTAGGTAAATTCTTTGATTGACCGTATCGAGAATCATACCTAGGAATTGAAGGCGTTGAGACGGAATTAGATGTGATTTCTTGAAGTTGACAATCCAACCGTGGTGAACCAGTACATCGTATGTTAGCAGCGCATGTTGGAGAAGTATCTGTTGAGACGGAGCTTTGATGAGCAGATCGTCTAAATACGGAACTATTGTCACTCCCAGGGATCCGAGATGAGCTATCATCACAGACATCACTTTGGTGAATACCCGAGGCGCTGATGACAGGCCAAACGGTAGAGCCTGAAACTGGTAATGGTTCTGGCGTATTGCAAACCTTAAGAATTTCTGATGAGGCTGCCAAATTGGAATGTGTAAGTACGCATCCTTGAGATCTAGCGCAATCATAAATTCCTTTGGCTCTAAACCCGCAATCACCGAACGCAGAGACTCCATTTTGAATCTGTAGTAAGTTACGTACTGATTGAGACCGTTTAAGTTCAATATTGGTCTGACTGAGCTATCCGGCTTCGGTACCACAAACAGACTTGAATAATAACCCTGACCCTGTTGGTGTACAGGGACCGGAATCAAAACTGCCGAATCCAGTAGGGACTGAATGGCAATTTGCAGAACCGTCCTCTTGTCGTCCGACAGAGGCAATCCTGTCTTGAAAAACCGCAGAGGCGGAAGACAGTCGAACTGTATTTTGTAACCTTTTAACACTAAATTGCGGATCCACCCATCCGCGGATGTGTGGAACCACGCCAAATGGAACGTCTGAAGGCGTGCTCCCACAATCGGAGAACCGAGATGGGCTGGTAGCCCGTCATGCCACTGGCTTGTCGGTAACCTTAGCGTCCTGGCGAGTTGTGTTGGTTTGTTGGAAACCACGTCCGCGACCACGTCTAGCAGGCGTGGCTGTTCCTCTGCCACGTCCTCGAAAGGACTGAGGTCTAAAGGATTTGAACGAAGGTCCAGCGTACCTCCTTCTTGATACCGGGGTGGAGGCAATGGTAAGAAAACAGACTTACCTCCCGTAGCCTCAGCAATCCATGGGTCCAATTCAGGACCAAACAGCTTCTTGCCATCGTAAGGCAACGCCTCTATACCTCGTTTGACCTCTGCCTCCGCATGATAAGCACGCAGCCAGAGTGCTCTTCGTGCCGTAACTAGCGACGATGAAATACGAGAAGTGAGCTGACAGACGTCAGTCGACGCTGTACAGAGATACTCTACAGCCTTACTCATTTGATTTACAAGAAGTATCAAGTTTACGTCATGTAAAGCAGATTTGAGTTCTGTAAGCCATATTATGAGCGCCTTAGTGACCCAAATGCCAACCAATCCAGGTCTCAGCATCACACCTGCTGCTACATACATGGATTTTAGCATAGTTTCTATCTTGCGATCTGAAGGATCTTTAAGCGTAGTAGCTGCTGGCACTGGTATGGTTAATTTCTTGGTAAGCTTCGACACTGAAGAATCAACTACTGGTGGATTCTCCCATGTACACGTTACCGAGTCTGGAAACGGGTAACTAGACTTAAATCTGCGAAGTATAGAAAACCGTTTATCTGGATTCTGTCGTGTTTCTACTAACATCTGATTAAGAGATTCCGACACAGGAAAACTTATTGGAGTTTTTTTTTTTTTGTTTAGTAAATACGACCTGATCATTTGTGAGAGGCTCCTCAGTTTCAGTAAACTTCAGAGACTGACGTACCGCTCTGATGAGATCATCAATGCCGGAACTGTTAAAATCCTCGCCATCTGACTCCACTTCGCCCTCCTCACCCTCATCTTGTTCCGTGAGGTCTGGCATGGAATCGTCAGAATGCAACATAGCAGAAACTGGAAAATCATAAGACATATGAAATTTATCCCGTTTACCCAAAATGGATTTGGACCTTACGCAAGGCTGAGACGCCTCCGGTAGTTCTGGCGGTCTCACCCTAGACTCAGATCTTGCCGTTTCCCGCTCCTGACGAGCGGCGGTCAATTCTGATTGTAACCTATCCAGTACATTTACTAACATACCCCACGGAGGGACCGGTGAGGACATTGGTTGTAAAACTGGAGCAGAAATGGTATTCTGAACCGAATCCACAAAACATACTGTACATGTGGTAGATCCATCCGGTAACACACTGCTACAGACTTTGCAATTATGCTTTTTAGTTTTTGCTGGTGCCTTACTCATTATGGCGACAGACAATACAATGCACAAAAAACAGACACTTGCATGACTCAGTAAAATAGTAGTAAGGTGTCTCTGTATATATATCTGGCCGAGTGCAGTACACGTGGCCAGTACTATGAAATGTGATCCCAAATTCCCACTAACACCCCTGCGCCTCCGGTGGAGTAGAGATGTAGTACTGGAACGTTCTGGAATCACAGCAGGAAGACACAGGAAGCATGTTAAAATGGCCCCCATGCTATGCTTACACATATAATCATAGTGCTGGTTACAAACTTACAACTGATTATAACCCTGCAAATACCCCTGCAGCCTAGCATCTGCTGTTGCTGCAGTATTTTCTTATGCCGCTGTATTGCCCCCCCCCTCCGTGAGGTAATGCCTGCATGCTCTTTGAGATGCAGAGCAGCGGGCAGCGCAGCGTGTGGGGCCGCCAGCGGGTATCGCCGAGCGGATCGCTGTGTTGTGAGCCGCGGGAGCCGGGTGAACAGCGGGTAAAATAGTGGTGGGACCCGGAGCAGTGCGAGCGGCCAGAGCAGCAGCGGCGGCCGGCGCAGTGAGCGGGAGAGCAGCGGCGGCCGGAGCCGTGTGAGCGGGAGAGCAGCGGCGGCCGGAGCCGTGTGAGTGGGGAGAGCAGCGGCGGCCGGAGCCGTGTGGGGCGGCGGCCGGAGGCAGTCTGCAGAGTCCCCAGTAACAATGTCCCCACACCTCGGGGCGGCAGCGGGAGCTGACCGCCCCGTTCACATACCTTCACTCCTGCAGCTTGTGAGGAGGCTCCGACGGGGCTTCTGTACAAGCGCCGGCCAGCCTGAGCAGGAGGATCTGTGTGTGGCTGTGAGGGAACTCTTTCAGAGAGGCCCGACACGCCCCTGCTGCTATCAGCAGCTGCACTATCCCTGACCCTGCCTTTTGGAAGGGGGAAAGGGATGTGTCTAAAATAGAAAAATATAAAAATAAAAATAAAAATTCAAAGTAATTGTGGACTCAGCCACAGAGCTGTTACTACGTCGAGCACAGAAAAAACACTGATGTACTCGGGGATATGGAGGGGTGGAGTGTTCTAAATTTAAATATTCAGTGCTGTTCCTACGGAAGCCCGTCCATATCCCAAGAGTACTCCAGTGACCCCTAGTGGATGATAAAGAAAGGTTGACAGATGACAGGTTGACAGTGGAAAAGGTCAACAGGTACAAAAGACCAAAATGACAATTGTCGACACTTTCCCCCCCCCCCAAATCTGGTCTATTTCATGTTATGTGACCACCATCAGTACAAATGTACACTCTTGCGGGCTCGCTTCACTCGCCATGCTTCAGGCTGGTTACTTTTTCAAATAGATTTCCACATGAATAGTAAATCAAGGAATGTTAAAAAAACATGTGGAAAAAAAAAAAATGTGTCGACCATTCTCAGGTCACCCTTTTGTATCTGTCAACCTTTTGATGGTTGACCAATACATTGTAGATCTATCATCCGGATACCACTCAAAAAATGCCATGTATACATAGAAACATAGACATTGACGGCAGATAAGAACCACTTGGCCCATCTAGTCTGCCCATTTAACCTTTACAGCACAAATATTGGGGGGTGTTAGAGCAACGACAGAGGTGTCCGTCTAATCAGTGGGATGGGGGAGAACAACTGAGAGAAATTTAGGTCAAAACTACACAATACCACAGCTGCTGAATTTAGGACTCAAATCAGAGTACCAGAAAATCATACCCCCAGCATAACCAGTGTTACTTGATAATACTGATCTTACTTTATTCTGACTTATTTGCCAACTGAACAAGCCTGGAGTGAATAAAGTAACTGATGTAAAAAATATATTACTATAACATAATTCAATTCAGGCTAATTCAATGGAGAGTTTAGTGTATAAAATGGTTGCAGGCAGAGGCGTAACTAGGGTTTTTGGAGCCCAGGGCAAGATCAATAATGGCGTCCCCCCCCCTCCCCTCTCCCCCAAAAAAAGAAAAGAAAAAGGAAAGTGTGTGGGCACGCCACTGGTGTCACTGTATATAAAGATGTCAAGGTATGTATGAATAGATAGATGTAGGTGCAGTGGTTGAAGTGGAATTTTTGAAGGGGGAATGAAAAAGTGAAGGTTGCAATCTCCGGAAAAGTGGGCGTGGTCACTCAAAAGAGGGCGTGCCCTTCAGTGTAGTACGACCCCTCATACTATCTAGTACTGGTGCCCCTTTCACATTACAGCACAGAGTATGAGCCGAAATTCACATTATAGTACACGGTATGAGCCAAAATTCACATTATAGCACACAGTATGAGCCGAAATTCACATTATAGCACACAGTATGAGCCGAAATTCACATTATAGCACACGGTTTGAGCCGAAATTCACATTATAGCACACGTAATGAGCCAAAATTCACATTATAGCACGTTATGAGCCGAAATTCACATTACAGAGTGAGGGGATCAAATCCCCTTCATTAACAAGGCCTGTGGGGCACTGTGGTGAGGGGAGCCTACCCCCTTAATTAACTAATCCTGCGGGGGCACTGTGGTAAGGGAAGCCTACCCCCTTATTTGACTAATTGCAGAGTTTAACAGTGGAAGTGTTGCAGTGATTTCTCACCCCAAGCTGCGGCGCTTCTGCCACCTCCGACACTCCACGTCTTCGGCGCCACCCGGGATGCAGAGCACCGCACCAGGGATGCACCCTTTTCAGTGTGGTCTGCTGCGCTCTGAAGGGGGATCTTCTCTCCTGCTGGTGCAGCCCTTCCCCCTGACGCATCTTCTCCCTCACGCAGCTCTTCCCCGACACATCTTCTCCCTCACATAGCTCTTCCCCCTCAGATTTCACCCCCCTTACATAGCTTATCATTAGAGTCACTAAAGCGCACGTTATGCCACAAGTTTGACACTGAGATAAACACTCTCCCACTTCCCCTGCGCACTCCCCGAATCCTCGGTACCTGTCTGCAGTAATCTTCTGTAGTGCTGGCTTCCCAGATAGTTCCCCTGCCTCATTGCTGGCTCTGTTCTCTGGCTACCCGCTGGGGCTTCGGATGATCCTCTCTTCCTGTCGCTGCATGTCGGCCTGGGACTCCCCGTCAGCATTCCCCTTGCACCTACTCAAGGCTTACAGCCCGGGTACCGCTGCTGCAGCAACGCCGCCTGATGAGCACCAACTTACCGCCGGGGCCGCCCCTGCATACAAGACGGCTGCTCCCTAACCCGCACTGTGCTCTGGTTGAGGGTGTCGCAAATGGATGACACCTCATTCCCGTGACCAGCAGTGACTAGAGCGGGCGCTGCTGATGGCGCTCCGCGGCCACCTGCACAGGTCAGCACTGAAAGTTATGCCTCGACAGGGACTGAGGGAGGCAGGGGAGGCTGTTTTGCACTGCCCGCTCGACACATCATTTGATGTGAGAGATGTGGCGGCGGGCGGCAGCTGAGGATCGCAGGGGTGAAGTGCAGCAATAGTAACGGGGGTGAGTGGGCATGATGCCCTGGCCGGCGGCGGCGGCCCTCTCTGCTGGGCCTGCCAAGGCGCCCAGGCCACGTGCCCTACTCAACCTCCCTTAGTTACGCCTTTGCCCCCATATACTACAGCAACCAGCCCCCCTTCCTCATACACCCCAACACCTCCTCCATGCACTACAGCAACCAGCCCCCCTTCCTCATACACCCCAACACCTCCTCCATGCACTATAGCACCCAGCCCCCCTTCCTCATACGCCCCAACACCCCCCTCATACACTACAGCACCCAACCCCCCTTCCTCATACACTCCAACCCCTCCTCATACACTTCTACACCCAGCCCCCTTTCCTCATACACCCCAACACCCAGCACTCCCTCTTATACACAATAGCACCCAGCTCCCCTTCCTCATACACCCCAACACCCAGCACTCCCTCTTATACACAATAGCACCCAGCTCCCCTTCCTCATACACCTCAACACCCCCTCTCATACACTACAACCCCCAACATCCCCATCATATACTACAGCACCCAGCCTATCCTTCCTCATACACCCCAACACCCAGGCAGCCCCCCTCATACACTGCAACACCCAGCAAGTCCCCCCTTATACACTACAGACACCTCTCTCATACACTCCAAGCCCCCCATATTCTACAGCCCCCAGTCCCCCTTGTCCCCATTACACACCCACCCACCCCACCCCTTATACAGTACACTGCAACACACAGACACCTCATCATACTCTACCTCATCATACATCCCACCCCCCTCATATTCACTTCACTCACCGGCTGTTGCTATACAAATATGTGGTGTGGGGACCTTGTGGCTGCAGGAAGCTTTCTGCTCCGGTCTCCGGTGCCGTGTGTGTCAGAGGGTTGGGGGGAGGAGCCTCCAGAAGAAGTAAGTAGGGTCATACACTTCATCATGTGCCCCTTCCTGCGCTCAGTGTGTGTTCTCGACGCCCACTCAGCATGTGTCCCCGCGCCAGCGATCATCAGTAGTGTGATTCCCCCTCACTGCGATCACTCTCCAATGCTCAGCAGCCCCGATCTGGCACCAGCGCAATCCACTACGCAGGGGTGCCAGCGGCCAGACTCCACTGATTAACATTTAAACATAGCCTAGGATGCCTCCGGACGCCCTGCCCACCCAATGATCTTGCCTGCTGTTCTTCCCCACCCCATCCTTCTCCTATTGGTCCGGCGGTGGCTACATTCCCACATCATTGTGGGCGCGACTGTCCCCAGCTGCCTTTGGGCAGTCCGGAGCAGAGGTAGGGCGGGATGTATGTTGAGCGGCTGACACTGCACCATATAAACTGCCCTGGCTGGAAACCCCCACTTCTGTAAATCCTGCTACGGCGCCCAGGGCATGTGCCCTGCTCGCCCTGCCCTAGATACGCCTCTAGTTGCAGGCCAAACCTCCAAAACAAAATCAGACATATTGGCGAATATGTGAATTATAGAAAGCACATTTCTTTGTGTTAATTGTTCTAATCTATTTCTAAAGAATAAGGCTGAGGAATGACAGGGAAAAGGGAGAGAACTGACAAGCCATGAAAATGAAATGTTTCTGTACTTCTTGTGCGGCCAACAAATTCCAGCAAAGCGGTTTCCAGATATTATAAATTAAATATATCTTCTTACTATGGGTCTGGTGACAGTGCAGATTGTAGACATGCTTTACAACTAATGCATCAGGCCAAAAAGATTACACTGTTGTTGGGAATGTTACAAAAACATCTCCTTTTTAGCCAAAGTGATATGTTGTTGTTGTTTTTTTTTTTGGGGGGGGGGGGGGGATTTTTAGATTTTCCAAGAAATATTTACTGACCAATAAAATGTATATTATACAATTTTTAGGAGCATTCATTTTCAGGGTGACTTAATAATGCACTAAACACCTATGACTGGTGGGTATATTTATTGATGATGAAACCAATAAGAAACTGTATTCTCAAAAAGGACTGCAGTTTGCCAAGCTCCAAAAAGCTCAGATTTTCAGAGTTTGGGTCAATTAGCTAACACCATTCTTCATATGGCTTTAGCCACTCTAACACTAAGGGGAGAAAAACAGATGAGAGAGAAACTCTGCTCCTCCCCAGCCGGCGTTCACAAAATGATATTGGTGCATGGCCTTATCATGTGCAGTGTCAGAATTAGTAGCAGTAAAGGGACAGCAATAGATATAATTTTGCTGCCACCATCTTTGCCAGGATAGGCTCTATTTAAGCCATTGTCCCATCTAAGATTTTTAGATACATTTGGGCTAAAAGTATTTTTTTTACTGGTGCGATAGCGGTAGCAATAAGAGATGACCGTTAGTGGGGCCCATACTGCCATCAATGATAAATAGGATTATGACTCACAGTAAATGTAAAAAGTCCTCACTGTTGAGAAAGAGGAAATTACAAAGAATGATTACTACTAAAGCTCTACAATAGCAATAACATTCTAGGAATATGATACTCCAATTCCCACCTAATTTTTTCACTTTGGCACCAGTTAGAATAGGAGATTCAGGGCTCTATTTACTAAGCCTTGGATGGAGATAAAGTCGCTGGAGATAAAGGATCAGCCAATCGGCTCCTAACTGCTATGTCACAGGCCGTGTTTGAAAAATGACAGGAGCCGATTGGCTGGTACTTTCTCTCCAGTCACTTTATCTCCATCCAAGACTTAGTAAATAGACCCCATAGTATCATTTATATAGGCCAGGGCCAGATTCACACCATGACAGGCTGCAGGCAAGCTCTTGTATCCCAATACCAATACACTAGATAAAACCTTTTACACAGAGTATACTGTAGAGTCAAGAAGTGTGTAACAGAGCAGAGTTGGTGTAATTCATGGGATCCGGTCTGAAGATCGACAGTGTCTAGGTCGACAATGTTTAGGTCGACCACTATAGGTCGACAGTCACTAGGTCGACATGGATGGAAGGTCGACAGGGTTTCTAGGTCGACATGTGCTAGGTCGACAGGTCTAAAGGTCGACATGAGTTTTTCAATTTTTTTTTCTTTTTTGGATTTTTTCATACTTAACGATCCACGTGGACTACTATTGGAACGGTAAAGTGTGCCGAGCGAAGCGGCAGCGGAGCGAAGGCACCATCCCCGAAGCATGGCGAGCGAATCGAGCCATGCGAGGGGACGCGGTGCACTAATTTGGGATCCTGGTCACTTTACGAAGAAAACAACACAAAAATAAATAAATATATCCTCATGTCGACCTTTAGACCTGTCGACCTAGCACATGTCAACCTAGAAACCCTGTCGACCTTCCATCCATGTCGACCTAGTGACTGTCGACCTATATTGGTCGACCTAAACATTGTCGACCTACATACTGTCGATAAAACAAACCACACGCGTAATTCATCCCCATATCAGTGAAACTTTCTATGATATTATACACTAGGTAAATAAAAGCGATTGGATACCAGCACAAGTTGGCCCTCACAATGTACTGTATGTCCCAGAATACACCCCCCCCCCCCCACCCGCCATCCCCAAACAATGACCTGTTTGCACAATTGGACCAATGAGGAAACTGCAGGGCTCCCGGGTAATCCACCTCCCGGATGACAGTACCTGGAAGTGCTCACTGGCTGGAGCAGATGACAGCTTCAGATTTCTGTTCCACAGTGTAATGCATATTCTGGAAGCCAGAAAAAATTGGCCCAGCAGGGGGTAGAGCTAGGTGATGTGGCAAGCCACTGAGGAGAGCCCTGGACTGTTCCAGCGGGACTGTTCCAGCGGGAACTGTGGCTTGCTCCCAGAGGCACAATGCGCGTGAGAATTACAGATTTTCGGTGTCAGCCAGTTCTGTCCCCAGGGCATCCAGCATTCTGTGCGGAGGCACCGGACGCATTACCCTACTTACGTCCCTGCTGCGGGATGTCATGGTAGTAAAACATCAGTGCAGCTCAGAGATGTGATATGCTCCTACAGGACTTGGAGCTTAACTAAAGCTCCCCAAAGAGCTGTAAACCGCAATTTATAATGTAAAAGGAAACAGATTCATAAGGATGAGCGCCATATATTGCAAATGGTCGAGCCAGATTACAGATGGTAATGTACTGAGTGGAACAATCCAGCAATGTTGATCAAGGCGTTAGAGGATTTATGGGGTATGGAGGTTGGGAGGTAACCTGGTAGAATAGAAGGGGGCAGTAATTGTACAGAATAGAGATGGGCAGATGCAGGTGCAAACACAGGATTTCTGGAAAGGGGGTTCCAAATGTTTGTTTTTAGAGCATTTGTTGCCAGTCCATGAAGGATGCATAATTAGCATGTCACAAGCTATAGTCTACCTCACAGTGCAGTTTATGTAATGTAGTACTTCGGACCGAATATAGGGCCTAATTCAGACCTGATCGCTCCTTTGCGAATTTGCAAAGGATTGAGTTCAGATAGTCGTCGCCCAGACAGAGTGAATACCCGCCCCGTGCAAGTCTGCATACGCCTTGCGAAAATCTCTGCGAATGCCGGTCAGCTGCAAATCCGTTTGCAACTCACTCACCATCAAATGATTTTCCAGTCTGTGAAGTGTGCGTAGGCCAGGACCTACTCCTACAGTGCAATAGAAACAGGCTGTCACACCCGCCCTGAAAACGCTTGCCCACGCCTGCATTTTGACTGACACTCCCAGAAAACAGCCAGTTACCACCCAAAAACGGCTTATTCCTGTCAATCAACTTGCGTATGCCTAGCGATCAAAAAAGACGTTAGATTTTTTTTGCAGTTTGGCCTCACGCACTACGATTCGTACGTATCCATAGTCGATCGATAATTGTCCATCTTGCAAATTCGCACAACAGCAATCAGGTCTGAATTAGGCCCATAGACTGTAAACTTGTAAGCAGGAATTTCACATATCTCTTTTTTTTTTTTAATCACCCAGTTTTGTTTTATCATTTTTTTCCAATTGTAAAGCGCGACGGAATTTGCTGTGCTATATAAGAAACTGTTAATAAATAAATAATATGTAGGCCTAATGATCACAGTAAGGCTGGGTACACACCACGCTGACAGAGCAGCCAATTCAGGTAAGAATATACACTTATCGATCGGCCGCTTGATATGTCGTTACGGTCATCCAGCTGGGCGAATATTTGAATTAGCCCAATTGTCAGCTCCTTCAACAAGCGGTTGGCGGACCACCCGTACACACAGCCAGTTGCTCCGATATATCTGAAGATATCGCAGATGCACAGCCGATGCAATATGTCTGTGAGCAACATATCGTCTGTATACACCCATCAACCCGCTAGTAATATATCGCCCAGTGTGTACCCATCTTTAGCCACTTACTAGAGCCCCCCCCCCCCCCCCTCCCTTGTACTTGCCTACGAGATAAGTGCTATTTACACAAAGAAAGGCACGTTGTAGCCAAGTGACAGGGGACTTTTCCTTTGCACTGATTGTGGGAGGGGTTTCAACCTTCCAGTTGTAAATTTGTGTGGAAAGTACAATAAACGCCAGCACAATTTTATTGCTAGGTATTGTAAATACAAAATATTGTGTGTGCGGCCCTCAACAGTTTACAGAAAACTTGTTAACTACCCATCCTTGACTTTACATAGATCCCTATAGCTTTGAGTTGGAAATAAAATTCACAAGGGCCTTATGTAATAAATAATTACTGATTATTATTTATCACTTGATGACGCTAATTTTATATGATATCAAAATCACTTTCAATGAAGATATTCAATGATAAATAAATCAATAATTCTTGTGACAGGGGTATAGTAGGAGATCTTAAAACATATGTTATATTACAAAACATATCTATACCCTTTTCAGACAGAAATGTCTGAAATTACAGTTTTTTCCCTGGAATTTCAGTGTCGCTTAGCCGGACCCAGCCTGACCCCACTTTCACACAGGGAAACAAATTACTGGGTAAAGCAGTTCTACCCGGTAATTTGTGGATCAACACAGGTATTTTTTCTGTGTGAAAGCGTCAACCCGGGTCTAAATTCCCGTGTCTCTGTCGAAGTACCAGGAATTTCAACCCGGGTTGACCCTTTTACACAGAAAATGACCGGGCAAATTCCCGGGTAGAAGCACAATACAAACAGCAAGGTAGGCGGTCTTCAGCGAATTACACTTTAGTTTTATCAGTGAATCTGGTTTTGCAGTGTTGTGTATTTATAACGGAAATATATATATATATATATATATATATATATATATAATGGAACTTGTAGCTGCTAAACAGCTGGTGAGCCAACTGTTACACTTCAACTTTCATCATACTCACGGTAGCTTAAACCACCTTAAAAGACGGGGCGCTGCTCAAACACTATGTGCTCGTCGCAACGTCCTGTCATCTGCGCTTTTTACGAGCCTTACCACTACTTTTCCCTAAGTGGACCTTTCATGCAAAAGGGACTTTTTGCATGCACTTACAGAGGGTGCCATGGCTCCATGCCACATCTGCGCTGTACTACCTGAATGTGGTGGCCGAATGCCAATTCATGCCCAATTCAGTGACTTTATATAAGCATTTCCATTTCTTGGCTACCGTTATTTGTTTTTATATGGACCATATTTCATGTATAATATCCACATCAATAAAACATAGCCTTTGATATACCCTGTATGTACATTTGAAATAGTGAAGTGTGCATTAATCAAATGCATATAAACAGAAGTAAGATTAGACCATATCCATTGGATGGGGAAGCAGTTTGTTTCCCCGACGTCGGAATCCCAACAACAGTCAAAATGCCGGTGGTCGAAATCCCGACCGCCACCCAGTTTTCCCAGTAGGTTGGTGGTCCACGCCACCACACCGAGGGGGAATATAATAGCCTGAAGCGTGGCGAGCGCAGCAAGCCCGCGAGGGGACATGCTGCGCTCAATGTCGGGAATCTAGCGTCAATATTTTGACAGCGGGAATCCTGACTGTCGGGAAATCCTACTGAATCCATTGGATGTGGTGTACATTAGCGTAACCATCAACCGGACATTTCACAAGGTAATAAATACCTGCTATTACTATTGTATCCTTGGATGAATTAACTAAATGGAGCTATTGGAATTTTTAACATCACTTAAAACACTCATCTTAGGTTTCTGTAGTTGGAAAACAAGTGGTAAGAGCAAGCTATCACTATGGCAGATGTATTATCCTGGTGTGGCTCGTGTCAGTATTTCTCTTCCTGCTTCGCCACTTTACTGAGGCAAAGAAGAAAGCAGTAGCAACGAGATGTATTAACATCTTGAATCCCAGAGAGGGGAGTGAAAATTCCCCCCTCTTGTGATACCTGTCCGTGCCCTCAGCACATCTGCCCTGTGCTTATGTGCTGTGTCTCTCCTCCCGGCCGGCTCCAATGGGCACGCGCAAGAGCTCAAGATGCAAGCATTGCAAAATCTCCCGTGCATCTTGGAGCCCAGCAGCCACTACAGTGGTTGTCAATGGGTCAACAACACCCGCAAAATCGATAGCTGCAAGTGTCGGAACAGTCAGTGCCACTGACCGCTCATACACGGGCTGAGACATCGGCATGATATATTGTAGATAGCAGTGCTGATAATGACAGAGGTGCATAGCACTATATTACATAGGGGGAAGTGGTATCAGCGCATAAGATCACTTCCCCCCATAATGACTAATCATACATCTACCCACAGAAAGGGTAGCAGACAAATGGAATAGCCTCCCATCTGTGGTGATAAAGGCTAATACAGTAGGGCAATTTAAACATGTGTGAGCAGGGCTGCCATCATAAATTGCGGGGCCGGGGACTGACAAAATAGCCCCCCCACCCTCAAAAAAATAAAGCAAAAAATAAAATAAAAATATATATATATATATGTAAGTTCCTGTGCACCACTATATTATGCCCCCCAAAGTAATGCCTCTTTCACCATATTATACTCCCACAGTAATGCCCCTGACACCATATTACGCCCCCACAGTAATGCCCCTGCCACAATATTATGCCCCCACAGTAATGCCTCTGTCACCATACTATGTCCCCACAGTAATGCCACTGCCACCATATTATGCCCTCACAGTAATGCCTCTGTCACCATACTATCAGGGACGTGCAGTCAGGG
Organism: Pseudophryne corroboree; assembly: GCF_028390025.1. Lineage (NCBI taxonomy): Eukaryota > Metazoa > Chordata > Amphibia > Anura > Myobatrachidae > Pseudophryne > Pseudophryne corroboree. The sequence continues at coordinate 270,968,125 of NC_086447.1, read as the reverse complement.
GAGGTAGTGCCTCCCCTGTCATAATGATTAAAATAATAAAGAGAAGATATTTATAACAGAGAGTCTGTGATAAATATCTTCTTTATTATTTTAACCATGCACCCCCCCCCCCCATCCCCCCCAGAAAATCCCTGCATCTCAGGGTGGGAGGTAGCAGGAGAGGTGCCTCACGCTGCTAACATTAAAGTCCGGGCAGCGGGGGGCAGGGCGAAGCAATGGGCTGTAAAAGCCCATTGAAAATGCATGGTGAAGCGACACCTTTACTGGTGCCTCAATGACAGGGGCGTGCATTCAGCCCACATCATGCATGCCCGTCAGTCCCCCAGATGTGAATGGGCCAGCGGATCCACTGGCCAGCGGGCACATGCGGCAGCGCGATGGGCATCGTGGCGGCGGGACCCGGCGGGGAAAGGGTGGCTGGCGGCAGACTTGGATCTGAGAGTTCGGTAGTGGAGAGCGGCTTCCAATTTAAAAAATGGCGCCTCAGCGGCATTTTTGAAATTCAAGATGGCCGCCACGAGCCAATCACGGCTCGCTGCATCATCGATCCGCCCCCTCTGGCTGACTTATAAGTCAGCGCAAGGGATCGGCTGTCAGTCCGACGGTGGAGGAGGAGCAGAGAAGAGCTCCTAAAGCAAGAAGACACCGTGGAAGTCCTGGATGGGCAGCGGCCATGCAAAAGAGCTTAACGGCCGCCGCCCACCAGGTGAAGCCAGAAGATGCCGTGGAAGTCCTGGATGGGCGGCGGCTATGCAAAAAAGCTTAACGGCCGCCGCCTACCAGGTGAAGCCAGAAGACGCCATGGAAGCCTTGGGGAGGCGGCAACCATGCAAAAGAGCTGCCCAAAGGCTGCCGCCCCCCAGGTGAAGAACCTGTACAAAAAACTTTTATTTTATTTTATTTTTTTAAATGTGTTGTGTTTATTTTAATATTTTCTTTACAGGAGGACTACAGGTGCCAGCAGGCACTTTATGTCTGGGCTGCTGGCACTTGTGGTTCTCCAAGTGCCGGCATGCTGGGGCAGACTTGCTGGGACCTGTAGGCCCCCTGTTAAGAACAATATTAGCCTGGCATGAACCCTGCACCCACCGCCACCAGGGGTGCAGGGTTTCGGCCCAGTGCTGGTTGTTGCCTGGGAGGGGGGACCCCATTAAATTTTTTGACCATCTCAGTCCGACATAAAAAAATGTCGGACTGAGATGTGGGACCCATAGCAGGAGAGGGGGGAGAGCCGCAGGGAGACGGGGGACAGCCGCGGGCATATAGGGGAGATCAGCACTACAGCACAGCGCTGCAGCAGGATGTCACACAGCCGCACCACTCACGGCAGCTTCCACCCGGCTCCAGCAAGTGAGGTCATGCTTGCTGGAGCCGGGTGGACACTGCCGTGAGGTCGGGCGGCTGTGTGACATCCTCCTGCATCGCTACTGTAGCGCTGATCTCCTCCGTCTACCGGCAGCTGTCCCCGCTGGTCTACCCGCCCCCCCCCCCCCCCCTCCTCCTCCTCTGGGTCCCTCATCTCAATTCGACTTGAAAAAGTCGAATTGAGATGAGATTGAATAGGGGTTGTCAGATCCATTCTGACAAATGCATGTCGGAATGGATCCGATGCTAATTGAATATACCCCTATGTCCCCACAGTTATGCCAGTCCCCATATTATGGCCACAAAGTAAAAAGACAAAAGACACAGCTAGTGAAAGCATTGGCCTTTTCCATATCAGGCATAAATACGCTCAAAAGTGTCGGGTGGGTTTTAGAAGCGAACTCTGTCGTAAATAAATCAAACTTCTTGCGCACCATCAGTCCAGTTGTGCTTTTTTCTTTTCATACATATAGACACAGCCTATTGGTGAACAGCTTTATGGTGCCAATACCTACCCAGTGTAGCCCTGCATATTAAAACAATACTGTCCAACTAGTGACTTACAGCATAGATAATGCAGTATTTTCAGATGTTGGTTTTAAAGTATGAAATTAATGGTTTTACTGCCAGAACTTGCAGTAATTTAATGGGCTGAAATTGCTGAAATTTAATTAGGTGAAACATTTTGAAAATGTAATCCACACCAACCTTGCTCCCCCTTAACTGAACTGTGGGGTCCATCTGCTGGGATTCCCATCCCTCTCAGGGGCTCTGCTTATTGTCCAGGGTTTTGCTTGTTGTAAGGTAAACCCCCACCATCACAACTTTACAGTCCTAGCGGAGGCCAATGTTCATGCCTGCCCCCTGCCACCTTTTGAAAATGTCCCTCCCAAAATGCTGCGTACTATAGCATTTCAAATAATAGTTCTTCTGAGGTGGTGGCCATTTTGGGAGGGATATTTCAATACTTAGAGCGGGGTCCCTCTCAGTAGTGGGCGGCGGTGGGTGCCAGACATATACGCTGCATAGTACTACTCTCATTGCCATTCATACATCAAACAGTACTACGCTCATTGTCGTACGTACGTACATAGCACAGTACTACTCTCATTGCCATTCATTATTTCACAGAACTTCTCTGATTGACATCCACACATACATTGCACAGCACTACGCTCATTGCCATACATACGATGCACAGTTCTACTCATATCCATTTATACATTGCACCAGTGTTACTCTAATTGCCATTAATATGTTCCACTATACTAATCCCATTGCCATACGTTTCAGTCTGTACTAACCCATACAGAGCACAGATAAATCCCAACTGTTACTAAACCAATTATTCCCTCCCCCATCCACACCACTTAAGTGAAAACCCATTCCTCTTGATACACCCAGAGCACAATGCTATCTCAAGAGTAATTGAAATATACAAAAGCAACTCATAATTAAGAAATTGTTACATTGCTATTATGACATCAGGCATAATTTACTGCTGCTAATAGGTATGCCAGGGGCTATCCAATTAGCCCTGAAGTGGCGCACTCCTCCCCCGATGCTTATTCACCCGAAGCATAATCCACGATAAGTGGCTGCTGAAGCCGCGAGAACACATGGGATCGGAAACTTGTATTATCGCACGATCGTGGGTCTGTTTTCAGGCGATAAAAACAGCCTCTAATTGGATACCGTGATGATGACTACTGGTCAAAAATTATATCAGGCCATTTTATCAGCGAAAATGGATCGCTTCTAATTGGTTAAAATAGGAATTTAATACCTACCGGTAATTCCTTTTCTCGTAGTCCGTAGAGGATACTGGGAATGTACTTTAGTACCAGGTGGTATAGATTGGGTCCACTGGAGCCTGGCACTTTAAGAAAACATTAGTATTTCCTGTCTCCTCCCCTCTATGCCCCTCCTAGCAGAATCAGTCTAGGAAAACTGTGCCCGAGGAGACGGACATACCATGAGAGAAGGAATATACAACAAGAGAGTGGTGAGGTAACGAACCAACACACAACAGTAACAAAGGATAGCAGCGCTAAGCAGAACAGAGGATAGCCATGCTATCTATAACAAGGATAGCAACGCTAACCAAACATGGAACAGGGACAGCAACAGCAGACCCAACCAAGAACACTTGCAACCAGGTAAGCAGGAACACGAAGCACTGAGGCGGGTGCCCAGTATTCACTATGGACTACGAGAAAAGGAATTACCGGTAGGTATTAAATTCCTATTTTCTCTAATGTCCTAGTGGATACTGGGAATGTACTTTAGTACCATGGGGAAGTCCCAAAACAGGTGGGAGAGTGCTGACACCCCTGCAAAACCTCCTGACCAAACAGAAGGTCATTACTGGCCAAGGTGTCGAACCTATAGAATGTAACAAACATGTTCGACCTTGACCAGTTAGCTGCACGGCACAAATGTAGGGCTGAGACACCCAGGGCAGCCGTCCAGGAAGAACTCACCGATCTTGTGGAGTGGGCCTGGACAGAACTCGGTAGCGGCAATGCTGCCAAAGAATAGGCTTGTTGAATAGTCAATATAAGCCAACGAGCAATGGACTGCTTAGAGGCAGGACATCCAATTTTGGTAGCGTCATAAAGGACAAACAGCGAGACAGACTTCCTGTGACGGGCTATCCTCCTGACGTAAATCCTCAAAGCCCTCACAACAGCCAAGGACTTTGGAGCAACGCCGTATCCAACATTTTCGGAACCACAATCGGCTGATTTATGTGAAAGGCCGGAACCACCTTTGGCAAAAACTGCGGGCGAGTCCTAAGCTCCGCCCTATCTTCATGAAATATCAAATAAGGGATCATACAAGATAAGGTCCCCAATTCAGACACCTGTCTAGCAGAAGCTAGAGCCAGCAACATGACAGTCTTCCAAGTAAGATATTTCAGGTCCTCCCTGTGCAAGGGTTCAAACCAGTCCAACTGGAGAAAGTTTAAGACCACATTCAGATCCCATGGAGCTGTGGGAGGGACAAAGGGTGGTTGAATGCAAGGAACCCCTTTCAGAAATGTCTTTACTTTCGGAAGAACCACCAGCTGTTTCTGGAAGAAGATGGAGAGAGCAGAAATCTGAACCTTGATGTAGCCTAACCTTTGGCCCATATCCACGCCTGCTTGCAGGATGAGCAGAAAACGACCAATCCGAAACTCCGCAGGAGAATATTTTCTACCCTGACACCAGGAAACATATTTCTACCAGATACGGTGGTAATGTTTGGACGTGGCCACCTTACGGGCCTGGACCAGAGCGGAGATAACCTTGGACGGAAGACCTTTCCCGGCTAGAATATCCCTCTCAACTTTCAAGCCATTAAACGTAGCCGCAGTAAGTCTGGATAAATGAATGGCCCTTGTTGAAGAAGGTCCTTGAGAAGCGCAGAGGCCAGGGTTCCTCCAGGGACATGGTCAAGAGATCTGTATACCAAGCCAGTCGAGGCTAATCCAAGGCAATCAGAATTGCCTGAACTCTTTCCCTTTTTAGCCTTTTTAGAAATCTGGGAAAGACGGGGATTGGAGGAAATAGGTACACGAACTGGAAAGACCACGCAGTAGTCAGAGCGTCCACTGCTGCAGCCTGCGGATCCCTTGTCCAGGAACAGTAACGACGGAGCTTCTTGTTGAGATGAGAAGGCCTCAGGTCTATCTGCGGACAGCCCCCGGTGAACCAGTTATTGAAACACCTGAGGGTGAAGGCTCCATTCCCCTGGATGGAGGTCGTGCCTGCTGAGGAAGTCCGCTTCCCAATTGTCCATGCCTGGAATGAATATGGCTGAAATGGCCCTTCCGTTGGCTTCCTCCCAGAGGAGTATCTGTGACACCTCTCGCAATGCGGCCCTGCTTTTTGTTCCTCCCTGACGGTTTATGTACGCCACCACCGTGGCATTGTCCGACTGTATCTGAATGGCCTGATTTCGGAGAAGATAGGAGGCCTGCAGAAGAGCATTGCAAATTGCTCTGAGTTCCAGATCATTTATCGGGAGTGCTTATTCACGACCACTTTCCCTGGAACTGAGGCCCCTGGGTCACGGCCCCCGGACCTCGGAGGCTGGCATCCGTTGTCAGTAGAGTCCAGGACTAGGTGCTGAAACTCAGACCCTCCACAAGGAGAGAGAGACTTGTAGCCACCACAACAGGGAGATCTGTGCTTTTGGCGGCAGAGCTATACTCTGGTGCATGTGCAGGTGAGACCCTGACCACTTGTCCAGCAGATCCAGCTGGAACAGGCGTGCATGGAACCTGCCATACTGGATTGCGTCATAGGAGGCCACCATCTTGCACCATAGGCAAATGCAAAGATGAATCGAGATCTTGTAAGGCCTGAGCAACGAGCCGACCGTAGCCTGGATTGTCAAAGCCTTGTCCATGGGGAGAAATACTTTCTGAGCTACCGTGTCCAGTATCATGCCCAGGAACTGGATTCCTTGTGACAGTTCCAGGTGAGACTTCTGGAAATTTAGAATCCACCCGTGGTCCGTAAGCAGATGAGTAGTCAAGTCTATGCTGTGTAGCAGATGTTCCTTGGAGACTGCCTTTATTAGGAAATCGTCCAAATAGGGGACTATGTTGTTGACTCCCATCCTGCGTAATTGCAGCATCATCTCCGCCATAACGGTTGTAAATACCGTTGGGGCTGTGGAGAGACCAAAGGGTAAGGCCTGAAACTGGAGTGGTGATCCAGTACAGCGAACTGGAGGTAAGCCTGATGAGGAGGCCATATGGGGACGTGTAGGTAAGCATCCTTGGCATCCAGGGATACTAGGAACTCCCCCTCCTCCAGCCAAAAGACCACCACTCTCAGGGACTCCATCTTGAATTTTAACACGCGTAGATACGGGTTCAGAGATTTTAGGTTCAAGATGGGCCGTACCGAACCGTCCTGTTTCGGTACAACACAAAGACTGGAGTAAAAACCCCTGTTGTGCAACAGGGGAGGTACTGGGACCACAGACCCCATTCGTAGCAGTTTTTGAATGGCGTCTTGCAAGGTAACCCTTGCTATGGGTGAAGCTGGTAAGCTTGACTTGAAGAATCTGGGAGGAGGTAGTGCTTGAAATTCCAGCCAGTATCCTTGGGATATGAGGTTCCTCACCCAAGGATCCCGGATGGACTGTGCCCACACATGGGCGAAGTGTTGAATGCGAGCACCTACCGGAAAGTCTCCCTGCTGTTGGGGCGGTATCCGGACTCCAGGTCGACAACAAAAAGGTCGACACACCTTAGGTCGACTTGGACAAAAGGTCGACATGGACAAAAGGTCGACATGATTTTTTCACTTTTTTTTTTTCTTTTTTGGAACCTTTTCATACTTAACGATCCACGTGGACTACGACTGGAACGATAATCTGTGCCGAGCGAAGCGAGGCACCTTGCCCAAAGCATGGCGAGCGAAGCGAGCCATGCGAGGGGACACGGTGCACTAATTGGGTTTCCCGGTCACTCTACGAAGAAAATGACACCAAAAAAACATAAAAAACTCATGTCAACCTTTTTCCATGTCGACCTTGTTCATGTCAACTTTTTGTCCATGTCGACCTTTTGTCCATGTCGACCAATTGGCGTCGACCTAAGGTGTGTTGACCTTTTTGTTGTCGACCTGGAATCCCAGACCCGTTGGGGCCAACCGTCACGCGGAGGGCTTCGTGGATGAGGATCCGGAGGTCCGATACAGAGATCCAGCAGCCGCTGGTTTACGGGACTTACCTCGATTTCCTCTGGCGGCATTTAAGGCTCCTCTAGCTCCGCCTCTAAATCTGGCCACACGAAAGGACTGCAGAGAAGGCCCAGGGTAGGGACGTCTAGCAGGTGGCGTAGCAGACGGCAGATATGTAGACTTTCCGGCCGTCGCTTGAGAAATCCAATTGTTCAGTTCTTCCCCAAATAAGGCCTTGCCTGTAAAAGGAGGATTCTCCACACCTTTCTTGGAGTCAGCATCCGCTGACCATTGTCGCAGCCGCAGACGCCTGCGGGCCAAGACCGCCATAGCCGTGGTACGGCCAACAATTAATCACAATTTTTTAATAGCCTCACTCAAAGTTCGGAGTATCCTGGATATGATGCAGCAGTGTAACGACCTCCTCCTGAGGGAGAGAGTCAAACCCATTTATTATATTATCAGAACAATTTACTCTTGAAATCAGCCGCATGCAATGGTGAGCCTTTTTGCTACGCCCACCGCAGTATATATTGAATTGAGTGTAGTCTCAATCTTGCGGTCTACTGGGTCTTTGAGAAAGATAGCCCCACGTACAGGCAGTACTAGTTTACGCGACAGCCTGGACACTGAAGTATCCGCTGATGGCGGAGTTTCCCATAATTTCCTATCCTCAGGAGGGAAAGGAAAGGAATTCAATAAACACTGAGGACTGACCCATGCCTACCTGGAAAGGGAGTTTAACTCTTTTGATATAGGAAAAGTGGCAGAGGATTTTGGTTTTACATTAAAATACAATTCCTCTTCTGGTTCTGCCTCCTTATCCGATATGTTGAGGACCTCTCTAACAGCATAAATAAGGGCCTCAACACCCAGGGACAGAGAATTGTCCTCTTCCATATCAACCTCCCCCTCATCCAGCTCTGGTAATTCAGTATCAGAGTCAGACTGGAGTGCCTGTGGGAATGCATGTTTATGCGAGGCCAACAGAGGGGGCTGAGGAGCCAGTCTGTGGTCAGCGGCTTTAATAAACATGCTATCAACAGATTGTTGATGGCGCCTTTCAGCCTCTGGTCCCGCTCTCCAGGAAGCCGCGCCCCTTCCATGCCGCGCGGTCCCTCACAAGATTATACTGGCTTTATGTATATATAAAAGGAAGTTTAATAACTCTCTTACAGTGTAAAAGGAAGTTTAATAACCCCCTTTGTCATCGCCAGTTTGGGGTCCGCGTCCGTGATCGCCGCGCCCTTAATGCCGCCACATGTCACTGGGGACCCGCTAACCGGGACCCCGGTGTGATCACTCACTGCTTCTGCATCTACTATAGCATATGTTAGGGGGTGGCGGCATGTGCACACACAATGTGGTATGTGAAACAGCGCCTCAGGAGCTTAATGTCGTGTCAGCAGGGGTTACGAACCATTAACCCTAGGGAGGTTGGTTCATTCCCCCCCCCCCCCCCCCCCTAAGTCCCACGACGCAGGTAGACTGGCCCCTAAGTCTCACGACGCAGATAGACTGGCTGCCAACCAGTACTACCTGAAAATAACAAACTAAATAAAATTTCGAAGAAAACTCTCTGGAGATCCAGAGGAATGCACTCGGCTCCTTGGGTACATTTTTCTAAATGGAGTCTGCTAGGTGGGGCATAGAGGGGAGGAGCCAGGACACACTAATGTTTTCTTAAAGTGTCAGGCTCCAGTGGACCAGATCTATACCCGATGGTACTAAAGTACATTCCCAGTATCCACTAGGACGTTAGAGAAGAGAATTGAAATGTAATACATTGGACAAAAGTTTAAGGGTTTAAATCAGCTAAGAGGAAGTCCAAACAGGGTAATTGTAATTCTCTTTATTAAATTCTTCCCCCATTCCCATGCTACAGTACGTACCTTCATATTGGTCCACTCAGTCCCACAAATGATTGTGTAAAGTGTATGCATAGATATACTTCCATAAAGTGGCATGCAGACATTAACTCGTTAGGTGGACACATAGGTGCAGTTGTGCACAATAAAAAAAAAATTGTTGTAACTAATGAATAAGCTTTACTACAGTATGTCCCATGTCTGTCCCAACAGTGAAATACTGCTAAATAAATTACAAATATATTACTATGTGCCAGAGACAGTATGTAAACATGGCAGCACAGCTGCATCAGAACACTGCAATGTGACATATACTGACGCATATGATACCCATCATCGTTCTACTGCAGGGCCGTAACTAGGTATGTGCAGAAGGTGCATTGCCCACAGTGCACTCGCCCTGTGGGCGCACCTTCTACATACACCCCGAGTGGACGCATATCCCTCCCGCTGATGGCTGCTCCTCCCGCTCCTCTGTGCCTGGCGCCCGCAGCCCTAAGCTCCGACCAGCTCTGCCGCTGATCGCTGTATATACTCAGTGGAATCGCTGGACAGTAAATCCCCCCTGTGCTGCTGCCATAATGTGTAAAAGGCAGCTCTACCTGCTGTAATGTGTAAAAGGGACTCTACCTGCTGTACTGTGTAAAAGGAGACTCTACCTGCCGTACTGTGTGAAAGGGAGCTCTGCCTGTCGTACTGTGTAAAATGGAGCTCTGCCTGCCGTAATGTGTAAAAGAGAGCTCTGCCTGTCATACTGTGTAAAAGGGAGCTCTGCCAGCCGTAATGTGTAAAAGAGAGCTCTGCCTGTCGTACTGTGTAAAAGAGAGCTCTGTCTGTCGTACTGTGTAAAAGGGAGCTCTGCCTGCCGTACTGTGTAAAACAGAGCTCTGCCTGCCGTACTGTGTAAAAGGGAGCTCTGCCTGCCGTACTGTGTAAAAGGGAGCTCTGCCTGCCGTACTGTGTAAAAGGGAGCTCTGCCTGCCGTAATGTGTAAAAGGGTGCTCTGCCTGCCGTAATGTGTAAAAGGGAACTCTACCTGCCGCAATGTGTAAAAGGGAACTCTACCAGCCGTAATGTGTAAAAAGGAGCTCTGCCTGCCGTAATGCGTAAAAGAGGACTCTGCCTGCAGTAATGTGTAAAGGGGTACTCTACCCTCCGTAATGTGTAAAGAGGGGCTCTACCTCGTGTAATGTGTGTAAGTGGCTCTACTTTGTGGCATAATTTGAATAATGGAGAGTACTGTGCAGCGTAATATGACTTGGTATTATTTTGTGGTCACTCCCCTTCCCCATTAAGCCATGCCCCTACATTTTTGTCGCGCGCCGAGGGCGAGCACTAGTCCTGTTTTAAATGTGAGGGGGCACCGATGCTGTTTCTTGCACACAGCGCTAAAATGTCTAGTTACTGCACTGTTCTACTACATTCATATTTTGAGATAGAACTTTTAATAAACTATAGAGGACAGCAGTTAGACATGCCAAAGTTTTAATAACAGCATTGAGCTAACCTTGCAGGCAGTGATTTCATCCATTTAGGCCAAAATGGCACAAACTTGTCACATGTGTGGTGCTCCGCCAACCAGACAGTAAATTTTTGTGGGATGCAGTAGCATTTGGGGGTCTATGTTTGTGTACTGTATGTAAACACAATGGGAAAACTACAGCTAGCTCTGAACCGATAGTAAAATGCTAGTTAATAAGCCTTTTTTTTTTTTTTTTTTATAATTTTTATTGAAATTTTGTATTTTGCAAAACCACAAATAAACAATCAAACAGAAAACCCAAAATGGGTACATTGAATTCAGGTATTAGAGGCATATCATAGCGTACGCAGCAGTATATATAGAACAGGAGGGTACAGAATATAGAATCATAAATACAGTATCTCCCAGTAACATAATACATAGAGGCCCACGGGCGCCATGTGAGCCCATGCAACACAGCTAAAGAATTTAGAGGAGAATGCCTATACCCATAGAACTGTCCGAGTAAATACACACCGTAGTAAAGTATAAACCAATAAAATACAAGACTGCTGCCAAAGCATCCATATAAAATAAAACAAAACCCTCAAAAAACAAACCACCCCAATAACCCCCCACCCTGTATAAGCTAACCCCAACCTAGGCATACCTGGATCCCCAGTACCTGCTACCCCTAAGCTAAAACCTAACTTACCATCCTCCCTCCCAGTCCAGACCGGATAATATCAACCCATCCAACCAGCCATTCCCCCCCCACCCCCCCCTTTCCCCATAGAAACAAAATGCAAGTTGCAGGGGCAATATACTACTGTCTTATAGGCATAAAATACCAAGCTCTCCCATTATAAGGATATAGCAATGTCACAAAATATGCGTATGCAGGATAATATTTAACCCCTCCAACCACCCATCCCCATATCAAACAGAAACAAAGGGTAAGATGTAAAGGCAATATACTGATGGCCGATAGCCAGAAAATACCCAGCTGTAACATTATAAGGATATATCAAAGTCACACAATTTGCACATACAGGATAATATCTAACCATCCAACCACCCATCCCCGCCCCCTCCCCCATAACAAATAGAACAAAAGATAAGTTACAGGGGCAATATACTAATGGCCTATAGCCAGAAAATACTCGGCTCTCCCATAATAAGGAAATACCAATATCACAAAAAATGCGTGCTATAACTTCACCGTAATAAATTCACAAACAAAATACCGGGTACAGAGATATTATATAGAACATTGTAAATATACAAATAGATACTGATATACAAACACAGTTGCTCACAGATGAGGTACTGCCCCCCTGACTAGGGACCAGAGAGAAGCCCTTGTGGGACACATAAAGGCGGAGGAAATTAACACTGCTATCTCCAATTTACCTCATGGTAAGTCTCCAGGCCCAGATGGCCTGTCGGGAGATTACTACCGCATGTTACAGGCCCATATTGTCCCCACCTTATTGGAACTGTTTCATGCCATACATGAGAGGAGTTCTTCATCTCCTCTCTTTAATGAAGCGTTTATTACACTTATCCCTAAACCTGGTAGGGACACCAATTTTCTTTACTCATACAGACCAATTAGTCTCTTGAATGTCGACTATAAACTATTGGCCAAGATAATGGCGACGCGGCTTCAATCCATTCTCCCAGATATCCTCACCATGACACAAATGGGATTTGTGACTGGCAGACATGCGGTTAAAGCAATCCGCATGGCACTAGCGGCGGTGGTGGCGTCCCAGTCTCCATGTACAGACTCAAATATGCTTCATAGCCTCGATGCCAATAAGGCCTTTGATATGGTCTTGTGGCCACATTTGTTTGCCGTGTTGGAGAGAAGGGGGTTTGACACAGGCTTTATTAACTATATATGATATATCTACAACAATCCATCTGCCTCTCTGTTAATTAATGGGATCAGGGGCCAACGGTTCTTTTTAGAAAGGGGCACCCGTCAAGGATGCCCTCTATCGCCGCTGCTATTTAATGTGGCCCTCGACCCGTTGCTTAGGACACTACAGGATTGGTCTGTTTTTAGGGGTATAAAAGTGGGTGGTCAGGAAATTAAATTATCTGCTTTCGCTGACGATATCCTCCTTTATATATCTGACCCCGAACATTCCCTTACTTTGATCCTAGAAGATCCAATTATTTGGCCACTTTTCGGGTTTTAGTATTAATATGGAAAAATCTAAAGCTTTATTGCTATATGGCAATGTGATGTGTCCGAGCTGGACCTCACACTTTCCCCTACACTGGGTGTCCACATATATTATATATTTGGGTATTATGGTGGCACGCTATATTTCTGAACTATATAAACTCAACGTAAATAAGGCCATACACACTTTAACTGATGATATTAAGAGATGGGAACGTCTTCCACTGTCATATCTAGGCAGGGCTAACCTGCTAAAAAATGGTGGCTATACCACGCATACTATACCCATAGCAAACGCTTCCCATACTGCTGACTAAGCAGGACACACAACAGATTAACAAACTTATTAGAACCTTTATATGGAAGGGGGGCCGAGCATGTATTGCTTTGCGTAAACTTGCTCAACCTAAATCTAATGGAGGTATCAACTTTCCAGATGTAGTAGTCTATAGTCATGCTGCACTTCTGAGACATTTAAGAGATTGGCTGCAAAACAGTTCTATCTATACAAATACATCCCTCGAACAGGGCTTCCTATCGACTGTAGCTTTGACGTGTTTTCTTCACCAACATGACTGGGAAATACCGGACCATGTTAGGTCTAACCCTCTCCTGTGGTCTACTAGGAAAATGTGGCACATACTGCGTCATGGTGCGAAATTGAATCCATACCACTCCTTACACCTACCCCTAATTAAAAACCCAGAATTTTTAGACGGCATGGCTGCCCACCCCTTCAAAATGTGGAGGGAGGATGGTATAACATCGATTCGTTTACTGGTATCTGTGGAAGACCACCGTCTGCTCACTCTTTCAGAAGTTTCAACGTCTCCCCTTCCATTTCTGCAAACACAATTCTACATCAGGCACGTTCTTACACATTTTGCGGAAGGGGACTGGACCAACCCTCTAGATAGTCTCTTACTACACCCTGTACCGAGCCACAAGGCCATTTACATACACTATACTTTCTTGAGAAAAATATTAGATCACTGTCGAAGTCAAAAATATTACATAGAAAGAACATACAGACTCCACACATATAAGTCGCTATACTTGCAAATACGCGCAGAGAGCACAGCAATATATGGTAACACACGCATTTACACGGACATGCTACAGAGATGGATTCGACACTTATTTCATACAGCACATAATTATAATAATATCAAGCGTCAGACATTATAATGATTTAAATTATATAATGGAGTAATGTCATGTATGTGTATTATTTGAACGAAGCAAGATAGACCTGTCATATTTGGTATTAAAGTAAGCAGATTAATGTGTAGAATTATTTGATACTTGTTATTAAGTTGTAGGACATTGCAACAAATAGTTATGATTAAATGTATGAAAGCTAAAAATAGGATTTTGGTACTTACCAGGTAAATCCTTTTCTTTGAATCCATAGGGGGCACTGGAGTACTCTTGGGATATGGACGGCTTCCACAGGAAGTAGGCACTGAATAAATTAATTTTGAAACTACACCTCCCCTCCATATCCCTGAGTACCTCAGTGTTTTTTACTGAGCCGAACAGGAGCGATAGAGAGGTTGACAATGTAGAATTACATATAACATAACGGACAACAATAAAGTTGACACAACATTACTGACAACTAAACAGTTGACACCATAACTTGTTAATCTGAACCAGTCGGTGAAAATGTGTTACCATAAGATCTACTGAACCTACCCCAAACCAGGTAAACTGCTCTGGGTGTGCGTCCAGTGCCCCCTATGGATTCAAAGAAAAGGATTTACCTGGTAAGTACCAAAATCCTATTTTCTTTTTCATCCACTAGGGGTCACTGGAGTACTCTTGGGACGTACCAAAGTTTCCCCCATGGGCGGGAGAGCTGTTTGGCACCTGTAACACTAGGCGGCCAAAGCTAGATGCTGATGCCGCCAACGTATCAAACTTGTAGAGGCGCACAAACATGTACACCGAAGACCATGTAGCCGCCCGGCAAAGCTGTGTCGTAGAAGCTCCACGACTCGCTGCCCATGATGTTCCCACAGCACGTGTGGAATGAGCTGTTACTGATGTAGGCGGCTGTAACCTAGCATGAAGGTAAGCCTGATGTATGGTCAGTTTAATCCAACTGGATAAGGTCTGCCTAGAAGCTGGCCAACTCATCTTGGCAGCATCATAGAGAGCAAACAACGTATCTGTCTTACGAACGGTCGACGTTCGGGATACATAAATGCGTAATGCGCGTACCACATCCAACCTACCAGAGTCTCCTGTAACACAGGAACTACTATTGGTTGATTGATGTGAAAAGATGACACTACCTTTGGTAGAAAAGCGGAATTCGTCAGGAGTTCCGCTCTGTCATCATGAAACACTAAATACGGTGGCTTGCACGACAAAGCACCCAAATCTGAAACACGCCTTGCTGACGCTAAGGCTAAAAGAAAAATTGTTTTCCCAATTTGAGAAATGTAATATCCACTTGTTGTAAGGGTTCATAATAAAAGACTGTAAGAAATCTAAAAACCAGATTCAAGTCTTATGGCGCAGTAGGTGGAGTGAATGGAGGCTGAACTCTGAGGACACCCTGCATAAAGGTGTGAACCGACGGCAATAGGGCCAATCTACTATGAAAATAAATGGACAACGCCGATATCTGCACTTTAAGTGTGGATAACCTCAGACCTCTATCTAACCCCATCTGTAGAAATAACAAAAGACGGGATAACTTAAAAGATGATGTTGGAAACTTCCGAGCTTCACACCAACCTACATAGGCACGCCAAATTCTGTAATAATGAGCTGCCGTAACCGGCTTCCTAGCTCGTAACATGGTTGGTATAACCGATTCTGGAATGCCCTCTCTTCTTAAGAGGCTGTCTCAACAGCCACCCCGTCAAACGCGGCCGCGCTAAATCGGGGTAAAGGAACGGACCCTGCTGCAACAGGTCAGAACGTAGTGGGAGCGGCCAAAGACCGACTGCGAGTAGACCGCGGAGATCCGAGAACCAAGCTCTCCGAGGCCAAAGAAGCGCCACTAGTATAACTGTGACGGACTCTCCTTTGATCCGTTCTAGCCACAGAGGGAGCAGTGGAAACGGTGGAACAGATACACGAGACTGTATGGCCACGTGATTGTGAGAGCATCCACCGCCACTGCCTTTGGATCTCTCGTTCTGGACACGACCTGGGGCGTTTGATGATTGTGGCGAGATACCATCAGGTCCACCTGCGGGTAACTCCATTTCTGGACCAACATGTGAAATACTTCTGGATTTAATGCCCATTCTCCTGGATGAAAATTCAGACGGCTGAGATAATCCGCCTCCCAGTTGTCCACTCCTGGAATGACTACTGCCGACAATATCATTTGGTGATTCTCGGCCCAATAGAGGATTCAAGCTACTTCCCGCATTGCCATACGGCTTTTCGTCCCTTCATGTTTGTTGATGTATGCGACCGCCGTCGCATTGTCTGACTGCACCTGAACAGCCTGAGCCTGCAGCCTGTGCACTGCTTGTCGTAGCGCATTGTAAATTGCCCAGAGTTCCAGGACATTTATAGACCGCAATCTTTCGTGAACCGCCCAGAGACCCTGGAGCTGATAATTTTGAACTACAGCTCCCCAACCTCTGAGACTCGCGTCCGCCGTGAGAGTTATCCAATTCCAGGCACCGAACAGTTTCCCTGCGGTTAGATTCTGTACTTTGAGCCACCAGAGTAGAGACACTCTGGCCCTTGGAGACAACCTCACCCTGCGGTAAATCTGCAGATGCGAGCCCGACCACTGTGCGAGCACATCCAATTGAAAAGGACGTGAGTGAAGTCCTCCGAACTGAAGCGCTTCGAAAGCCGCCACCATTGTGTCTAATAGGCGAATGCACAAATGAACCGAGACTGTGCGTGGCTTGAGCACTAATTGTACCAGATGACGAATGACCTGTACTTTCTGTTCGGGTAGGTAAATTCTTTGATTCACCGTATCGAGAATCATGCCTAGGAATTGAAGTCGTTGAGACGGAATCGCGTAGACAATGGTAGGAAATCAGATCCCCCCCCCCACTTGGTCTGCGATCTATCTCGTTTGGAATCCGACTCCGCCTGTTAGGAACGTAGCCAAAGTGGACGTTATGCGCCACTAGCGAAGCTGAAAACGCAAGAACCAACTGCCAACGTCCAAAGAAGCTGTAGGCAGCAAGAAGTGTAAGGTGGTCTTTATTTAGGGCAAACCTGAACTGGAGTGCCCTGCCACTACAGCCTTGTTACCTCAAAACCCTTACCAAAGCAGGGCGAAGCAACAGCCCTACTGCTGTGTAGGGTGCACTCCGATAGGTAGTAAAACACCCAATAATTGTAATGGTCTCTCATTGGAAATCGTTCAGCCTTCGCTGAGAACCTGACGTACTGGCCTGGTGCTATGAGAGCTGGCGGCAAATTGACCGCAACAATCTAACTGAAACAGTAAAAAAAAAATTATTTTATTTTTTTCCCTCAGGCAGTACATGCCCCCGCATTCCCCCAAAAGAGGACCGGTAAGGGTCTGTCTGTGCAGTTTTTACGCAGAGTACTTACCACTATACGATCACGGCAACTTAAACGAGCCAGGTAGGAGACGAACCTACAATCTTGTTATCTGTAGTCAGATGCGTTATACATTGCGCCACTGGCCGACTGTGTGACCGACTTTGCAGCGAAGCTGCTTGTTTGACTATGCATTAGACTTAGTGATCATGTACTCCAACCAGTAAGTACACCACGGAAGTAACGTGTGTATTAACCTGCATTACCGTGCATGTGGTTACCAGCAATAGTGAATCTTCCTGTAGAGTCATGCTGTACAAAAAACAATTAATAAATTAAACTCCTAACAACACCCCGCTCCTCCAGATGCTAAGTGTTGTAGAGCAGCAACCTCCGGGAAAGAACCAGGAAGTAACGTTCAAAGAAAATGGTGTCCTACCATGTTTTGTTTTGTTTTTTTTAACACCTGTTAAACCAGGATCTGAACCAGTGTCCATGCAATCACAATGTTCACTGTGGCCGGAAAGCCTAACCACTTAGCTACAGAGCCACCTGTAAAAACAATAAGCAAAGCTGCTGCAGATGAGGCCTGAACTCACCATGTTTGCCGTGCTCAACAGATACTGTTTAATAAGCACTGTGTGCTGACCAATTAGTCTTGCTTACTGCAAAATAGATTTTTAATGTCAGCATATTATATATATACACATATATATATCTACACATACATACAACAATGTATATTCACACATACTCAGACCTTAATAAATATATATATATTCTATATATGCATACATACACATATATATTATATACCCATATACAAATATCCAGATATATCCTGATACAGAGGTATAATACATTTTTAGAAGTCTGAAACTAAATGTGACCTCACACAGGCTTAAAACCTGAGATGACTGCTGCTTAACCACAGCTTAGTTAATGGGCCCTATCTAGTGGCCGGCGCCGGGAGCGCGCTCTTGGGAGCGGCCTCTGGAGAGCTATCCTGACTGTAAAACCTATGGTAGGTTTATATTGATAGTGTAAGCCCAAACTGAGCTATTTTAACAGTTTAAACTAGCATGTATTAGTATGCAATCTAGTTTGATCACCAGTTTCCCCCAGATGGCAAACAATATGCAACACTGCTTAGCTTCCAAAATCAGATGAGTTTGGGCGTATCCAGTGTGGTGTGGTTGTAGATTAAAAAATACCTACAGCACCTTGTACTCCCAGGTGGCTAATCAGGCCCAACACTGCTTAGCTTCCAAAATCAGATGAGATTGGGCGTATCCAGTGTGGTGTGGCCAAGTGAATTAAGCCAAAGCTACTGCAGGTGAGACCTCCACAGATACTGTTTTATAAGCACCATGTGCTGACCAATTGTTATAACATATTTTACTTTACAACAGTGAACAAAGCCAGTATATGGCTGCCACGGCCATGATTCAGATTTGCAGACTTTAGGATAACATCATTATAAACAGTTATGATATAAATAATAGTAAGAGAAGTGAGTGTTTTAGACATGTTTTAGACATGTTTTAGACATGGCAGGGAAACTGCTTATTAGTAATTGCTTGTGTCTTACTCATGCAGACAGACAATACAAAAAATACAAAGACAGACAACTTGCGCGACTCAGTAAATAGCACTAAGGTGTCTCTATATATCTGGCCAAGTGCAGTGCACGCCAGCAATATGCCTGATCCCAAATTCTCCTTAACACCCCTGCGCCTTCAATGGAGGAGAGATGTAACACAGGAAATTCTGGAAATACAACAGGAAAAACAACAGGAAGCATGGTTAATATGTCCCCATGCTCACAGTATAACACAAAGTGCCGACTTATAATTATGTAGGCAGATTTAATAAACATCTTATGTTGCACTCAAACCTGCACATATAACTTGTATCCTGTTTTAACAAAGACTTCATAGCCTATTGTAATACATATGCAGCGCTGCTGTATTCCCTTTATCAATAAGAGTTGAATCATGAGCTTTTATCCAGTGACCCTGACATTTCTGTGTGCAGGGAACATCACTGTGGCAGCAAAGTTACTCATGGAGCGGCCTATGCATAAAACCATGTGGCTGACGCGGCTCAGAGCGGCGGGGGACCACACACACACAGTATCCCACACAGTGGGGTGGCAGCGTGAGCTGACCGCCCCGTTCAACATACCTGGACCCTGTGGTGAGGGCTATGACGGGGCTTCTCTGTAAGTTCCGTCCAGCCTTTACTGCAGGTTTTAGTCCTGCACGTGGTAGTGAGGGAGCTCTTTTTAGAGAGGTCCGACACCCACAGCTGCTAAAGCAGCCTTCACTATCCCGGACCCACGCCTATTGGAAGGGGGGAAGGGATGTGGTAAATCGTTGAAAAAACTTAGAAAAAATTCCAATGACATGTGGACAAACTCCACAAGCCTACTAACTGTGTCGAGCACAGAAAAAACACTGAGGTACTCAGGGATATGGAGGGGAGGTGTAGTTTCAAAATTAATTTATTCAGTGCCTACTTCCTGTGGAAGCCGTCCATATCCCAAGAGTACTCCAGTGACCCCTAGTGGATGAAAAAGAAATCACTCTTATTAGGACAATAGACATTTACAGAAACAGGTGGTGGACAGGAAACTCAGGCCAGCCCTTTGGATGTCTTCAAGGCTGAACCTGTTTAGCATACGAACAGACCACTGACTCATCATGAATGAGAAAGTTCCCTCCCTTAAACTAGATAACACATTACAGAGACACACAGTTGGTAGTTGCTGTTTTTTTCCCCAGACGTTGGTGGAGATGCTGCCAGTCCGGTTCCTGCATGATTTTACAGAGAGAGTGATATGGAGGGACGAATTTATATGAGAAAGATATGGTAATTGTATCGCTGGCCTGTAACTGTATGTATTAACTGCTTACTGTATAAATTGTAACCATGTAACTATATGTATACTGTCCATTGTGATATATTGAATACATATCCTTTTAATAACAAATATATACATCAATGAGCTTTGGAACTCAGATAATGTGTGGGTGTATTGTTTTTCTCTTATGGGTTGCAGTGTTTTGCGATGTATAGCGCACATTCATGGCACATGGTAATAAGATGTGCAGGCGTTTACAATATATATTAGAGCGGGCATTTTAAATATTTGTTAGAAAGCAATTTGGTATTTACATCACGCTACTGTGACAGGTGGCATGTCCACATGGTTAGCTCATTTTCCTGAACTGACCATACCAACTATGGAAAAAGCACTACTTTACTCCCGAAAGGTCCTCCCAGCAGGCATGTATACTGAATTATTTCTTAATGTGTATCACAACACTTATCTATCCCTGTTGCGACGCTTCCATATGGGAGCGACGGAAACACATTCTTGCCCAAAATGCCACCAGAGTGAGGCTGATACTTTCCACTGCTTGTGGGCATGTCAGATTGTGCAATATTTTTGGCATATCATTAGGAGATACGCGGAGGCTAACTTAATAACCTATGTGCCTTTTACTCCCGAATGGGCAGTTTTGGGTATCATTGATCCTACTCTTCGCATGCCATCAGAATGTAAAAAAATGCTGATAGCCTTAAGTGCGGCAGGAAAAAAGACGATACTACAGGGATTGATAGATAGTACGCCACCACAGATACCATTATTTTTGAATAAACTACATCATATTTTCAGGATGGACTGGGTGGAGGCTATTGTAGATAGAGGTAAACAAGTGGATCGATTTTTTAATCTCTGGGAATCCTATATCTCCACTTTGCCCTTTAATACGCGACTACACATTCATAACAGTCTCAAGAACACAACGTGGTACCTAACTAGATTGGCTACACAGGACCAACCTATATCTTTGGTCTAAGAGCGGACGATTGTGGCGGCTTCCCTCATGGTCACCTATACTTTGTATAATATCATCAATGTACTGAATGATTGATTATTCACAATGCTAAAGTCTTTATTGTTAGAAAACAAGGAATTTGATGTACAACTTCCAATCGTAACCCCCTTGTATTATTATATATATTTCTATGTACGTTTTATCCTATACTGTGATATCCATGATGTCTCAATAAAAATTTTGTTTAAAAAAAAAAGAACACTGTAAATATCAGTCTGGTCTGTCCTCAAATTCAGGCAGGAAAACAAGAATAGTCCCAGTCCCAGACCCCTATGGCCAAGCATAGAAGGAAGTGAAAACTTGAAAGTTAAATAGTAAATCTTCCTAGTCAGCCACGGACATACAGAGTAATTCTGGTAAAACTTTGATGAGAAAACACAGAACCACAGTTCTGACCCCACAGATATGTAGGTAGCTGGTAGGAGATAAACGCTGGAATCAGGGGATCCATTCGTATACAGGAGCACAGCATCAGAAAAAGACATATCTTCCACATCGGATAAATTAGAAAGTGACTCCGGTGGCAGAGACCTGCAAGTTATATCCGCATACCCTAAGGACACAGCCGCCACGTTGTCAAGTCGGTCAAGGAGCCTCTGGGTAGATGTATACAGAGCAAAAAGGAGTTGCTGCACAGTAGCATTCATATGTGAAGCAGGATCAGGCAAGGATAAAGGAAGCCGGTGGTAATATGGCAGCAGCCGGCACACCTCCAAATCCACCAGCAACAGCAATGGGGTTCACCACAGGGAAGGTCAGACCAGCGTAACAGCACCAAACAACTGCGAAAGCAGCAAGTATCCCTGAAGCGGACGGAGAAGACTTGCATCCACCAGGATAAAATGGCGCAAAGCCGTAGACACCACACCCAAACACCACCAAAGCTGGCAGTCAGAAGGTAACCAGGGTCGCTCACTGGATATGACCGCTAGGAATCCAGATGGTAAGCCCCAGGAGCCGTGAGCAAAGGCACCAAACACCAGGAGCAGAGGACACGGCCGCGTGCAGAGCTCCGGGGATCGCACAATAAGCTAACACAGGAAAGTCCCACGCAGAGCCACAAGTCAGTAGGAGCTATTCCCTTGGAAAACCAGCCATCCGGTGAAGAAAAATAATAGGAAATCCAGGATATATGAAGAATATTATCGGGAGAGCTAAGTACACTCTCCCTTCCTCTAGCTATGCCGGGCCACGCCCCTAATAATGCATTTGTGTATGGTAAATGCTTTCAATAGCGTCAAAAATGCAAATTAAATGCCAGTCGGTCTAATCCTTCATACCTATTCAATCTACTAAATTACAACTACTTTTATCAGAAAGGAAGTAAAACATGTTTGTTTGATAAAGGCACAGAAAGGTACTTTAAGAAGAGATAACTGGTTAAAAAAAAAAATAATAACTGCACTAATCAGAAATGACTGTTGCTTTGAAAAGTACATATTTATTCAGCAGTATTGAAATTACATTACAGCCAACTATGTATTCTATATTTGATTTCCTAATCTCTACATTTCAAGTTAATGATTTTGACCTTTCTGTAAAAGGATGAATTTGTGTAATATAATGAGAGAGCACATCGCTCTGATAACAAAACAAAATGAAAATTAACTTTTACTTCCAACGTCGGACTCCGAAATATTCAGCTCAATTATTTTTACTTATAAACAGAATGCCAAGTACAGTACCATTTGTGTTTAATGAAAACATATTCCCTGTGTGCTCCAACAATCCCTATCCTCCTTATGTGTTACATAGATAAACGCTTTCTCTACGTTTAAAGCCAATAAACCTAAAATACACATTAACCAGACTTGAAAAGGCTTGTTTTAAAATGACAAACAGCATATGCATAAACATACCAATAACAAAGACAGAACACTAAATAGCTCAAGGGCTTATTCAAACAAGAACATTCAGATAATTTTTTCACACCATCTCATGAGAAGATACTGTAAGAATACTAAAAGCACCAGGATCACTGAACTTTGGGCCTAATTCAGACCTGATCGCAGCAGCAAATTTGTTAGCAGTTGGGCAAAACCATTGTGTTGTTGTGCACTGTAGGTGGGGCAGATATAGCGTGCAGAGAGAGTTAGATTTGGGTGGGGTGCATTCAAACTGAAATCTAAATTGCAGTGTAAAAATAAATCAGCCCTGCACAGAAATATAACCCACCCAAAACTAATGGCCAGTACTGACGGGAGAGATGTGTGCTGAGCGATCTTAACACAGACTGCTCAGCACACATCTCTCTCTCCGCTCAGCACAGCACGATGTGCTGAGCGAGGTGAGGGGGATGACGGGGGGGCGCTCACTTCACACAGCGCTGAAGTGAGCAACCCGCTAGATTGAGCCTGCATGCAGGCTCAATCTAGCACCGGCGATAGCTATCGCTGGGGGGCATACACATGGCAGATCCGTGCTTAAAATCTAAGCAATCTAGTCAGATTGCTCAGATTTTAAGCACGGATCTCTCCGTGTGTACCCCCCTTTACTCTCTCTGCACATGTTATATCTGCCCCCTCCCCTGCAGTGCACATGGTTTTGCCCATCTGCTAACAAATTTGCTGCTGCGATCAGGTCTGAATTAGGCCCTTTGTGTCAGTATTCATCTACTATTAGTTACTGTTTTCTGGCATAGTGTCCATAGTACTAGGTGTGAGCAGTTGCAGGCTTATGGGTTAATGATCTTGATGTTTATTTTTATGGAGCATTTCAATAATGTGTTGAAAACACTGCCAAGATTGTATTATTATTATATTTAAGAGAGTTTCTTTTAATCATGTTGTTTAAGTTATGTAGGCAACATGCCCAAGACATCGTATGCTTCAAAGTGATTTGTAAAAGCCAGACCACTTATACAGTCATAAAAACCAATCTGAAGTCATACCACATCTGCAGGCTAGTCTCCATCACTGCAAGGAAGAAAAGGTTTTAACTGGGACGAAGAGATACTTCAAAGTACATTTAAAAGGAACAAAACCATTGGTACTGTATATTGTGGTACCCTGTGCTGTGATTGGCATATTAATCATTGTTACCGCATAAGTAGGAATCTACTAAAGATAGATTATCACACTTTTACCAAATTGCTCAATATCTAAAGCTATAAAATCGGTAAATAAAAAATTGTCCCAATTTACTAATCTGCAGAATAGCAATTGGAGATATTCCAGAGACATGGGACTGGTAGCAATTAAAAAAAACATATGATTTCACCAGTGTTTAAAAATCTTGGTTGTTCCCAGTCATTTCATAACTTGTGCTAGATTTAGAATGTCAATTGTAATGATTGGATGCATTTAAATGAATAGAAAAAGCTACCTGGAGCTCCATTGCATGCACTGTTTTCCCCACATCAACAGACCATCATTGGTCTTTAATTAGTCTATTAACGCAAGCTCAAAGACTTCACTAAAATGCACACAATCACAAGAGGCCGGAGTGGGAAAATGAATTTGACAGGCTGCCACCACCATGGGAAGTCCTGGGGACTCCCTGCTTTGATCATATAGCGGCGATCACTGCTAGAGATCAGGTGGGTTACAAAAACTTGATGGCAAAGAGCAGTCATGGACCGGATGCGGTTACACTGTCGGAAGTCGGGATCCCAGCGGTCGGGATACAGATGCCGGAATCCCGACCACTGACAATGCCAACAGCTAGAATCCCGGCTAACAGGGGCTATTCCCACTCGTGGGTGTCCACGACACCCATAGAGTGGGAATAGAACCTGTGGCGAGCGCAGCAAGCTACCGAGCCCACAGCGTGGTGAGCGCAGCGATCCCACAAGGGACTTTGTTGTGCTCGCCCCCCTGCCAGCATTCTGCCGGCTGGGATCCCAGCGTCGGTATGCTGACCGCCGGAATCCCGGCAGCTGAATACCGTTACATACCCCTCATGGACAAGTGCTCATGGAATCTAGCTTAATTGCAGGGGGAATGCGACTAGGTGCCCAGAACACCCATATAAATCCATAGTCTAGAAGTATGGTAGATATAGACGTTATGGTAAGAACTTACCGTTGATAACGTGATTTCTCTTATGTCCACAGGTATCCACAGGATAACATTGGGATATGGTTGAGCGACAGCGGAAATGGCACCAACACGGTCACGAGCTTTCTGGCCTCCCAGGATGCATCGGGGCTTTCCCATATAATCCCGTCCACTGACTCAGTCAGATCAGTTCTTTCCACAGCGATTTAGGCAGGAGCATCAGGTAGAAAATAAGATTTTACTTACCGATAAATCTATTTCTCGTAGTCCGTAGTGGATGCTGGGGA